>NC_089140.1:1472583-1772583 GCF_009819655.1 Sylvia atricapilla
CCCATCCCGACTTTCCATTGGGACTGAGAGGGATTTGGGAATATTTATCCCAACATTAAATCCCATTCCCGACATTCCATCCCGCTCTGGGATTTGGGAACATTTACCCCAATGTTAAATTCCATTCCCAACATTCCAGCTGGGATTTGGGATTTATCCCAAGGTTAAATCCCGTTCCCAATGTTCCATCCCACTCCGGGATTTTGGGAATATTTCTCCCAACGTTCCATCCCATTCCCAACAAATCTCCCCCAAATCAATCCAGGATTTTGGGAATATTGATCCCAACAATAAATCCCATTCCCAACATTCCATCCCGCTCCCGGATTTTAATTTTAATTTAATTTTTTTTTTTTTTTAAATTTGGATTTGATTCTATTTTTAGGAAGAAAAAAAAAATCCTTTAAAAAGGGTTTAGAAGGGAAAAAAAAACACCCTTAATTTTTATTTTATTTTATTTTATTTTATTTTATTTTATTTTATTTTATTTATTTTATTTTATTTATTTTATTTTATTTTATTTTATTTTATTTTATTTTATTTATTTTATTATTTTATTTTATTTTATTTTGTTTTATTTTATTTTATTTTTAGAGAAAAAAAAAAACCCTTTAAAAAAAAGAGAATTTTTAGAAGACAAAAAAAACCCCATAAAATAATTTTGATTTTTAAGGAATTCAGCGGGAATTTTTATTTTATTTTATTTTATTTTTTTATTTGGTTTTATTTTTAGGAAGAAAAAAAAAGCCTTAATTTTTATTTTATTTTATTTTATTTTAGGAGAAAAGAAAAAACCTTAAAAAATTTTTTTAGAAGAAAAAAACCCCATAAAGCAACTTTGCTTTTAAGGAATTCAGCAGGAATTTTATTTTATTTTTTATTTGGTTCTATTTTTAGGAAGAAAAAAAAATCCTTAATTTTTATTTTATTTTATTTTATTTTATTTTAGGAAAAAAAACCCTTAAAAAAAAGAGAATTTTTCGAATTAAAAAAAACTCCATAAAACAATTTTGCTTTTAAGGAATTCAGTAGGAATTTTTATTTTATTTTATTTTATTTTATTTTATTTTATTTGTTTTCTTTAGAAAAAAAAACACCTTAAAAAAAGAATTTTTAGAAGAAAAACCCCATAAAAATTTTGTTTTTAAGGAATTCAGCAGGAATTTTTATTTTATTTTATTTTATTTTATTTTATATTTTATCCAATTTTATTTTATATCTTATTTTACTTAATTCTCTTTTTTAGGAAGAAAAAAATCCTTAATTGTTATTTTATTTTATTTTATTTTATTTCTTTTCTTTTCTTTTCTTTAGGAAAAAAAAACCCTTAAAAGAAAAGAGAATTTTTCGAATTAAAAAAACCCCCATAAACCAATTTTGTTTTTAAGGAATTCAGCAGGAATTTCTATTTAATTTTGTTTTATTTTATATTTTATTTTACTTGATTTTATTTTTTAGGAAGAAAAAAATTTCCTTGATCGTTATTTTATTTTATTTTATTTTATTTTATTTCTTTTCTTTACTTTTCTTTAGGAAAAAAAACCCCTTAAAAAAAGAAATTTTTAGAAGAAAAAACCCATAAAATTTTTATTTTAAAGGAATTCAGCAGGAATTTTTATTTTATTTTATTTAGTATTTTATCCGATTTTATTTTATATTTTATTTTACTTGATCCTATGTTTTAGGAAGAAAAAAATTCCTTAAATTTTTTTATTTATTTTATTTTATTTTATCTTATTTTATTTTATTTCTTTAGAAAAAGAAACCCTTAAAAAAAAAAAAAAAACCAGAGAATTTTTAGAATTAAAAAAAACCCCCATAAAACAATTTTGCTTTTAAGGAATTCAGCAGGAATTTTTATTTCATTTTATTTTATTTTATTTTATATTTTATCCGATTTTATTTAATATTTTCTTTTACTTGATTCTATTTTTTAGGCAGAAAAAAATTCCTTGATCGTTATTTTATTTTATTTTTTTTATTTTATTTCATTTCCTTTCCTTTCCTTTCCTTTCCTTTCCTTTCCTTTCCTTTCCTTTCCTTTCCTTTCCTTTCCTTTCCTTTCCTTTCCTTTCCTTTCCTTTTTTCTTTTCTTTTCTTTTCAAAAAAAAACCCTTAAAAAAAACAACCCCTTAAAAAAAAAAAAAAAAAAAAAAAGAGAATTTTTCGAATTAAAAAAAAAAAAAACCCATAAACCAATTCGATTTTTAAGGAATTCCTCGAGAAATTCCCATTTTTTTTTTTTTTAATTTTTAGAAAATCTCCGCTCGCCCCTCGCGCTCCCCCTTCCCTGGGGCTCCTCATTAATTCCAGAATTAATTAAGGCCGCGCTGCCCGCCGGGAAATCCAATTAAAACCACCGCAGGCCCCGAATTCCCTCCGAATCCTGGGAAAAAATCCCAAAATTGAGGGAAAAAAATTCCCTAAAAATTAAATTGTAGGGAATCCAAAGGGGAAATGGCCCCGAGGGGAATTTGGGGCGTCTCGTGTCTCGTCCTGCGGCCGCCCAGAGTGACACTGGGCCAGCTCATAGAGGTCAGGGGGATGGGGACAATGGGGGAAATGGGATAAAAATGGGATAAATGGGAATTAAACAAGGGGAAAAGGGGATAAATGGGATAAAACGGGGGAAAAATGGGGATTAAACAAGGGAAAATGGGGTAAAACGGGGGGAAATGGGAATTAAACAAGGGGAAAATGGGAATAAAAATGGGAAAAGGGGAATTAAAAAAGGGAAAATGGGAATTAAACAAGGGAAAAATGGGAATTAAACAAGGGAAAATGGGAATTAAACAAGGGAAAAATGAGGTTAAAGAGGGGAAAAATGGGATAAAAACGGGGGGAAATGGGGTAAGACAGAGGGAAAATGGGAATTAAGAAAGGGAAAAATGGGGATAAATGGGGGGAAATGGGAATTAAAAAAAGGGGAAAATGGGATAAAACCGGGAAAAAAGGGGTAAGACAGAGGGGAAAATGGGGATTAAACAAGGGAAAATGGGGTAAAAAATGGGAAAAATGGGAATAAAACCGGGTAAAATGGGAATTAAACAAGGGAAAATGGGATAAAACAGGGGGGCATGGGAATAAAACGGGAGAGAAATGGGGAAAAAATGGGGAAATGGGAATTAAACAAGGGGAAAATGGGATAAAACGGGGGAAAATGGGGTAAGACAGAGGGAAAATGGGGATTAAACAAGGGAAAATGGGGTAAAAATGGGAAAAATGGGAATAAAACGGGGGGGAAATGGGAATAAAAGAAGGGAAAATGGGATAAAACCGGGAAAAATGGGAATTAAAAAAGGGAAAAAAATGGGGTAAAATGGGGGGGAAATGGGAATTAAACCGGGCAAATGGGAGTAAAACCGGGGGAAAATGGGAATTAAAAAAGGGAAAAATGGAATAAAAGAGGGGAAAACGGGAATTAAAAAAGGGAAAAAATGGGGTAAAAACGGGAAAAATGGGAATTAAACAAGGGAAAAAAATGGGGTTAAACTGGGGGGAAATGGGAATAAAAGAGGGGAAAAATGGGATAAAAACGGGGAAAATGAGGATAAAAAAGGGGAAAATGGAATAAAAGACGGGGGAAATGGGAATAAAATGGGGGGAAATGGGAATAAAAAAAGGGAAAAATGGGAATGAAAAAAGAGAATAAAACGGGGGAAAATGGGATAAAAACGGGGAAAATGGGAATAACAAAAGGAAAAAATGGGGAAAAAACGGGGGAAATGGGAATTAAAAAGGAGAAAAATGGAATAAAACCGGGAAAAATGGGAACAACACCGGGAAAAATGGGAGTAAAAAAGGGGAAAATGGGAATTAAAAAAGGGAAAAATGGACTAAAACCGGGGAAAATGGGAGTAAAACAAGAGGAAATATTTGGAATAAAAAAAGGGGAAAAAATGGGGTAAAACGAGGAGAAATGGGAATTTAAAAAGCCTGAAAAAGGGGGACTAAAACCTGGGAAAATGTGAATAAAAAAGCCAGAAAAATGGGGTAGAACGAGGGGGAAATATTCGGGATAAAGGGGGAAAATGTGGGAATACAGCAGGGGAAAATTGGGAATAAAAATGGGGGAAAAATTTGGGATAAAGCGGGAAAAAAAGCGGGAAGTAAGAGGGAAAAAGTGGGATTAAATTAGGGAAATATTTGGAATAAAGAGGGGAAAAAATGGGAATAAAGGCGGGAAAGAATTGGGAATTAAGGGGGAAATATTTGGAATTAAAGAGGGGAAAAAATGGGAATTAAAGAGGGAAAATGTTGGGAATAAAGCAGAGAAAAAATGGGAATAAAAGAGGGAAAACCGGGAATGAAGCAGGAAAAAATTTGGGATAAAGGAGGGAAAAAAATGGGAATGAAGGAGGGAAATATTGGGGATAAAGCGGGAAAGAATTGGGAATAAAGGAGGGAAAAAATTAGGAATAAAGAGGGAAAGAATTGGGAATAAAAGAGGGGAAAATGAGAATGAAGCAGGAAAAAGAATGGGAATAAAGCAGGGAATAATGGGCATAAAATGGGAGAAAATTTGGGAATAAACAGGAAAAAAATTTGGGAATAAAGCAGGAAAAAAGGGAATAAAGTGGAGAAAAAAATTGGGAATTTCAGGTCGGGATTGAAGGTGGAGCCGAGGAGTTTTTGGGGTTTTATTGGGAAAAAAATCGGGAATAAATCTGGAAAAAAATGGGAATAAAGCAGGAAAAGAATTGGGAATAAAGCCAGAAAAAAATCGGAATAAAGGAGGGAAAAATGGGAATAAAGCAGGAAAAAATCAGAATAAAGCAGGGAAAATTGAGAATTGAGGATAAGGATTTAAGATGGATCCAAGGAGTTTTTTGGGGGGTTTTTTGGGGATTTTTTGGTGATTGTTGAAGGGGAAAATTGGGAATTTGGGGTTGAAATTGCGGCTTTGGCACCGAAATCGGGAATTTTATGGCTTTTTCCATAATTTGAGGAGCGGGAATTAAAAAAAAACCTCGGGAATTATCCCAAAAATCCGATTTTTGCTGGGAATTTCCAAGGGAAATATGGAAATGAGGCTGGAAAATTGGGAATAGAGAAGGAAAAACTTGGGAATGAAGCAGGAAGAAAATGGGAATTTTAGGTCGGGATTTAAGGGTGGAGCCGAGGAGTTTTTGGGACTTTTTTGGGATTTTTTGTGATTTTTCAAGGGGAAAAATTGGGAATTTGGGGTTGAAATTGTGGCTTTTGACTAAAGTCGGGAATTTTATGGATTTTTCCATAATTTGAGGAGCGGGAATTAAAAAAACTTGGTAATTATCCCAAAAATTCGATTTTTTTGCTGGAAATTCCCAAGGGAAATGTTTGAGGTGGGTTTTGTTTTTCCTTCCTGGTCTCATTCCCTGGAATCCTGGGGAAAAAAAAAAAAAAATCTGGGAATTCCTAAAAAAAAATCCCTAAAAAAATGATTTTTTTTCTGAGGATGACTCTGCATTTCCTGCCTGAGTTCCTGTGGAAAAATCCGGGAATGATCCAGGAGGGAAAAATTCCTGCCTGGGAAAAAAAATCAAAATTAAAATCAAATAATAATAATAATAATAATAATCATAATTAGAAATAATAATAATAAAAATTCCCACATTTCCGGCCTCTCATTCCTCCTTTTCCATATTTTCCCCCAGGATTTCCTTTCCCAGATTTTCCCAACCTCTCCTCCCTCCCCGTGTTAATTTTTTCCAGGATTTCTGACCCCTCATCCCTCCCTTATCCTGATTTTTTGATTTTCCCGGGATTTCCTTTCCCAGATTTTCCCTGGGATTTCCAACCTCTCATTTCCTTCCCTTTTCCAGGACTTTTCCCAGATTTTTTGGCCTCTCCTCCCTCCCTTTTCCAGTTTTTTTTCTTTTTTTTTTTTCCCCTGGATTTTTGCCCTCTCACTCTTCCCTTTCCTGATTTTTTTCCCCAGGATTTCCCACATTTCCCCAGCATTCCCAGCCTCTCACCCTTCCCTTTTCCAGGATTTTTCCAGCATTTCCGGCCTCTCATTTATCCCTTTCCCTGAATTTTCCCAGGATTTCCTTTTCCTGATTTTTTTTCCTTGCCCCAGGATTTCCAGCCTCTCATTCCTCCCCATTTCCCAGGATTTCTCTTCGTTTTCCATATTTTTTTTTCCCCAGGATTTTTTTTTCCAAATTTTTGGAAAAGAAGAAAAAAAAAAAAATCTTTTTCCAATTTTTCCAAATTTTCCCCAGGATTTCCAACCTCTCATTTATCCCTTTCCCTGAATTTTCCCAGGAATTCCTTTCCCAGATTCCCCAGGATTTCCAATCTCTCATTCCCTGCCCTTTTTCAGGATTTTCCCCAGGATTTTTTCCCTTTTCCCGGTTTTAACCGGAATTTCGGGCCTCTCATCCCTGCCCTTTGCCAGGATTTCTCTCCCTTTTCCATAGTTTTTTCCCAGGATTTCCTTCTCCATATTTTTTCCCTGGATTTCCCTTTACAGATTTTTTTCCCCAGCATTCCCAGCCTCTCACCCTTCCCTTTTCCAGGATTTTTCCAGCATTTCCGGCCTCTCATTTATCCCTTTCCCTGAATTTTCCCAGGATTTCCTTTTCCTGATTTTTTTTCCTTCCCCCAGCATTTCCAGCCTCTCATTCCTCCCCATTTCCCAGGATTTCTCTCCCTTTTCCATATATTTTTTTCCCCAGGATTTTCTTTTCCAAATTTTTGAAAAAGAAGAAAAAAAAAAAATCTTTTTCCAATTTTTCCAAATTTTCCCCAGGATTTCCAACCCCTCATCTTTCCCTTTTCCTGAATTTTCCCAGGAATTCCTTTCCCAGATTCCCCCAGGATTTCCAATCTCTCATTCCCTGCCCTTTTTCAGGATTTTCCCCAGGATTTTTTTCCCTTTTCCCGGTTTTAACCGGAATTTCGGGCCTCTCATCCCTGCCCTTTGCCAGGATTTCTCTCCCTTTCCCAGATTTTTTTCCCAGGATTTCCTTTTCCAGATTTTTTCCCTGGACTTCCCTTTACAGATTTTTTCCCCAGCATTTCCAGCCTCTCACCCCTTCCCTTTTCCAGGACTTTTCCAGCATTTCCGGCCTCTCATTTATCCCTTTCCCTGAATTTTCCCAGGATTTCCTTTTCCTGATTTTTTTTCCTTGCCCCAGGATTTCCAGCCTCTCATTCCTCCCCATTTCCCAGGATTTCTCTCCCATTTCCATATTTTTTCCCCAGGATTTTCTTTTCCAAATTTTTGGAAAAGAAGAAAAAAAAAAAAATCTTTTTCCAATTTTTCCAAATTTTCCCCAGGATTTCCAACCCCTCATCCCTTCCCTTTTTTTTTTTTTCCCTAGGATTTCCTTTCCCAGATTTTTCCCGGATTTCCAGCCCCTCATTCCCACCTTTATCCTGATTTTTTTTCCCCGGGATTTTTGCCCTCTCACTCTTCCCTTTCCTGATTTTTTTCCCCAGGATTTCCCACATTTTCCCAGCATTTCCAGCCTCTCACCCCTTCCCTTTTCCAGGATTTTTCCAGGAATTCCTTTCCCAGATTCCCCAGGATTTCCAATCTCTCATTCCCTGCCCTTTTTCAGGATTTTCCCCAGGATTTTTTCCCCTTTTCCCGGTTTTAACCGGAATTTCGGGCCTCTCATCCCTGCCCTTTGCCAGGATTTCTCTCCCTTTTCCAGATTTTTTTCCCAGGATTTCCTTTTCCAGATTTTTTCCCTGGACTTCCCTTTACAGATTTTTTCCCCAGCATTCCCAGCCTCTCACCCCTTCCCTTTTCCAGTATTTTTCCAGCATTTCCGGCCTCTCATTTATCCCTTTCCCTGAATTTTCCCAGGAATTCCTTTCCCAGATTCCCCCAGGATTTCCAATCTCTCATTCCCTGCCCTTTTTCAGGATTTTCCCCAGGATTTTTTCCCCTTTTCCCGGTTTTAACCGGAATTTCGGGCCTCTCATCCCTGCCCTTTGCCAGGATTTCTCTCCCTTTTCCAGATTTTTTTCCCAGGATTTCCTTTTCCAGATTTTTTCCCTGGACTTCCCTTTACAGATTTTTTCCCCAGCATTCCCAGCCTCTCACCCCTTCCCTTTTCCAGGACTTTTCCAGCATTTCCGGCCTCTCATTTATCCCTTTCCCTGAATTTTCCCAGGATTTCCTTTTCCTGATTTTTTTTTCTTGCCCCAGGATTTCCAACCTCTCATTCCTCCCCATTTCCCAGGATTTCTCTCCCTTTTCCATATTTTTTTCCCCAGGATTTTCTTTTCCAAATTTTTGGAAAAGAAGAAAATAAAAAAAAAAAAATCTTTTTCCGATTTTTCCAAATTTTCCCCAGGATTTCCAACCTCTCATTTATCCCTTTCCCTGAATTTTCCCAGGATTTCCTTTCCCAGATTCCCCCAGGATTTCCAATCTCTCATTCCCTGCCCTTTTTCAGGATTTTCCCCAGGATTTTTTCCCTTTTCCCGGTTTTAACCGGAATTTCGGGCCTCTCATCCCTGCCCTTTGCCAGGATTTCTCTCCCTTTTCCAGATTTTTTTCCCAGGATTTCCTTTTCCATATTTTTTCCCTGCATTTATCTTTACAGATTTTTTCCCCAGAATTCCCAGCCTCTCACCCCTTCCCTTTTCCAGGATTTTTCCAGCATTTCCGGCCTCTCATTTATCCCTTTCCCTGAATTTTCCCAGGATTTCCTTTTCCTGATTTTTTTTCCTTGCCCCAGGATTTCCAACCTCTCATTCCTCCCCATTTCCCAGGATTTCTCTCCCATTTCCATATTTTTTTCCCCAGGATTTTCTTTTCCAAATATTTGAAAAAGAAGAAAAAAAAAAATCTTTTTCCAATTTTTCCAAATTTTCCCCAGGATTTCCAACCCCTCATCCCTTCCCTTTTTTTTTTTTCCCTAGGATTTCCTTTCCCAGATTTTTCCCGGATTTCCAGCCCCTCATTCCCACCTTTATCCTGATTTATTTTTTCCCACCATTTTCACCCTCTCACCTCTCCCTTTCCATCCTTTTCCCAGGATTTTTGGCCCTTTCCCTGATTTTTTCCCCCCAGACTTTTTCTCCCTTTTCCATATATTTTTTCCCAGGTTTTCCCTTTCCAGATTTTCCTCAGCATTTCCAGACTCTCATTCCTCCTTTTCCCGAATTTTTTCCCAGGATTTTCCCTTCCCATATTTTTTTTTTCCCTCCAGGATTTTTGACCTCTCATCCCATCCCTTTTCCTGATTTTTCTTCCTCAGGATTTCTCTCCCTTTCCCATATTTTTTCCCTGGATTTCCCTTTCCAAATTTTTCCTAGTATTTCCAACATCTCATTTATCCCCTTTCCAGGATTTTTCCAGCATTTCCAACCTCTCATTCCTCCTTTTCCAGATTTTTTCCCAGGATTTCCTTTTCCATATTTTTTCCCTGGATTTCCCTTTACAGATTTTTTCCCCAGAATTCCCAGCCTCTCACCCCTTCCCTTTTCCAGGATTTTTCCAGCATTTCCGGCCTCTCATTTATCCCTTTCCCTGAATTTTCCCAGGATTTCCTTTTCCTGATTTTTTTCCTTGCCCCAGGATTTCCAGCCTCTCATTCCTCCCCATTTCCCAGGATTTCTCTCCCATTTCCATATTTTTTCCTTAGGATTTTCTTTTCTAAATTTTTGGAAAAGAAGAAAAAAAAAAAAATCTTTTTCCAATTTTTCCAAATTTTCCCCAGGATTTCCAACCCCTCATCCCTTCCCTTTTTTTTTTTTTTCCCTAGGATTTCCTTTCCCAGATTTTTCCCGGATTTCCAGCCCCTCATTCCCACCTTTATCCTGATTTTTCTCCCAGGATTTCTCTCCCATTTCCACATTTTCCCAGCATTTCCAGCCTTTCATTCCCTTCCCTTTTCCAGTATTTTTCCAGCATTTCCGGCCTCTCATTTATCCCTTTCCCTGAATTTTCCCAGGATTTCCTTTCCCAGATTCCCCCAGGATTTCCAATCTCTCATTCCCTGCCCTTTTTCAGGATTTTCCCCAGGATTTTTTCCCCTTTTCCCGGTTTTAACCGGAATTTCGGGCCTCTCATCCCTGCCCTTTGCCAGGATTTCTCTCCCTTTTCCATAGTTTTTTCCCAGGATTTCCTTTTCCAGATTTTTTCCCTGGATTTCCCTTTACAGTTTTTTTCCCCAGCATTCCCAGCCTCTCACCCCTTCCCTTTTCCAGGATTTTTCCAGCATTTCCGGCCTCTCATTTATCCCTTTCCCTGAATTTTCCCAGGATTTCCTTTTCCTGATTTTTTTTTTCCTTGCCCCAGGATTTCCAGCCTCTCATTCCTCCCCATTTCCCAGGATTTCTCTCCCTTTTCCATATATTTTTTCCCCCAGGATTTTCTTTTCCAAATTTTTGGAAAAGAAGAAAGAAAAAAAAAAAATCTTTTTCCAATTTTTCCAAATTTTCCCCAGGATTTCCGCCCTCTCATTTATCCCTTTCCCTGAATTTTCCCAGGAATTCCTTTCCCAGATTCCCCCAGGATTTCCAATCTCTCATTCCCTGCCCTTTTTCAGGATTTTCCCCAGGATTTTTTTCCCTTTTCCCGATTTTAACCGGAATTTCGGGCCTCTCATCCCTGCCCTTTGCCAGGATTTCTCTCCCTTTTCCAGATTTTTTTCCCAGGATTTCCTTTTCCTGATTTTTTTTTCCCCAGGATTTCCAACCCCTCATCCCTTCCCCTTTGTTTTTTTTTTCTAGGATTTCCTTTCCCAGATTTTTCCCGGATTTCCAGCCCCTCATTCCCACCTTTATCCTGATTTTTTTCCCCAGGATTTTTGCCCTCTCACTCTTCCCTTTCCTGATTTTTTTCCCCAGGATTTCCCACATTTTCCCAGAATTCCCAGCCTCTCACCCCTTCCCTTTTCCAGGATTTTTCCAGCATTTCCGGCCTCTCATTTATCCCTTTCCCTGAATTTTCCAAGGATTTCCTTTTCCTAATTTTTTTTTCCTTGCCCCAGGATTTCCAGCCTCTCATTCCTCCCCATTTCCCAGGATTTCTCTCCCTTTTCCATATATTTTTTTCCCCAGGATTTTCTTTTCCAAATTTTTGGAAAAGATGGAAAAAAAAATATTTTTCCAATTTTTCCAAATTTTCCCCAGGATTTCCAACCCCTCATCCCTTCCCTTTTTTTTTTTTTTTTCCCTAGGATTTCCTTTCCCAGGTTTTTCCCGGATTTCCAGCCCCTCATTCCCACCTTTATCCTGATTTATTTTCCCCACCATTTTCACCCTCTCACCTCTCCCTTTCCATCCTTTTCCCAGGATTTTTGGCCCTTTCCCTGATTTTTTCCCCCCAGACTTTTTCTCCCTTTTCCATATTTTTTCCCAGAATTTCCCTTTCCAGATTTTCCTCAGCATTCCCAGGTTTTTTTGTAAATCCCTGCTCCTCAAATGAGTAAAAAATCCCCATATTCGGTGCCAAAGCCGCAATTTCAACCCCAAATTCCCAATTTCTCTCCTTCAAAAACCACCAAAAAATCCCCAAAAAACCCCCCAAAAAACTCCTTGGATCCACCTTAAATCCTCATCCTCAATTCTCAATTTTTCCTGCTTTATTCCCAATTCTTTTCCTGCTTTATTCCAAATTTTTCCTTCTTTATTCCCATTTTTTTCCTCCTTTATTCCGATTTTTTTTGGCTTTATTCCCAATTCTTTTCCTGCTGTATTCCCATTTTTTCCTGGTTTTTTTCCCAATTTTTTCCTGCTTTATTCCCATTTTTTCCTGCTTTAGTCCCAATTCTTTTCCTGCTTTATTTCCATTTTTTTCCTGCTTTATTCCCATTTTTCCCTCCTTTATTCCGATTTTTTTCTGGCTTTATTCCCAATCCTTTTCCTGCTATATTCCCAATTCTTTTCCTGCCGTATTCCCAATTCAATTCCAGCTTTATTCCCAAATTTTCCTGCTTTATTCCCATTTTTTCCTCCTTTATTCCCATTTTCCCCTGCTTTATTCCCAATCCTTTTCCTGCTTTATTTCCATTTTTTCCTGTTTTATTCCCAATTTTTCCTGCTATATTCCCAATTATTTTCCTGCTGTATTCCCAATTCAATTCCAGCTTTAGTCCCAAATTTTCCTGCTTTATTCCCATTTTTTTCAGTTTTATTCCCAATCCTTTTCCTGCTTTATTCCCATTTTTTCCCTCCTTTATTCCCATTTTCCCCTGCTTTATTCCCAATTCTATTCCAGCTTTAGTCCCAAATTTTCCTGCTTTATTCCCATTTTTTCCCTCTTTTATTCCAGATTTTTTCCGGCTTTATTCCCAATTTTTTCCTGCTTTATTTCCATTTTTTCCTCCTTTATTCCGATTTTTTGGCTTTATTCCAATTCTTTTCCTGCTTTATTCCAGATTTTTTTCCTGCTTTATTCCCATTTTTTCCTGCTTTATTCCCATTTTTTCCTGCTTTATTCCCAATATTCCCTTTTTCCCCCCAAGATTTCCGCTGCTCGTCCCTTTGCAAATAAGCAGACCATTAATTAAAAAAATCAAGATTTCATTAAACGACCATTGAAAATGATCTAAAATCCAAACATTTTTCCATTTGATTCTAAAAACAGGGAATTAATTAGTGGATTAATGAGCTAATTGACTAATTAATCTGTCCCCAGGCCACCACGGCACTGCCCAAGGAGAAGCCGGAGACGATGATGTCAATTAAACTCTAAAACCAGGGAATTAATTAACCAATTAATTCACTAATTAACTAATTAATCTGTCCCCAGGCCACGATGGCACTGCCCATGAAGAAGCCGGAGCTGGTGACATCGATTAACTCTAAAAGCAGGGAATTAATTAACTGATTAATTAACTAATTAATTAATTAATACGACAGCGCCCCCAAGAAGAAGCCGGAGTCGGTGACTTCAGTTAACTCTAAAAATTAATAAACCGATTAATGAATTAACTCATAAATTAACGAATGGAATTAGTTAATTAACTAAAACTTAACTAACATGGAATTAATGAACAGATTAATGAACTAATTAAGCTGGCCCCGGGCCATTATGGCGCCGCCCAGAAAGAGGCCGGAGACAGTGATGTCAATTAACTCTAAAAACAGGGAATTAATTAACAGATTAATTAATAAATGAACTAATTAATCTGTCCCCAGGCCACAACGGCGCTGCCCAAGGAGTAGCCAGAGCCGGTGACGTCAATTAACTCTAAAAATGGGGAATTAATTAATAGATTTCTGTGACTAATGAACTAATTAATCTGTGCCCAGGCCATGATGGCGCCGCTCAGGAATAAACCGGAGCCGGTGATGTCAATTAACTCTAAAAATAGGAAATTAATTACTTTTAAAATTAATTTGCGTTAATTATAAATATTTAATTTAACAATCGTTTAAACCAGTCCAAGGTCTAAATGTCTTTTTGATTTTTCTCTAAAAAGAGGGAATCAATGATTTCAAAATATCCAAATCGACAGTAAATATTTAATAAAAGAATAATTTAAATCGATCTAAAATCAAATTTTTTTTTTTTTTTGGATTTTACTCTAAAACCAGGGAATTAATGAACTGATTAATGAACTAATGAATTAATGAATCTGTCCCCAGGCCACCGCGGCACTGCCCAAGGAGAAACCGGATCCGGTGACATCGATTAAAAACAGGGAATTAATTAATAGATTAACAAATTAATTAATTTTTATCCCCAGGCCACCATGGCGCCGCCCAAGGAGAAACCAGAGCCGGTGACATCGATTAACTCTAAAAACAGGGAATTAATTAACAGATTAATTAATAAATGAACTAATTAATCTGTCCCCAGGCCACAACGGCGCTGCCCAAGGAGTAGCCAGAGCCGGTGACGTTGATTAACTCTAAAAATGGGGAATTAATTAATAGATTTCTGTGACTAATGAACTAATTAATCTGTGCCCAGGCCGTGATGGCGCCGCCCAGGAATAAACCGGAGCCGGTGACGTCGATTAAACTCTAAAACCAGGGAATTAATTATTTTAAAATAGATCTACGGTCATTATAAATATTTAATTTAATAATAATTCAAACCAATCCGAGATCTAAATGTCTTTTTGATTTTTCTCTAAGAAGGGGGGACTAATTATTTTGAATTATCCAAATCAACAGCAAATATTTAATATAATAATCATTCAGATCGATCTAAAATGATCATTTTTTTGATTGAACTCTAAAAACAGACAATTAATTCCTTTTAAAATCAAGATTTCGTTAAAGGATTATTTTAATCCATCGAACATCCAAATGTTTTTTTCTATTTAACTCTTAAAATATTGAATTAATGAATGGATTAATTAACTAATTGACTAATTCCTCTGTCCCCAAGCCAACACAGCGCCGCCCAAGAGGAAGCCGGAGTCAGTGGCATCGATTCACTCTAAAAACAGGAAATTAATTAACAGATTAATTAGCTAATTAATCTGTCCCCAGGACACGGCGGCACCACCCAAGAAGAGGCTGAAGCTGGTGATGGTGATTTAACTCTAAAACCAGGGGATTAATTAATGGATTAATTAATTAACTAAGAAATTAACTAATAGACTTAGTTAATTAACCAAAATCAACTAATATGGCATTAATTAATTGATTAATTAACTAAGTAATTAATCTGTCCCCAGGCCACGATGGTGCCCCCCCCCAAGAAGAAGCCAGAGCCGGTGATGTTGATTAACTCTAAAAATGGGCAATTAATTAATAGATTAATGAACTAATTAATGCGTCCCCAGGCCACCACGGCGCCGCCCAAGAGGAGGCCGGAGCTGGTGACGTTCGTTAACTCTAAAAAACAAGGAATTCATTGACTGATGAATGAATTAACTAATAAATTAACTCCTAGAATTAGCTAATTAACTAAAATTTAACTAATCTGGGATTAATTAACGGGATAATTAACTAATTAATGTGTCCCCAGGCCACCACGGCGCCGCCCAAGAGGAGGCCGGAGCTGGTGACGTTCGTTTAACTCTAAAGGAATTAATTGACTGATGAATGAATTAACTAATAAATTAACTCCAAGAATTCGTTAATTAACTCATATGGGATTAATTAACGGGATAATTAACTCATTGATGCGTCCCCAGGCCACGACGGCGCCGCCCAAGAAGAAGCCGGACCCGGTGACGTCGGAGACCGTTGTCATCTGGGGGCTGCGGCTCTGGCAGGTGGTGGGGATCTTCGCCCTCTTCGTGCTCTCCATCAGTGAGTGCAGCGATTCCCGGGATTCCTGGGATTCCTGGAAATCCTGGAATTCCTGGAATTCCCAGAATTAAAAAAAAAAAATCCCAGAATTCCCTCAGGAAAAGCTCCCAGGGAATGGGCAAAGTTGGGAATTTCTGGTTGGAATTGTTGTGGATTTGTCCTGGGATCACCCAAAGGAGAAATTCCAGGAGAATTCCCAGAATTAATTCCTGGAATTCCCAGAATTCCCAGAACTCCTGGGATTCCCAGAATGAAAAAAAAATTCCCAGAATGAAAAAAATTTTCCCAGAATTCCCTCAGGAAAAGCTCCCAGGGAATGGGCAGAGTTGGGAATTTCAGGTTGGAATTGTTGTGGATTTGTCCTGGGATCACCCAAAGGAGAAATTCCAGGAGAATTCCCAGAATTAATTCCCAGAATTCCCAGAAATCCTGGAATTCCCAGAACTCCTGGAATTCCCAGAATTAAAAAAAATTTCCCAGAATTCTCTCAGGAAAAGCTCCCAGGGAACGGGCAGAGTTGGGAATTTCTGGTTGGAATTGTTGTGGATTTGTCCTGGGATCACCCAAAGGAGAAATTCCAGGAGAATTCCCAGAATTAATTCCTGGAAATCCTGGAATTCCCAGAAATCCTGGAATTCCCAGAAATCCTGGAATTCCCAGAACTCCCAGAATTCAAGGAATTCAAAAAAATTTTCCCAGAATTCCCTCAGGAAAAGCTGCCAGGGAATGGGCAGAGTTGGGAATTTCTGGTTGGAATTGTTGTGGATTTGTCCTGGGATCATTCAAAGGAGAGATTCCAGGAGAATTCCCAGAATTAATTCCTGGAATTCCCAGAATTCCCAGAATTCCCAGAATTCCCAGAACTCCTGGAATTCCCAGGATTCAAAAAAATTTCCCAGAATTCCCTTAGGAGAATCTCCCCAGGAATGGGCAAAGTTGGGAATTTCTGGTTGGAATTGTCGTGGATTCATCTCGGGATCACCCAAAGGAGAGATTCCAGGAGAATTCCCAGAATTAATTCCTGGAAATCCCGGAATTCCCAGAAATCCTGGAATTCCCAGAACTCCTGTAATTATCAGAATTTTAAAAAAATTCCCAGAATTCCCTCAGGAAAAGCTCCCAAGGAATGGGCAAAGTTGGGAATTTCTGGTTGGAATTGTCTTGGATTCATCTCGGGAACATCCAAAGGAGAAATTCCAGGAGAATTCCCAGAAATCCCGGAATTCCCAGAATTCCCAGAACTGGAATTCCCAGAATTAAAAAAAAATTCCCAGAATTCCCTCAGGAAAAGCTCCCAGGGAATGGGCAGAGTTGGGAATTTCTGGTTGGAGTTGTCGTGGATTTGTCCTGGGAACATCCAAAGGAGAGATTCCAGGAGAATTCCCAGAAATCCCAGAATTCCCAGAATTCCCAGAACTCCCGGAATTCCCAAAAATTTCCCCAAATTCCCAGAATTCCCTCAGGAAAAACACCCCGGGAATGGGCAAGGAGAGAATCCGGCTCAAAGCCGCCGTCTTGAGAATTCCCGGGAATTCCGTGGGCCGGGGAACGCTCTGGGCTGGGAATTTGGGAATATTTGGGGTTCAAAATCAGGGAATAATTTGGGTTGGGATCATGGAATGTTTGTTTTGGGAATTATGGAATGTTTTGGATTGGGAATCTGGGAATGCTTTGGGAATCAGGGAACATCAGGGAATTTTGGGGTTGGGAATTACGGAATGTTTTGAGAATCGTGGAATGTTTTAGGTGGGAATCGAGGAATGTTTTGGGTTCAAAATTGGAATAATTTGGGTTCAAAATCAGGGAATAATTTGGGTTGGAATTATGGAATGTTTGGGGTTGGGAATCTGGGAATGCTTTGGGTTGGGAATGATGGAATTCTTTGGGAATTGTGGAATGTTTTGGGAATCAAGAATTGTTTTGGGTGGGAATGTTTTGGGTGGGAATCGGGGAATTCTTTGGGTGGGAATCGTGGAATATTTTGAATTGGGAATCTGGGAATGTTTTGGGTTCAAAATCAGGGAACGCTTTGGTTTGGGAATGATGGAATTCTTCGAGAATCCTGGAACGCTTTAGGTGGGAATCAGGGAATTCTTTGGGAATCGTGGAATTTTTTGGGAATCGGAATTCTTTGGGTTTGGAATCAGGGAATGTCCTGGGATGGGAATTAGGGAATGGTTTGGGGTTGGGATTCAGGGGTTTGGGGTTCAAAATCAGGGAATAATTTGGGTTGGGATTATGGAATGTTTGGGTTGGGAATTATGGAATGTTTGGATTGGGAATCCGGGAATGCTTTGGGAATCAGGGAACATCAGGGAATTTTGGGGTTGGGAATTACGGAATGTTTTGAGAATCGTGGAATGTTTTAGGTGGGAATCGAGGAATGTTTTGGGTTCAAAATCAGGGAATAATTTGGGTTGGGATTATGGAATGTTTGGGTTGGGAATTTGGGAATGCTTTGGGTTGGGAATGATGGAATTCTTCGGGAATCGTGGAATGTTTTGGGAATCAAGAAATGTTTTTGGTGGGAATGTTTTTGGTGGGAATCGGGGAATTCTTTGGGTGGGAATCGTGGAATAGTTTGAATTGGGAATCTGGGAATGTTTTGGGTTCAAAATCAGGGAATGCTTTGGGTTGGGAATGATGGAATTCTTTGGGAATCCTGGAACGCTTTAGGTGGGAATCAGGGAATTCTTTGGGAATCGTGGAATGTTTGGGTGGGAATCGTGGAATGCTTTGGGAATCAGGGAATGTCCTGGGATGGGAATTAGGGAATGGTTTGGGGTTGGGATTCAGGGGTTTGGGGTTCAAAATCAGGGAATAATTTGGGTTGGGATTATGGAATGTTTGGGTTGGGAATTATGGAATGTTTTGGGAATCAGGGAATTCTTTGGGTTGCAAATTATGGAATTCTTTGGGAATCATGGAATGTTTTGGATTGGGAATCCGGGAATGCTTTGGGAATCAGGGAACATCAGGGAATTTTGGGGTTGGGAATTACGGAATGTTTTGAGAATCGTGGAATGTTTTAGGTGGGAATCGAGGAATGTTTTGGGTTCAAAATCAGGGAATAATTTGGGTTGGAATTATGGAATGTTTGGGTTGGGAATTTGGGAATGCTTTGGGTTGGGAATGATGGAATTCTTCGGGAATCGTGGAATGTTTTGGGAATCAAGAAATGTTTTGGGTGGGAATGTTTTTGGTGGGAATCGGGGAATTCTTTGGGTGGGAATCGTGGAATAGTTTGAATTGGGAATCACGGAATGCTTTGGGTTCAAAATCAGGGAATGCTTTGGGCTGGGAATGATGGAATTCTTTGGGAATCCTGGAACGCTTTAGGTGGGAATCAGGGAATTCTTTGGGAATCGTGGAATATTTTGGGAATCGGAATTCTTTGGGTTTGCAATCAGGGAATGTCTTGGGATGGGAATTAGGGAATGGTTTGGGTCGGGATTCAGGGAATGTTTTGGGAATCAGGGAATTCTTTCATTTGCAAATTATGGAATTCTTTGAGAATCATGGAATGGTTTGTATTGGGAATCTGGGAATGCTTTGGGAATCAGGGAACATCAGGGAATTTTGGGGTGGGGAATTACGGAATGTTTTGAGAATCGTGGAATGTTTTAGGTGGGAATCGAGGAATGTTTTGGGTTCAAAATCAGGGAATAATTTGGGTTGGAATTATGGAATGTTTGGGTTGGGAATTTGGGAATGCTTTGGGTTGGGAATGATGGAATTCTTTGGGAATCCTGGAACGCTTTAGGTGGGAATCAGGGAATTCTTTGGGAATCGTGGAATTTTGGGGTGGGACTCGTGGAATGCTTTGGGAATCAGGGAATGTCTTGGGATGGGAATTAGGGAATGGTTTGGGTTGGGATTCAGGGGTTTGGGGTTCAAAATCAGGGAATAATTTGGGTTGGGATTATGAAATGTTTGGATTGGGAATTATGGAATATTTGGGGTTGGGAATCTGGGAATGCTTTGGGAATCAGGGAACATCAGGGAATTTTGGGGTTGGGAATTACGGAATGTTTTGAGAATCGTGGAATGTTTTAGGTGGGAATCGAGGAATGTTTTGGGTTCAAAATCGGAATAATTTGGGTTGGGATTATGGAATGTTTGGGTTGGGAATTTGGGAATGCTTTGGGTTGGGAATGATGGAATTCTTCGGGAATCGTGGAATGTTTTGGGAATCAAGAAATGTTTTGGGTGGGAATCGGGGAATTCTTTGGGTGAGAATCGTGGAATATTTTGAATTGGGAATCTGGGAATGTTTTGGGTTCAAAATCAGGGAATGCTTTGGGTTGGGAATGATGGAATTCTTTGGGAATCCTGGAACGCTTTAGGTGGGAATCAGGGAATTCTTTGGGAATCGTGGAATTTTTGGGTGGGAATCGTGGAATGCTTTGGGAATCAGGGAATGTCCTGGGATGGGAATTAGGGAATGGTTTGGGTTGGGATTCAGGGGTTTGGGGTTCAAAATCAGGGAATAATTTGGGTTGGGATTATGGAATGTTTGGGTTGGGAATTTGGGAATGCTTTGGGTTGGGAATGATGGAATTCTTTGGGTGGGAATCATGGAATTTTTTGGGAATCAGGGAACGCTTTAGGTGGGAATTCTGAAATGTTTTGGGAATCCTGGAATTCTTCGGATCAGGAATGACCCCTCCAGACCACCTCTGGATACTCCCAATAAAAGGAATTTTGGGAGGGTTTTACCACAGGAATCTTCGGAATTCCAAGATTTTCCATTTGGGTTTTTTTGCCAGGATTTTAAATCCTTTTTTTTTTTTTTTTGCCCCACCCCCAGCAACCTATTCCATGGGTTCTCACCTTTTCCTTGGAATTTCTGAGGAATTTCCAGCTCCTCCTTTGCTCCAAGATTCCGTTTGATTCCCAAAATTTATCCTAAAAAATTTGATGCTCCTGGAGGAGCCCCGGATTTTCCTGGGAGCTGGAATTGGGATTTGGAACGCAGGAAATTCGGGAACATCCCGTTTTTCCAGCTGGGAAATTCACTTTCCTCTTCCCACTTCCAACGGGAGAAATGCCAGGATTGGGAACATTCCTAAAATTCCAAAAATTCCCGAAAATTCCAGGGGGCTGCTCCTGATCCTGTTGGATTTTCCCACCTCTTTATCCTGGGAATTCAGGAAGTTTTCCAAGGGAAAACCTGGGAGTGATCCCAGAATTCCCCGGATTCCTTGGAGGTTTTTGGGAATTCGAGGAGAATTCCCAAGGGATGGATTTGGGAATTCCTGAGGAATTTCCAAGCTGGAGATTCCCAGCTGGAATTCCATGTGAGAACAGCCCAAGCTCCGCCCCCGTCACTGATTCGGGATGAAAAATCCAAGGAAAAACAGGGAATTGGGAAAGGGAATGAAATGGAAAACCAGGGAATTAAAAATAGAAATAAATAGAAAACAAAATGCAATAAAGAAAAATAAAATGGAATATTTTATAGTATTTATAATATTAATATAATAATGTGTTTATGTATAAAATATACAATAAGTATAAAATAAATGTGAACATTAAGCAATGGGAATAAATGCAAAAAAAATTAGAAAATTAAGATTAGAAAATTAAACGTGAAATATATAAATTAAATTAGCAATAAACTTAAGTTATAATTAAATTCAATGTGGGATATAAAATTCAAAAGAAGAATGAAGTAGGAAAATAGGGAATTAAAACAGAAATAAATAAAAAGTCGAGAATTAAACTATAAATACAATAAGTAAATAAATACAAAATAAATAAATACAAAATAATAAATACAAAGCAATAAATACAAAAAATAGGAAATGGAAATACGAAATGAAACATTAAGTATGTCAATAAATGAAATATAGAATATAAAAATTTTAAAATGGAATGAAAGAGGAAAACGGGAAATTAAAACATAAAAAAAATATTAAAAATTGTAGAAATAAAAGCAGAAATAAACACCAAAACAGAACATTTTAAATATGAAATGAAGAACAATAAATATAGGGTATAATAATTTAATATTTTTATTTTTATATTAGTGACGAAATTAAAAATTAATCAAGCCATAAATGGGATCCAGCTGTGGCTCCCGGCACATCCCACAAGGTGGCGCCATCCCGTTACAAAAGGCGGAAAAAACAAAAAAACCCAAAATTTTCTCCATCCTCATTTCCCGGGAAAACAAACGAAATCCCGACAGAGAAAGGAATTCTGGGAATGCGAAACCAAATAGGAAAAAAAATTGGGGTTCTTCCCTTTAATCCCGTTGTTTTAATCTGTCCTGGACCCAAATTCCTCGGGATCCCTGCGGAGAGAATTCCATAAAATCCATCCCAGAATTCCTCAGGATCCATGTTTCCTGTTCCCAGAAACTCCCTCAGAATTCCGTATTTCCTGTTCCCATTCCCGGTTCAATCCTCGTTTCTCCCTCTCCCATTCCCAGTAACTCGCCCCGAATTCCCTGTTAATCCCAACCCCAGTTAAATCCCAGTTTCTCCCTCTCAATTCCCAACAACTCCCCCAGAATCCCACATTTCCCATTCCTAACAACTCACCCCAAATCCCAGTAACTGACCTAGAATTCCCCATTCCCAAACCTGACCCAGAATTCCCTATTCCCCATTCCCAAGAACTCCCCAGAATTCCGTGTTTCCCATTCCCATTCCCGGTTCAATCCTCGTTTCTCTCCCTCCATTCCCAATAACTCACCTCAAATTTTTCATTTCCCATTCCCAGTTCAATTCTTGTTTCTCCCTTTCAATTCCTAATAACTCACCCCAATTCCACATTCCCCATTCCCTATAACTCTCCCACAATTCCCTGGCAATCCCATTCCCAGGAACTCCCCCAGAATTCCCCATTTCCCATTCCTGCTCCCAGTTCAATCCTCATTTTTCTCCCTCTAATTTTCCATCCCTCCCCCAGAATTCCATATTCCCCATTCCCAGTAACTCCCTCAGAATTCCCCGTTTTCCTCTCCCATTCCCAATTCCAATTAAATCCTCATTTCTCCCTCTCCATTCCCAACAACTCCCCCAGAATTCCCTGTTTCCCATTCCCAGTAACTCCCCCACAATTCCCGTTTCCCTCTCTCATTCCCAATAACTCTCCCACAATTCCTCATTCCCAATTCCCAGGTCAATCCTCATTTCTCTCCCTCCATTCCCAATAACGCACCTCAAATTCTGCATTTCCCATTCCCAGTTCAATCCTCGTTTCTCCCTCTCAGCTCCCAACAACTCCCCCACAATTCCCTGTTTCCCATTCCCAATAACTCCCCGGAACTCCCCCAAATCCCAATAACTCCCCCACAATTCCCATATTTTCTGTGTTTCCCGGTCATCACTCTGTGCTGCATCCATGATTCTCGTTCCTAATAACTGCCCCAAAATCCCAACAACTCCCCCACAATTCCCGATTCCCCGTTCCTGCTTAAATCCTCATTTCTCTCCCTCCATTCCAAAGAACTCCCGCAGAATTCCGTATTTCCCACTCCCATTCCCAGCTCAATCCTCTTTTCTCCCTCTCAATACCCAACAGCTCCCCCAGAATCCCACATTTCCCATTCCTAACAACTCACCCCAAATCCCAATAACTGACCTAGAATTCCCCAGTCCCAAACCTGACCCAGAATTCCCTATTCCCCATTCCCGAGAACTCCCCAGAATTCCGTGTTTCCCATTCCCGTTCCCGGTTCAATCCTCATTTCTCTCCCTCTATTCCAAATAACTCCTCTCAAATTCTTCATTTCCCATTCCCATTCCCGGTTCAATCCTCGTTTCTCTCCCTCCATTCCCAATAACTCTCCCACAATTCCCATTCCCCATTTCCCATTCCCAGTTCAATCCTCCTTTCTCCCTCTCCATTCCTGCTAACCCCCCCAAAATTCCTCATTTTCCTCTCCCGTTCCCAATAACTCACCTCAAATTCGGCATTTCCCATTCCCAGTTCAATCCTCGTTTCTCCCTCTCAATTCCCAACAATTCCCCATGAATTCCCCGTTCCCAACAATTCCCCATGAATTCCCCGTTCCCAACAATTCCCTGTGAATTCCCCGTTCCCAACAATTCCCCCGGAATTCCACAATTCCCGTATTTTCCGTGCTTCCCAGTCATCACGCTGTGCTGCATCTTCAAGTGCCGCATCCCGCGCACGCGGAAGGAGATCGAGGCGCGCTACGCCCAGCGCAAGGCCGCCAAATCCTACGCCGATAAACTGGACACCGTGCCGCCCCTCGGGGAGCTCACCGACATCCCCGGAGGTAATTCCCGGGTTTTTTGGGAATTCTGGGAGTGTAAAATCTATCACTGAGTCCTTCATTTTGCTCACCGACATCCCTGGAGGTAATTCCTGGGTTTTTTGGCGATTTTGGAAGTGCAAAATCCATCAATGAGCTCAGTGACATCCCCTGAGATAATTCCTGGGTTTTTTGGGAATTCTGGGAGTGTAAAATCCATCAATGAGCTCAGTGACATCCCCAGAACTAATTCCCGGGATTTTTGGGAATTCTGGGAGTGTAAAATCACTCATTGAGCTCACCAACATCCCCGGAGGTAATTCCTGGATTTTTTTGGGAATTCTGGGAGTGTAAAATCCATCAATGAGCTCAGTGACATCCCCGGAGGTAATTCCTGGATTTTTTTGGGAATTCTGGGAGTGTAAAATCCATCAATGAGCTCAGTGACATCCCCGGAGCTAATTCCTGGGTTTTTTTGGGAATTCTGGGAGTGTAAAATCGCTCATTGAGGTCACCGACCTCCCCAGGGTAATTCCCAAGTTTTTCCTTTGGGATTAGGGAGTGTAAAATCCATCAATGAGCTCACTGACATCCCTGGAGGTAATTCCCGGGTTTTTTGGGAATTCTGGGAGTGTAAAATCCATCAATGAGCTCAGTGACACCCCTGGAGGTGATTCCCGATTTTTGTTTCGGTGGATTCTGGGAGTGCAACATCCCTCAATGAGCTCACCCACATTCCCAGACACAATTCCCACTTTTTTGGGCGGCTTGTGGCTGTGCAAAGTCCCTCAATGATCTCAGCAACATTCCTGGAGTTAATTCCCACTTTTCTGGGGGAATTAGGAAGCACTAAATCCCTCAGTGAATTTACCGACATTCCTGGAGTTAATTCCTGAGGGGGTTTTTTTTGGGATTCTGGGAGCGAAAACTCCCTCAATGGGCTCAGCGAAATTCCTGGACATAATTCCTACTTTTTGGGGGGATTCTGGGAGCTCAAAATCCTTGCTGACATTCCCGGAGATAATATCCACTTTTTGGGGAGTGCAAAGTCCCTCAGTGACCTCACTGGCATTCCCAGAGGTAATTCCCACCTTTTTTTTGGGAATTCTGGGAGCCCAAAGTCTCTCCCGTGGTGCTGCCATCAAGATCAACCCCCCCGGTGAGGACTGAGATTTTTTATTGGGATTAAATCCTTTGGAAAAATGGGAATTTTCCCGTCAGTTCGAGTCAGAATCATTCCTTCGTTCCCAAATTAAGGTCGGAAAATCGCCTCGAATCCACCAAATCCCCTTTTGAACCAAATCCCATTAAAAATTCCCGATTTTTTTTGAACTCTTCCATTGTTGGCGATTCCAGCGCTTCCCAATCCCGAATCACTCATCCATTAAAGAATTTTTCTTTTTTTTTCCTTAATATCCAATCCCAAATTTCCTGGGAGAGCTGGAGGCGAGGAAAAGTTTGGCTTGAATTTTAGAGGGAAAAAAAATTTTGAGGAATGTTTGGGGGGAAAAAGAAATTGGGGAATTTTAAAGGAAAAAAAAAATTGGGGAATATTAGGGGAAAAAAATTGGGGATATTAGAAGACAAAAATTTGGGAAGAGTATTAGGGGAAAAATACGGGGGAATATTCGGGAGAAAAAAAATGGGGAATATTAAGGGGGAAAATATTTGAGGAATATTTGGGGGGAAAATCTAGGAGGACAAAAATTTGGGGATATTAGGGAGAAAAAAAAATTGGAGAATATGAAGGGGAAAAAAATTTGGGGGGGAATATTAGGGAGAAAAAAATTGGGGGATATTTGAGGGGAAAATATTTGGGGAATATTAAGGGAAAAATTTTTGGGGAATATTAGGGAGAGAAAGGATTTGGGAAATATTAGGAAAAAATAATTGGGGGAATATTAGAAGACAAAAATTTGGGGGACTATTAGGGAAAAAAAGAATTTGGGGAATATTAAGGAGAAAAAAATGGGAAGAATATTGGGGGAAAAACCGGGGAATATTAGGGGGAAATTTTAGGGAATAAGAATTCGGGGAATATTAGGGGGGAAAAATGGGGAATATCAAAATTTGGAGAATTATTATTTGCGGGGTGGGGAGGGAAATCCATTTCTTCCGTTCCTTCAATTCACCCCAAAATTTTAAAACTTGGGAATTTCAAATTGGGATTTTGGCTGAGTCAAGGAATCCCAGGAATGTTTGGAATGCCAAATTCCTGGAATTTTCTCCGAGTTTTTTTTTTTTTTTTTTTTCCTGCTGGAACATTTTCTCCTCTTCCCTCTGTTCTCACTGTCCTTTCCTGATCCCGTAGGAAATCTCCTCCCTCCCTCCGGCCACGCCCAATCCCGACCTCTGCACTCCCTGCCCGTGCTCAAGGAAGAGGACGAGATGCTTCTCCAAGGAATTTAAGGAATTCTTCCCTAAATCTTCTCTTTTCCGAGGGAATCTTTGGATTGGCTGCTTCTCCAGTCCTGGATTTTTCCTGTTTCTTCAACACTTTGGATGGTTTTTTTTTCTCTTCTCTTTTCTGTGTCTCCAAGTGTTGGAATTCCATAAAAATGGCAATTTTGGGATTTGCTGCTTCTCCGTTCCTGGGTTTTTCCTGTTTCCTCGACATCTTTTGATGTTTTTTTATTTTTCCCTCCTCTTTCCTGTGTCTTTCTGGGAGCTGAAATTCCATAAAAACGGCAATTTTGGGATTTGCTGCTTCTCCGTTCCTGGATTTTTCCTGTTTCTTCAACATCTTTTGATGTTTTTTTTTTTTTTCCCCTCTTCTTTCCTGTGTCTTTCTGGCAGCTGAAATTCCATAAAAATGGCAATTTTGGGATTTGCTGCTTCAATCCGTGGGGAAGAGGCAGATCCCACCATTGGAGGAATTACTCTGAAATTTAGGAATTCTGGAATTCCTTGAAAAAATGGACTCGGACACCACCAAAATTCAGAATTCAGAGTTGAATGACGGGAATTTCCACAAATCCCGGGATTTCTGCCCTGAAATTGGGAATTCCATGAAAAAATCCTTGTCCTTCCACCCAATCCTTGTCCTTGGAGTTGATCCTGATGGGATGAGATGGGTTCTCCAAGGAATTTAAGGAATATCATTATCTGTTTTCCATGGATTTGCTGCTTCTCCATTCCTGGATTTTTTTTTTCCTTTTTTCCTCAACACCTTTTGATTTTTTTTTTTTTTCTCCTCTTTCCCGTGTCTCTCTGGGAGCTGGAATTCCATAAAATTCCATAAAAATCATCCCTTGGGGATGAGATGGTTATCCAAGGAATTGAAGGAATTTAAGGAATGATGATTCCCTAAATCTTCTCTTTCCAATGGGGATCCTTCGACTCTTGGATTTTCCGCTTCTCCATTCCTGGATTTCTTTTTCCTTTCTTTCAAGGGATTTTTTTTTTTTTTTTTGATTTTTTGCTTCTTCATTCTGGAAAAAAAAAAACCCAAACCAAGCCCACAAAAAAACCCCTCAATCACCTGGACGGGAATTTTTTCCCTTTATCCCAAATTTCCAACTGGAATTTTTGACAGTTCCTGAGTCGTTGAATCCACATCAATCTCTTCCCTGATTTTTTTGTTTGTTTTTTTTTTCCTTTTTATCCTTGGAAACAGCTCAGGAGGCGGAAGAGAAAAAAGAGGAAGAAGTCCCCAGCGTGTCGGGAAAAGTGGACAAAGCTCAGGGAAAAAAGGAAGGATCCAAAAACTCCAAGAAAAAAGAGGAAGAGAAGGAAGAATCCAAGAAGGACGGGAAGGACGGAGGCAAAAAAAAAGAGGGAGAAAAAGGGGAAAAAAAGGAGGAAAAGAAAGGGGAAAAAGGAGGAAAAGAGGAAAAGGAAAAAGAGGAAAAGGGAAAAGACACAAGCGACAAGAAACAAGGGAAAAAAGGGGAAAAAGAAGCTGGAAAATCCACTGGGAATTCCAAAGCTCCAGCAAAGAAGAAATGAACTCCAAGAATTCCAGAACTGGAATTTTTTTTTTTTTTTTTTTTTTTGGGAATTCTTCGGAGAATCCCAGCGGGAGGAGAACTTGGAACAGAAATTCCTGTGGAATTCCGCTGCATTCGTAGATTTATTCCCGTTTGGAGATGGGGATTTGAGTCTCCCAAGGAAAAGTGGGAATTTTTAAAGTTGAATTTTCAGCTGGAATGGGAATGAGGCATTTGGGAATGCTCAGGGATGAGGATCCCGAGGAAAGGAGAACGGGATTCATCCCAAATTTCTTCTTCTGGAGGAGGAAAAAAGATTGGAAAAGATTGGAAAAAGATTTCCTGGAAAATCAACATCTCCTCATTGGGAATTTTAGGGATTAAGGAAATTCTGGGAAAATCCCAAATACGGAATTCTCCGAGCAGAAATCAACGTCTCTTGCTCGTTGGGAATTTAGGGATTGTGGAAATTCCGGGAAATTCCCAAATATGGGATTCTCTAAGGTTTGTCTCCTGTGGATTCCAAGAATTTTTTTTGACACATTGGAATTTTTCCTTCTTTTTCCAGTGCCTCTTTCCCTGGATTGCTGCAGGAAACTCCAGGAAATCCTTTTTTTTTTTTTTTTTTTTTTTTTCTTTTCTTCTTCTTTTTTTTTTTTTTTTTTTTTTTTTCTTTTTTTTCAGGAGATTTATCCAAATTTTCCCAAATTTTTTTTTTTTTTTTTTAAATGAGGAAAGCCGGGAATTCCTCTCCTCTTCTGTGTGGCTGCTCTTCTCTCCCTTCCCAGGAATTTTCCTGTTTTTTTGGGATTTTTTTTCCTACTTTTTTGGGAATTTTTTCGGCTTTTTTGGGGGAAATATTCCAGCAATTTCTGCCTTAAAATTCCCAGCTGGGGGGATTTAAATCCAGATTTTTTGGTGGAAAATCTCAGGATAATTCAAACTCAGGATATCCTGGAATTTTCTGTTCCAGAGGGAGAATTCCCTCCAATTCTTTATCCCCAAGAGTGGGATTTAATTTTTATTTTATTGATTTTATTCCATTTTTTCCTGCTGTTTTTCCATCCCACATTTACGGCTGCCAAGGTATTCATTTCCCGTTTTTCCCATTTTCCCCATTTTTCATCATCCCAATTTTCTTTCCCCTTTTTTCCCACCCCACTCATCCTGGCGAGAAACGAGCCAGTAAAAAAAAAAAAAAAAAAAAAAAAAAAAAAAAAAAAAAAAAAAAAAAAAAAAAAAAAAGGGAATTTTCTGTCTCAAAAAAACTCCCCAAATTTCCAGAGCTTCTGGAAAAAAAGTGGGAAAAATTTCAGGAGAGAGGTTGGGAATGTTTGGGAAGAGAGTGATTGGAATTCCAGAAAAACCAAAGCCTTTCCTGATGAAACCAAAGCTGGTTTGGGGTGGTTAAATGGGGTTGGAGCACCTTGGAAATGACCAAGTTTTGTCATTTTTTTGCGTTGGTCTTTCCTGATGAAACCAAAAACTACCCAAACCTGGTTTTGGGTGGTCAAATGGAGTTGGAGCACCTCAGAAATGACCAAGGGTCGTGATTATTTGGAGTTGGTCTCTTATAATAAAACCAAAACCTTTCGTGATGAAACCAAAGCTGGTTTTGGGGGGTCAAAAGGAATTTGAGCACCTTGGAAGTGACCAGGGTTGTTGTTTTTGGGATTGGTCTCTTCTAATAAAACCAAAGCCTTTCATAATAAACACAAACCTGGTTTTGAGTGGTCAAATGGAGTTGGAACGTGTTGGAAGTGACCAGGGGTTGTTTTTTGAGTTGGTCTTTCCTAATAAAACCAAAACCTTTCCTAATAAAACCAAAACCTTTCCTAATGAAACCAAACCTGGTTTTGGATGGTCAAATGTAGTTGGAGCACCTCAGAAATGACCAGGGGTTGTTATGTTTTGGATTGGTCTCTCAATATCCCAAACCTCTTTTGGGTGGTTAAATGGGGTTTGAGCACCTTGGAAGCCACCAAAGGTTGTTATTCTTTGGGTTGGTCTCTCATAATAAAACCAAAGCCTTTCATAATAAAACCTAAACCTGGTTTTGGGTGGTCAAATGGAGTTGGAACGTGTTGGAGGTGACCAGGGCTTGTTGGTTTTGGGGTTGGTCTTTCCTAATGAAACCAAAACCTTTCATAATAAAAACAAACCTGGTTTTGGGTGGTTGAAAAGAGTTGGAGCACCTTGGAAATGACAAAGGTTTGTTATTTTGGGGTTGGTCTTCCATAATAAATCAAAACCTTTCATAATAAACCCAAACTTGGTTTTCGGGTGGTTAAATGGGGTTGGAGCACCTTGGAAGTGACCAGGGTTGTTATTTTTGGGATTGGTCTCTCTTAATAAAACCAAACCTGGTTTTGGGTGGTCAAATGGAGTTGGAGCAGCTCAGAAATGACATGAGGTCGTTATTTTTGGGGTTGGTCTCTCAATATCCCAAACCTCTTTTGGGTGGTTAAATGGGGTTGGAGCACCTTGGAAGCCACCAAAGGTTGTTATTTTTTGGGTTGGTCTCTCATAATAAAACCAAAACCTTTCCTAATAAAACCCAAACCCGGTTTTGGGTGGTTGGATAGAGTTGGAGCACCTTGGAAATGACCAAGGGTTGTTATTTTTGGGGTTGGTCTTCCATAATAAATCAAAACCTTTCATAATAAACCCAAACTTGGTTTTCGGGTGGTTAAATGGGGTTGGAGCACCCTGGAAGCCACCAAAGGTTGTTATTCTTTGCGTTGGTCTCTCATAATAAAACCAAAACCTTTCCTAATAAAACCAAACCCAGTTTTGGTTGGTCGAATGATGTTGGAGCACCTCAGAAATGACACGGGGTTGTTATTTTTGGGGTTGATCTCTCAATATCCCAAACCTGGATTTCGGTGGTTAAATCGGGTTTGAGCACCTTGGAAGTGACCAAGTTTTCTTCTTTTTTTGGGGTTGGTTTTTTTGGAGCAGCCAAAAATCCCAGGGCTGTCCGAGATTTAATTGTGGCTCCACATGGACAGTTCTTCCTGGAAACAATGAGCAGGAGGAGGAGGAGGAGGAGGAAAGGTGGTAAACCAGAAAAGCGAACCGACGCAGCCAGGGCCGTTTATTGGGACTGAAAATAGAATTTGCTGGGATGCTTTGGATCAGAAATCCAAAATAGATTTTTTTTTCAGGGTACTCTGGGTGAGAATTCCAAAATAAAATTTTTTGGGTTACTTTGAGTGGGAATCCAAAATAAAATTTTTTGGGATGCTCTCGGTGACCATCCCAAAGTAGAATTTTTTGGGACACTCTGGGTGAGAATTCCAAAATAGAATTTTATTTTATTTTATTTTATTTTATTTTATTTTATTTTATTTTATTTTATTTTATTTCTTTTTTAATTTTAATTTTATTCTTATTTTTATTTTTATTTATTTTATACTTTTATTATTTTCTTAATTTCTCTGTATTATTATTGTTTTTATTATGATTTGTTTATATTTATGTTATAATTATATATATATAATTTTATATTATTACTATTGATATAATTTGTTTAATTTTTCCTATTTTTTATTATCTCTTCATTTCCTCCTAAAAACTCTTTGGCGAGCTGATAAATGCTTAAATCCGTGGGCTCAAAAATAAACTGGAAAAGGGCATTTTCCTATAAACAAAAAAAATGCAGCCCCAAAGGAATTTTTTCCTTGAAAAACAGCAATTTTGGAAAATTTCTGCCCCCTCCAAAAAAAATCTTATTAATCTCATCTCAGCATTTCCACCCAACTTTTATCTGGGAAGGAAATTTGGGAAGAAATTGAGATTCAGCTCTTAAAAAAACCTTGTTCTTCTTCCTTTATCGCTGCAATAATCCCGTCATTAGTTAACCTCATTTTTATTATTTTTATTATTTTTTATTACTTTATTTTATATTTTTAAATTATATTTTATCTTATTTATTACCTATATATTGTTTTATATTATTGATTTTTAATTGATTATTATTATTTTATATTATTTTTTTCTTGCTCTTATTTATAACCCCCCTTTTTCAACTCTCCCCAAGGGATTAAATCCTGCTTTTCAGAAGGTGATTCAATTAAACTGAATCAATTTTTGTGCATCGTGAATTCACAAAAAAGTTGAATTTTTGTGCGTGGAGAGAATGGAAAAGAGAGGTGAGCAAGGAGAGAAAACAAACTATGGTTTGTGAGGGAGAGGGACGTTTCTAATCCTGATAAAATATCCCGATTTTTTTGGTTTTGAGGGAAAACCATTTCTTGCTGTGTATCCACAGTCTTCCCTTTCCTTCAGCTGCCTCCACACGGTCACAGGGACGGAAATTCATTGGGATTTTATCAAGTTGAGCTGAATTATTTCCTATGCTCAGTAAAAACCAAGAAAAGACCACAAAATGGTCATAAAATGGCCACAAAATGGTCACAAAATGGTCACAAAATAGACAAAAAATGGTCACAAAATGGACACAAAAAGGACAAAAAATGGTCACAAAATGGACACAAAATGGTCACAAAATGGACATAAAATGGACACAAAATGGTCACAAAAATGGTCACAAAATGGACACATGGTCACAAAAATGGTCACAAAAATGGTCACAAAATGGTCACAAAATGGTCACAAAATGGACACAAAATGGTCACAAAATGGACACAAAATGGTCACAAAAGGGACACAAAATGGTCACAAAAGAGACACAAAATGGTCACAAAATGGCCACAAAATGGACACGAAATGGACACAAAATGGTCACAAAATGGTCACAAAATGGTCACAAAAATGGTCACAAAATGGTCACAAAATAGACACGAAATGGACACAAAATGGTCGCTCAGTCACGAGGTCTCACACTTCGATAAGTTTTGGTGTTTCCAACACAAAAAACATGGAAATAAAACTTCAGGCATCACTGTCCCTCCGGCCCTTGTCCCCAGTACTCTCTCCGTGTTTCCGGCGGCTCCTCCAGGTCCTGGAAGGTCACGCTGAGCTCACCCCAAAGCTTCTCCTGTCCAGCTGGACATTCCCAGCTGTCCCAGCCTTTCCTCCCAGCAGAGCTGCTCCATCCCTGGGATCATCCTGGAGCCTCCTGGGGGCTCTCTGCAGCAGCTCCGGCTCCTTCCCGAGCTGGATCCAGGGCTGGGGAATCACCTGGGACAGCTCAGGATGGACTGAAACCCTCATGGAGCTTCCAGGGAATCCCAAAATTCCACCCCTCTGCTGGTGTTTCACCCCTCTGGAGTCTTGGGAATGACTTTATCAAACCTGAGGAGAGCAAAACAAATCCTGGGAGGGTTTTGGGCCGGAGGGGCAGAATTCCCTCCCTAGACCTTCTCCCACATCACTTTGGACAATCCCAGGATTTGTGGATTCCATCCATTGGGATGGGGCGTCACCTGAGCGGGTCTGAGGAGCAGAATTCCGACCACTTTTCTTCCAGCTCCTCATTTTTCCAACAAAACTGTCTCCTTAAACCCTCCCAAAGGATTGTGTTTGATACCGGGTTGGATGGGTTTTAATTTCTCTCTCCTTTAGGTTTTTTAGAATTTGGGGGTTTTGATGTTTCTCTGTGGAGAGCAATGTGAGCACCTCGGGTTTTTCCACCAGGAATCTGGGAATCCTGGAATTTGTGGGATTTTGAGAATTCCATCCCCGGAATCCCTACGTTCCTTCCCAATTCCTTCCGGCTCATCCCAGCTTGGAATCAGCCAAATCAAGTTGTTTTTTTTTTTTCCAGGTGCTGCCCTGAACTCTGTCCCCAGTTCTTGGGCTCCCAGGAAAACTCATTTCCCAACAGAAAACAGGAGGAAAATTCCAATTCCCAGTGCCAAGGAGTTTGGCCCTAAGCAGCTTTTTGTGGCTGGCAGTGCTGGGTCTTATTTTTCAACAAAACCCCGTTAAAGGATTAACAAGGGGCTCGTTAAAATAATGCCCAACGAGGAGCTTATTCCTGGTTGGAAGGAAAAACAAGGATAAACAGAAAAAGTTCTCTCAATCCCCTCGGGATTATTGCTTGGAGTGCTTTGAAAGGAGAAAAAAAAAAAAAATGAGGAAAAAACCCTCAAAACCTGGCAGGAATTAGGGAATATATAAACACACACACACACACTTGTCTGGGAAAATAAAATGAGTTTTTGTTTCTGCTTTAGGGGGAAAAAAATAAAAATAATAATAATTAACAGTTCCCCATGCTACTTAATCTAATTAATGCCCTCGCATGAGAAGTTTTATCCTCGGAGAAATAATCAATTAAAAGGGAAAGGGGAGTTGCTATATTTACCTTTTTAATGGGGCTTAATAAACGGGAATTTGAAATCTGGAGCGACGGCGACGGAATGGGAAATTGGGAATGGGGGTTTTCCAAATAAAACCTGGAAAAAGCTGGATGGAGCAAGGAGACCTTTCCAACTTCATCCAGAGAGGGAAAACAACAGCCAGGGAAGATTCCTAATGGTGCTGATTGTGCTTCCAGGGGATCGGATCTGCCCAGTCCTGAGGGATGGAGGATCTGGAACCAATGGCAATGAAGCAGGAATCTCTGGGATGTCACCCCAAGGTTGGGTGACTGAGGAGGAAATGGAATTCCTGGTGGATCTCCTTCCAGGGGATCAGATCCATCTTGTCGTCTGAGGGACTGAGGATCTGGAGCAGGAATCTCTGGGATGTCACCCCAAGGTTGGGTGACTGAGGGGGAAATGGAATTCCTGGTGGATCTCCTTCCAGGAGATCTGATCTGCCCTGTCCTTCTGAGAGAGCAGGAATGGAGCAGGAATCTTTGGGATGTCATCTCAGCTCAGCAGATTTGGGTGACTGAGGGGGACATGGAATTCCTGGGGGGATGAGGAATATCACCCCAGAATTCCCAGATTGTGGTGGAAGGGCCCTTAAGGATCATCCTGCTCCAAGCAGGGACACTTTCCCTGTCCCAGGGTGCTCCAACCTGGCCTAGGAAAATTCCAGAGATCCAGGAGCGGCCACAAATCTCTGGGAATTCCAGCCCAGCCAGGAATTCCTTCCCAAAATCCCACCCAGCCCTGCCCTCTGTTAGTTTGAAGCCATTCCCTGTGTCCTGTCCCTCCATCCCTTATCCCAAATCTCTCTCCAGCCTTGGAGCACCCAGGATGAGTGACCTGGGAATTTCATTCCCCAGCTCAGCCCCTGGTGTGGATTTCTCTCCTCAAATCCGTGTCTGACCATGGAATGGCCACGCTGGGCCAGCCCAAAATTCCCTCCTCACCTCCCCGGGAACGGGAATGGAACAGGGCAGGGAATGTCCATTGCTCTTCTCCCAAATAATCAGTGCCCAGAGCTGGGAAAGCTGGAGATGGAATTCCTTTGGGAATCCTGCTGGTTTCAGGGATCCTTGGATCCTCTGGCAAGGGATTTGTTCTGGATTCTCCAACTGCTGGTTTCATTCCGGACTTTCTGCTTCTTCCCCTGAAACCAGGAATGGTAAATCCCATTTCTCTTTGTCTTTTCCCCTGGATTTGGTGCCCCTCCATCACCTCCCAAAAATCCATCCTCAATTCTTCCATTGTCCATAATTCCTTTGGGAATCCTGCTGGTTTCAGCCATCTGTGGATCCTCTGGTGAGGGATTTGTTCTGGATTCTCCAAGTGCTGATTTCATTCCAGATTTTCTGCTTCTTCCCCTGAAACCAGGAATGGCCAATCCCTTTTCCCTTTGTCTTTTCCCCTCCATCACCTCCCAAAAATCCATCCTCAGTTCTTCCACTGTCCAATAATTCCTCACATCCCTATCTTTTGGTCTCTGCCTTTATCCAAATGAATAATTTTTTTTTTTGTCCATCTTTATTGTGGTTTCCAGGCCTCACTTGGTTCTCGGAACTGCCGTGAGCAGAAATATTTGGATGTTTTCCCCCAAAAGTCCAGCCTGCTTTAATCAGATTAATGGAAATAAATTAATTAAATGAAATAAATTAAATGAATTTAGTTAATTACAGGCAGAAAATCCCAGCCTTGAATTAAATTTAACAAAATGAAAATGTCACATCCTGATCGAAGTCCATTATTTTTTTTCGTTTGTTCCCAAACCCGAATTCCCTGGAGGGAAACCCAACAAATTTTAGCACCAAACTCCCCCAGGTTTTCCAGGAATGCTCTGTGGAGGTGATCATTGACCAATAATATTACAGTTTATATCAAATGATATATATTAATACTGATATATTAAAATATACAATATATAGCAATATAATAAGGTATGGTATATTAATATATACAATATATGGTATATATTAATAGATTATATACAATTATAAAAAGTAATATATTATTAATATAAATTATTAATACATATTATGAACACAAATATTACAATTCACACCATCACAATCAAAACCCCAAACTATTGCCTAATTACAATCTATTATAAACGTGAACCAATCAACTTTTACCACACGTTACTGTTAATTCCTCCAAACTAATTATTTAAAAATGCCCCTCATCTTTCCTAATTCTATTTCTCCAAAATATCTATGCCCAAAATAATAATTATTTATAAAACCATCCTTTAAAACTCGTTTCTAGTCCCATTTCTCTGCCAATTCCATAACAACATCAATCCCGTTCCGTAACATTTCTAAATCAATATTTCTTATCTCAAAGTTACATATTTTCTAAACTTTCCATCAAACTTCAAAAATTCTCAACGAATTTTTTTCCAGCTTCAACAATTTCATGATTTTTTCTCCATGTTTGGGGCCTGACACCTCAACTCCATCTGCCACGTTCGTGGAGTTTTAATATTTTTAAATATTTTTTAATATTTTACAATGGAGTTTTAATATTTTTAGGGAAACTTGCCGATCTTTTGGGATGAATATCCAGGATTTTTATTTTTTTTTTCCAGAAGAACTGAGGAAATGGCTGAACCCTCCTCATTAAGGTAGAAATTTAATGAGGTTTGAACGGAAAAAAAAACCAAACAAAACCTGAAGGAGAGATTTTTAGCTCGGAAAAGGAATTTTTTGCTGCCACATTGTACAAAAAAAAATTGGAATTTTAGCGGAATTTATCCTTGCAGTACCTGATGCTCCTCTCTCCAAATCCCAAATCCTGGCTGCTTTCTCAGCGTGAAAAATTCCAATCTTGGCACTGGAAGAGTCCAAAAAAAAAAAAGGGAAAAGTTCTCCAAGGAGGAAATAATGGTGCAAGTCCCGGAATGTGAAAACATCCCAAAACTTCACAAAAGAGGATTAAAATTCCGAGAGAAAATGCCTCGAGCAAAACAATTCCAGTGAGAGCCAGCGAAGAAAAAAAAAAATTATCTGTTTATGCTGTAAATGGAGGGAGCTTGGAAAGAATAAAAACTCCATAAAAAGAAGTTCCTGTTTGTGGGAATATTAAAAAAAATAGAGAAAAAAATAAAAAAAAGGGGATTTTTTTTTTCTCCTTGAAAAAAATAAAAACTAAAGAAATTTAAAGTTTATCAAGACTGACCCCTCTGTGACTGTGGTTTTTTATGGAAAAAAAAATTCACTCCGTTTGGAAGGAAATCCGGCAAAAGTGGAAAAATCGTGGAGGAATGAGGAATAAGTGGAATTTTTTTTATTTGGGTTTCAGTCAAGGAGGGAATTTTGGGAGGTTCAAGGCCGCTCCATATTTCACGAAGGACGGATTAAAATGGATTTTGGCCTTTTTTTGGGACGTAGAGGAAACAAATGGGGGCACAAAATGATTCAGGGCTCGTGGAAGTGGGAGCTGGGGGATGTGCAAAATCCCGAAAGTGGGGAGAAATTTGGGAATTAGATGGAGATCTCTCGGAGAGGCGCTGAGCCTCCTTTCCCGATTGTAAAGGCAATCTGCAGATCCTGATCTGTCCCCACCAGTGATGATTTATAACAAAAAAAAAAAAAAAAAAAAAAAAAAAAAAAAAAAAAAAAAAAAATTTTGAAGCATTTTGGGGTTTATTGTGGTTTTTATGGGGGGGGGGGGATTTTGAGTGTTTTTGGTCCTTTTTTTTTTTTTTTTGTGGATCTGATTTGGGGAAAAAAAAGAACCAAACTTGGAAAAGAAGAGTAGAGATTAAAAAAAGATGAACAAAAAGGAAAAAAAAAAAATGGGAAGGGATATTTCCAACGGATTTTTGCCTTGGTAAAATATTGTGCGATTAAGGAGAAACTTTATGATTTAAAAGAATTGAACATAAGAAACGGGGATTTATCTCGACGTCTCCCAAATTTCCTTCACTGCTGGTCAACACCAGAGCTACAGGAATTTTTCCTGAGGGATTTCTAATCCAACTTTCCTGTCGGAGCAAGGAGACAAATGTTGGAATTTTCACTGGATTCATCAAAATCCAGAAAAAAATCCAAGTTAGATTGAGCTTGGAGCAACCTGGGATAATGGAATTTTTCCTTGCACATGGAATGAGATGATCTTTAAAGTCTTTTCCACCCCAAACCATTCCATGGCCCTATAAAAATATTCCCATTAATACTCTTATCATTAGTTTTAGTATTTCTCTTATTATTAGTTTCAGTATTTCCCCTAGTAATAAAAGTATTATTTAGTATTCTCTCTCTTATTATTAGGAATATTATTTAGTATTCTTTCTCTTAATATTAAGAATATTATTTAATATTCTCTCTCTTATTATTAGGAATATTATTTAGTATTCTTTCTCTTATTATTAAGAGGATTCTTTAGAATTATTTCTCTTATAAAGAACACTATGCAGTATTCTTTCTCTTATTAAGGGTATTATTTAGTATTCTCTTATTATCTAACTATAATTTATCTGATTTTTAGTTTAAAAAAATAGATATTCCAGATTTTTCCCGAGTTTTTTTCTCTTGCCATTTGAGGGGTGGGATCAGGGATCCCTCAGTGTGTTTGATGGTTGAGGGCTGATAACCCGATCCCCAAATTCCGGATTTTTCCCAAAATTTTTCCCTTTGAGGAGAAGGATCAGAGATCCTTCAGTCTGTGTTTGCTTCGTCTGAGGGATGATAACCTGATACCAAATTCCAGGTTTTCCCAAAGATTTTTTCCTTTTAAGTGGTGGGATCAGGGATCCCTCAGTCTGTGTTTGATGGTTGAGGGCTGATAACCCGATCCCCAAATTCCGGATTTTTCCCAAAATTTTTCCCTTTGAGGGGAGGAATCAGAGATCCCTCAGTCTGTGTTTGATTCCTCTGAGGGCTGATAACCTGATCCCAAATTCCGGATTTTTCCCCAAGTTTTTTTCCCTTTGAGGGGAGGGATCATGGATCTCTCAGTCTGTGTTTGATTCCTCTGAGGGATGATAACTCGATCCTAAATTCCAGGTTTTCCCAAAGTTTTTCCTTTGTTGATGGGATCAGGGATCTCTCAGGGTGTGTTTGATGGTTCAGGGCTGATAACCCGATCCCCAAATTCCCAAAGTTTTTTCCCTTTGAGGGGAGGAATCAGGGATCCCTTAGTGTCTGTTTGATTTCTCTGAGGGCTGATAACCCGATCCCCAAATTCTGGATTTTTCCCAAAATCTTTCCCTTTGAGGGGAGGGATCAGAGATCCCTCAGTCTGTGTTTGATTCCTCTGAGGGCTGATAACCCGATCCCCAAATTCCGGATTTTTCCCAAAATCTTTCCCTTTGAGGGGAGGGATCAGGGATCCCTCAGTCTGTGTTTGATTTAGGGGCTGATAACCTGATCCCAAATTCTGGCTTTTCCCGGAGTTTTTTCCCTTTGAGGGGTGGGATCATGGATCTCTCAGTCTGTGTTTGATTCCTCTGAGGGATGATAACTTGATCCTAAATTCCAGGTTTTCCCAAAGTTTTTCCTTTGTTGATGGGATCAGGGATCTCTCAGGGTGTGTTTGATTTCTCTGAGGGCTGATAACCCGATCCCCAAATTCCGGATTTTTCCCAAAATTTTTCCCTTTGAGGGGAGGGATCAGAGATCCCTCAGTCTGTGTTTGATTTAGGGGCTGATAACCTGATCCCAAATTCCAGATTTTTCCCGAGTTTTTTTTCTCTTTCCTTCTGAGGGGTGGGATCAGGGATCCCTCAGTCTGTGTTTGATGGTTTAGGGCTGACAACCTGATCCCAAATTCCAGATTTTTCCTGAGTTTTTTTCTCTTGCCATTTGAGGGGTGGGATCAGGGATCCCCTCAGTGTGTTTGATGGTTTAGGGCTGATAACCCGATCCCAAATTCTCAATTTTGCCCGAGGTTTTTTCTCTTTCTCTTTGAGGGCTGGGATCAGGGATCCCTCAGTCTGTGTTTGATGGTTGAGGGCTGATAACCCGATCCCAAATTCCAGATTTTTCCCGAGTTTTTTTCTCTTGCCATTTGAGGGGTGGGATCAGGGATCCCCTCAGTGTGTTTGATGGTTGAGGGCTGATAACCCGATCCCTGAATTCCCAGGTTTTCCCAAAGTTTTATCCCTTTGAGGGGAGGGATCAGGGATCCCTCAGTCTGTGTTTAATGGTTGAGGGCTGACAACCTGATCCCTGAATTCCCAGGTTTTCCCAAAGTTTCATCCCTTTCAGGGAAAGGAATCAGAGATCCCTCAGTCTGTGTTTGATTTAGGGGCTGATAACCTGATCCCAAATTCTGGCTTTTCCCGGAGTTTTTTCCCTTTGAGGGGTGGGATCAGGGATCCCTCAGTGTGTGACTGATGGTTAAGGAGTGATAAAATTCCCCGCTGACAGCACAGGGATGATCAGCGAGGATATTAAGGAGAAAAGTGTCCAGGAAAAGGAATTTAAGGAATTTTTTCCCTCAAAGCCTCCATTGTTGGTTGCTCCCAGGTGAATTTTGAAGGAAGGAGGGAGATACGGATCTGCCTCATCCCTCTGCAGAGATTCCAGGGCTGCCACAATCTCCTGGAATGGCTTCAGAGGGAATAAAAAAGGGGATGTGGAGCCTCCCGGAATTTCCTCAGCCACGTTCTTCATCTCTGCAGATGTTGGGTAAAGACACCGAGCTCTGATCTGCGGGGATGTTTCCCAAATTCCCTCCAGGAAAATTGGGAAATTCCTCATTTTGATTCCCCAAAATTCCCTCCAGGGAGAAGTATTTTTGGGAAAATCCTCCGAATTCCCTCCAGGGAGTTTGGGAAATTCTTCATTGTGGTTCCCCAAATTCCCCTCCAGGTAATTTGGGAAATTCCTGGTTGTGATTCCCCAAAATTCCCTCCAGGGAGAAGTTTCTTTGGGAAAATCCTCAAATTCCCTCCAGGTGGTTTGGGAAATTCCTCATTTTGATTTCCCAAATTCCATCCAGGGAATTTGGGAAATTCCTCATTGTGATTCCCAAAATTCTCTCCAGATAATTTGGGAAATTCCTCATTTTGATTCCTCAAAATTCCCTCCAGGGAGAAGTTTCTTTGGGAAATTCCTTGTTGTGATTCCTCAAATTCTCTCCAGGGAGAAGTATTTTTGGGAAAATCCTCCGAATTCCCTCCAGGGAGTTTGGGAAATTCTTCATTGTGGTTCCTCAAATTCCCTCCAGGAAATTTGGGAAATTCCTCATTTTGATTCCCCAAAATTCCCTCCAGGGAGAAGTTTCTTTGGGAAATTCCTCCAAATTCCCTCCAGATAATTTGGGAAATTCCTCATTGTGATTTCCAAAATTCTCTCCAGATAATTTGGGAAATTCCTCATTTTGATTCCTCAAATTCTCTCCAGCGAGAAGTTTCTTTGGGAAAATCCTCCAAATTCCCTCCAGATAATTTGGGAAATTCCTCATTGTGATTTCCAAAATTCCATCCAGGGAATTTGGGAAATTTGGTCTCGGACTCCCCAGGGCAATTTGAGGGGTTTTCCTCCTGCCCTGGATTCCAACAGCCAACGGATGATTCTGAAGATCCGTTCCTATCCAAACCAAACTGTTCCAGGATTCCATGGATATTAAAAACCGGATTGTGACGTTGTGGTTCCACCAAAATTCTGAAGATGAAAATCATGGAAACTGTTGGAATATTTGAACCACAACCAAAGGCAGTGGGAAGTGGGATCATTCCAGATTCCAACAGACAAGGAGGTTTCCTGCAGCCCTCGTTTGTGCCTGAGGTGTTTTGGTTTTCTGAAATTCTTTTCCCAGGGAATTTTCTGGAAACAGGAGAAATGTTTTTGTAACTGTAACTTTGGTTTCATTCCTTTGCCTAGGAGGGACAACACCTGACCTGAGGCTCCAAATCCATCCCAAATCCTGGAAATCCAACCCCTGACCTGAGGCTCCAAATCCATTGTGGAAATTCAGTCCGACCTGAGGCTCCAAATTGATCCCAAATCCCATCACCTATGGAAATTCACATGGAAACTTGAGGCTCCAAATCCATCCCAAATCCCATCAGCCCTGGAAATCCAACCTCTGACATGAGGCTCCAAATCCATCCCAAATCCCATCAGCTCTGGAAATTCACGTGGAAACCTGAGGCTCCAAATCCATCCCAAATCCCATCAGCCCTGGAAATCCAACCTCTGACATGAGGCTCTAAATCCATCCCAAATCCCATCAGCTCTGGAAATTCATGTGGAAACCTGAGGCTCCAAATCCATCCCGAGCCTCATAAAACACTCCTGGAGGTTTGGATGGAGTGGGAATGGCTGGAGGATGTGGAATGCACAGGTAGAAAAGTCCCTTTTTTATTTGTCTCTGATTTCTCCTCACGAGTCCCGGGGTGGAGTTAAAGCCTTTCTCGTTCCCTGAGCTGTGTGACCTGTAAATTTCCAGACAAACCGCTCGTTTTTCCCATTTTTTTTTCTTTTTTGGGTTGTTCCTTCAGTTCTCTTGGAGTGGCTGGAGGGCAGATGTGGGGCTGGTATAAATCATGTGAAAAATAGCTATAATAAAAATTAAAAAAATTAAAAAAAAAAAATTAAAAAATGAAATTAAAAAGAAAGAAACGAATGAATAAATGAAAATATCAATAAAATAAGTTTAGATACATAAGGAAAACAAAGAATTAATAAAATAAAGAAAAATAAAGTAAATAAAAGAAAATAAAAGAAAAATAAAAGAAATAAATAACGGAACAAAAAATTAAAAATTGAAATGAAATAAAATAAAATAAAATAAAATAAAATAAAATAAAATAAAATAAAATAAAATTCCCCTTTAGGACAAATTATTCTGCTCCTGTTTATCCCCCCATGCCCTCAAAGACGATTCCAGTCATTCCTGATTTTCTGTGGGATAAAAAACAAGGAAGTGCCTGGATCTGGTAAATATTTTTCCATCAGATTTCCATAAAATATTCATAATTTTCCCTGTCATGACCATTTTTTAGCTGCCCAGGAATCCGTGGAAAATTTGGGATAGGAGACTGATTTTGAGGCTTTCAGGTCTCTAAAAATAATAATAAAAAAAAATAATCAAGGAATGTTAAAGGAAAAAGCACTTAAATTTTAATTAGGAGCCTTAATTAATTAATTTTAATTAATTTTGCCTTTTCCGTAGGGCAGGAGGCTCCCAAAGCTCATCCCGATTCGGGATTTAGCCTGGAATTAGGCCAAACTGAATTTTGGGAGCTGTTGGGGTGACGGGAAGTGGGATCAGCGTCCTGCTGTCGGATTTCCCTTGTTTCCGTTATCCCGAGGTTTCCCCAAAAGCTGCGGAACGAATTCCTCGGGAAAAGGGCAAATCCAGGAGTTCAAAGGAACCCGATCCAGGAGGAAATTCCTGCAGGGGATTTTCAGGGAAGAGCGGTGGACCACGAGAAAAATGAAAGTTCTCGTGGTTGATCAGGAGCTGAGTGAGGAGGAATCTTGGAAAAATGAAATTCCAACTGAGGGAGCGGCTTTTGGGAAATTCCCAAATTCTCAAACCACAGGAATTCTGCAGGGAAGGAGGAAAGGGGAGAGGAAACATTTGGGAAATTCAGAAATAAAGAACTTGGATTTTTTTTCTCCCTCTTCTTGGATTTTAGGGACAAAAATCTTTGGTAGGAAAGAATTCCTTTGGTTTATCCTTGGATTTATCCTACAAAAATCTTTTAGGAAAGAATTCCTTTGGTTTATCCTTGGATTTATCCTAAAAAATCTTTTAGGAATAAATTCCTTTAGTTTATCTTTGGGTGATATTAATTTCTGGGAATGGGAATTTCCTCTGGGTTTTCCCCCCTGAGTGAGTGGGGAGTCAGAGGGCTTCAAAGCTACAGCTCATCCCATCAGGAGAATTCCAGGATTCGCTCAGGAATTATTTAATTAATCAATCAAATCAGAATTGTTAGTTATACACATTTTAATTATATAAGTGTCAATAATCATATGTTAATTGCATATATATAAAATATGATATTATATGCATAATTGCATATGTACAGTTTACAATTCTGCAAATTGTAAATTTCTAATTTACAGGATCATAAAATATATATTAATTATGTATTATAATGATAAGGGTACTATTAATTTTTAATTGCTAATTATAATTGACTATTCTATTAATAATATAATATAACATAATATGGTATAATATGATATGGTATAATATTTTGTAATATAGTATAATGTAATATAATATAATTTAATATAATATAGTATAGTATGATATAGTATGAAATAAAATAAAATAAAGTAAAACAAAATAAAATAATATAATATAATATAATATAATACAATATAATATAATCTATAATTGTTAATTATATGTTAGTTATAACTATATATATATAATTAGTTGTGGATATTTATGTGGATATTCTGTACGGAAACAATTAATGTCTGTGTTAATTGCGCTAATTCTCTTTCCCCATAATAGAAGGAGAAGGTGTCCCTGCCCAAGCAGGGGTTGGATCCTTCAGGAATATTCCGGAAAGTCCCTTCCCACCCCAAACCCTCCTGGATTCCGTAATTCCACGGGTTTAATCCCACTTTTATCTCTACGATGACATCCAAGCCTCGATATGTGACGTGAATTTTTAACCTTTCTGTAAATCCTTTCTTTTCCAACTTTGTGTTTCCATCACGCTAAAATGCTGCAGGATTGCGTTTCCTATTGAAATCGCTTCCGCCCACTCCGTAGTTTGTATTTAACGGGATGATTTTTTTTTTTAATGTAATGGGGTTTTTTTTGTATTTAATGGGATTTTTTTTTTTTAATGCAATGTTGTTTTTTTTTTTTTTTTTTTTTATTTAATGGGATTTTTTTTTGTATTTAATGGGTTCTTTGAGCCACCCCGGTATAAACCTTGAGGAATTGGGGTGGAATTCCAGCCCAACAAAACTTTTATCACCGATCCCTTTTCCCAATGAATTTTAATCCCGATTATCCCCATGGGGAAAATCAAAGCTGTTGTTCCAAACCTCCCCCAGATTTTTATCCCACGAGGGTGGGAAATGCGGGATTTTATCCCAGCCCTGAGCAGACCAGAGCCGCAGAGCCCAGAGCTTTTAATCCTGCCTAATTAAACCCCACTTGGCTTAATTAGGTGTCACTCCAGGTGTTGGGTGACCGGGTTTTATTTGAAGTTCCTCCCTCCAAACTGAAGGGAAAAATAAAATAAAATAAAGTAAAATAAAATAATAAAATAAAGTAAAATCAGGTAAAGTACAATAAAATAAAAATAAAAATTAAAAAATAATAAAAATAAAATAAAGCAAAATAAAGCAAAGTAAAAGAAATAAAATCAAAATTAAAAGAAGTAAAATAAAGAAAAATAAAGTAAAATAAATTAAATAAAAAAATAAAATGAAGAAAATGAAAATAAAGAAAAAATGAAATGAAATTAATTAAAATAAAGCAAAATTAAGCAAAATAAAGTAAACGAAACAAAATAAAGATAAAATAAGAAATAAGATAAAATAAAATAAAGTATAATAAAATAAAATAAAGTAAAAGAAAGCAAAATAAAAAAAGAAATAAAATAAAAATAAAGTAAAATAAAGAAAAAATAAAGTGAAACAATAAAGCAAAATAAAGTCAAGTAAAATGAAATAAAATGAAATAAAATAATGAAGCAAAATAAAGTAAAATAAAGAAAATTTAAAAAAATAAAGAAAATTTAAAATAAAGAAAAATAAAATAAAATCAAAAGGCAAAATAAAGCCAAATAAAAAATAAAAATCAAATAAAAAAATAAAATAAAATAAAAAATAAAATAAAAATCAAATAAAAAAATAAAATAAAATAAAAAAATTAAAATAAAATAGAACAAAGAAAAACCAAAGAAATAAAAATAAAGGAATAAAATCAAACAGGATAAAATAAAATAAAATAAAATAAAATAAAATAGAATAAAATAGAATAAAATAAAATAAAATAGAATAAAATAGAATAAAATAAAAGAAAATAGAATAAAATAGAATAAAATAAAATAAAATAAAATAAAATAAAATAAAATAAAATAGAATAAAAATAAAATAAACGATTTGGGAGCCTCCTGACCCCACCGCCAGCTTTACGGCCCAGGAGCTGCCCCAGGCCGGGCTGAGGAGGCGAACGAGCTCCAGTCCCCGGGAACCCCAAATGTGATGGGATAAAACGTCACCAAATTCCCCAAAGCTGTCGCGCTCCGCCCCCTCCGGGGAGAACTCGGCGGATTTATGAGCTGGGGGAGGTTTGGGGTCCAAGAGGGAAAAATAAAAGAGGTTTGGAGGGAAAGTTGGGGGGAAGAGCTGGGAAATTGTGGGAAAAGAGCAGATTTATCCGATTATTTCACTTTATTATCTTATTTTCTGGACCGACTTTTCCAGGTGCATCCTCAGCTGTCAGCAGAGTTCGGGGGCAGCTTTATCAATCAAATAAATATTTATTTATAGAAATAAAATTGTATTTATTGAGCTATGAATGAATATATTATATAGCCGAAATATATCATTATATAAATATGTTATATATTACATAAAAATAAATATATAATATATTTTATTTTATATAAATAAATATATAATATTTATATAAAATTAGTATTTATATATACATTATATATAATTATATATATTTATATAAAATTTTATATATTTATATATTTATATATTTATTTATATATTTATATATTTATATATATATATATATAAAATTTTTTTCGGAGCAAGTTAAAACTGGCCTCCAAACGTTTCCTTATCTCCCTTATCAGTGTTTGCCCGGGGCTGTTTGGTTTCCAAAGGTCACGGGGAGGAAGCAGCAGGAATTATCCAAGGGTGATAATTTTCTTTCGGAATGGGGTGACTGAATTTTGCTGGCGGGGCACTGGAAAAACAGATCGGGAGGGGCTTTGCTGCCATGGGGACGGTGACATCACGGGGCAGATGTGACATTCCGCGTGGTGACAACGCAGGAACGGAGATTTGCTGTTTGATTTTCCGGCCTCGCTCCCAGCAGGAATTGGTGCATCGTGGAAGAAATATCCTGCTTTTTTGGACAGAGAATATTCCTGCCGAATCCAGAGGAGTTCCTCCTCTCAGGAAAAGAAGAGAGATATTTCAAAGGTGACAATCCGTAATTCCGCGATAATCCAAGCGCGGCATCAAACGCAGAAATTTCCACCCGGGGAATGTTTGTGGAATTTAAATCCCTAGCGACAAGGGATCCAGGCTTTTTTTTTTTCCCAAAGCGACAAATCCGCCCACCATCTTGCAGGTGAAGTTCTCCCAGAGATAACATTCCTGTCAGATCCCTGGGAATTCCTCTTTAACCCCCTGCAGATGAGCTTGGTCACCCTGGGCTCCCTTTGCAGGCCACCAAGGGATTTCTAAAGTAAGATCCCAAGGATTCATCCCAAATTCCTGTGTCTGGATAATTTGCACAAAGAAATCGTGTCCCGGTTATTTTGGCATTTCCTTGGAAGAAATATTCCATGTGCACACGGTCTTGGCAAAAATCTGTCGCGTATTTAAGACGTTTCTTTTATTTTCCTTCCATATTTTTGCTCCCAGGATAATTTTCCTTTCCTTCTGGCCGTGATCCTGCCGATTTTTTCATGTCTCTGAGCAGTTTTGCTACACCCCATTCCTAACTGATCCCAAAAGAGGGAAAATAATGATTAAAAATGTGAGTCAGAGTGACAGAAAAGGGACATAAAACGTAATGAAAAGGCCAGAAAATGGTGGATTTTGTGGATTTGGCTGGAATCTTTCCTGTTGGGCTCTTCCCTAGGAGCCACTTTTGGCCAGGAAAGATTTTCCTTCCCTCAGAAACCCTTTAACCCTTTGTGGCTTTTCCACAGAGGTTGCCAAGGAGAAGCCCCAAAGGAGCAGGAGGGACTGGGACAGGCAAGAATCCACTTGGGAACTGCCAGCAGCTCATCCTTGTGGAAGCCATCAATCCCATCAATCCCATCAATCCCATCAATCCCATCCATCCCATCAACCCCATCAATCCCATCAATCCCATCAATCCCATCAATCCCATCCATCCCATCTATCCCACCAACCCCATTAATCCCATCCATTCATCAACCCCATCAATCCCATACATCTCATCCATCCCATTCATTCTATAATTCCCATCAACCCCGTCAACCCCATCAATCCCATCAATCCCATCAATTCCATCCATCCCATCAATTTCATCAATCCCATCAATCCCATCAATCCCATCAACCCCATCAATCCCATCAACCCCATCAATCCCATCAATCCCATCCATCCCATCAACCTCATCCATCCCATCAACCTCATCCATCCCATCAACCTCATCCATCCCATCCATCCCATCAATCCCATCAATCCCATCTATCCCACCAACCCCATTAATCCCATCCATTCATCAACCCCATCAATCCCATACATCTCATCCATCCCATTCATTCTATAATTCCCATCAACCCCGTCAATCCCATCAATCCCATCAATCCCATCCATCCCATCAATCCCATCCATCCCATCCATCCCATCCATCCCATCAATCCCATCAACCCCGTCAATCCCATCAATCCCATCAATCCCATCAACCCCATCAATCCCATCAACCCCATCAATTCCATCAACCCCATCAATCCCATCAATCCCATCAATCCCATCAATCCCATCAACCCCATCAACCCCATCAATCCCATCCATCCCATCAATCCCATCAACCCCATCAACCCCATCAACCCCATCAATCCCATCCATCCCATCAATCCCATCAATTTCATCAATCACATCAATCCCATCGACCTCATCAACCTCATCAACCCCATCCATCCCATCAACTCCATCAATCCCATTCCCACCTGGGAATTGCTGACCCAGGAGAGTGGATGGGACTGAAATTCCCTTTTCCAACCCTTGGGTTTAGATTGACCCTCCCCATCGGGATCTCTAATTGAATTACTCGCCCCGTGGGGAGCAGTAATTAGGGAAGGGCTCCCATTCCTTGGATTTTGGCTGAGCCGGAGCAAACAGGATTAGAATTCTTCCTTCCCAGCTCGGCGGTGCAAATTAAATGTTTATTCTTTCATGGAGGGGAAATGTCAGCTGCTTCAAATTACCTGGGAAAGATCCCGAAGGACGGGGGAGTTTGGGAGATAAAAGCCTGAATTCTGGAGGACAGTTTTCTGTCAGTTTGGAATTTTTTCCCCACCTTTTTTTAATCTTTTTTTGGATTAAGATCGATCTGTGAGTTGAATACTGAATTTATGCCATTTGTTCTTCCTTCTCCTCCAATTTTTAGTTGATTTGTTGAGATGGGGAAGGTGCTCCAGTCAGAAGCGATCATTTTGCTTTTATATCCTGTCAAATCCCTGGCTTACGAGGATCTTGTCAAGTCGAATTTGACTCCAAATTAAATTTTGGGCTGAGAATCAAGAGACGTGGATTCTAATCCCAGTGACCTGCTGTGTGACCTCTCTGGACCTCGGAATGCCTCTGGATAAAACAGGGGCATAAAGCTCCTTTCTCCATGACCTTGATCTCTGAGGATGATCCCACAATTCATGGCAACATGGAATAATTTTTCCTCCTTAAGAAACAGGGGGAAATGGGAAAAAAAAGGTTATTTAGTAGTGAAAGAAGCAGGTTTTGGAGGCATTTGAAGAAATCTCATCGTCAAATTGTCCCTTTTGCAGCTCTGCTGGTGCCAAGTTCTGCGGAATGGGATCCAAGGTGCACATTCCACTTCCTGGGCTGAAACGTGGCCAGTCGGAAAATTCATCCCAAAAAAACAATACCCAGTGCCGGAGCTCCACCTGCTCGGACAAATCCTCTCCCATCCTTATCAGCTCTGACCTCACACAGTTTTGGAACTGGAGAGGCTGTGGGGAGGAAGGAGCTTCCTGAACGTTGCAAAATCCAATTTATTGCTCCAAATCATCCCGTGCCCTGACTTGCTCTCAGTTCCAGAAGGGACACATGGAAAATATTTGATTTTATTTTGGGGAATTCAGCTGCACCCTTGTGAACCCGCATCCTCCTGGAAGTGTGGGTTGGAGGAGTTTAAAGGGCCTGTGGGTGGGGTTTAGTGGTGGATTTGAGCACTTGGACTCCATGGATTTAAAGGATTTTCCAACGGGAAGGATACCATGATGGTGCCGTCTCTGAGAGCAATTTGGGGTTTTTTTTTTTAGGGCTCTGCCTCTAGAAGGGGGAAAAGGAAAATTGGGATGTGGAACATTTATTAGAATTTTGGGGTGGGGGACAAACTGGTGGAAAATTTTGCTCCTCAGGCTGTGCCTGTTTGGGTCAGGACAGAAAGAAAATCCATCTGTTAAATCAGGAAATAGTCAGGAAAATAAGGGAATACTCAGAGGTGAGCAGGGCTCGTTGAAATGTGGATTAAAGCATAGGGAAAGTGGGAAAAGTGTCTTCAAAGCTCCCATTCCGTCCTGATTTTTCAGTGGAACGCCGTCCCCGCCCACTCAACTTTGCTCATAGGTGAATTCCTCAGGTGAATCCCTCAGGTCTGGAAGTCTTCAGGATAAACTGAGAGAGCTCTCCATGGCTTTTGCTTTGGAAATGACCTTTGACCCTTCAAGGCGAATCCTTCAGGATTTGATTTTGCAGCCGCAGAAATTTTGGGATTAAAAAAAATCCTGACATGATTTTCCCTTGATATTGGTCTCTGAAATGAGGGAATCCGGAATAAAAATGAGGGAATCTAAAAAAAAAAAGCAGGGAGTTCATTGGTGCTGAGCCTGTGGAATATCTGCAGTTTCCTTAATTTTTTGGGAAGCCTGAACAAAGGTAAAAATAATGGGAAAAAATTACTTTATTTAGGTTTTCTGTGAGCTAAAAAGTGGAGAAGATTCAGACTGGAAGGTCACAGGGATCTGTCCAGGAATATTTGAACACCAGGATCACCAGGGGGAGTCAGGAACCTGAACTGCTTTAAAAATTGGGCCAGGAATTGTCCTGGGCAAAAGCCAAAGGTTTCCAGGAGGCTGGTTATTAATTAAAGATAAAAAGGAATGGGCAGTTATATGGAAAACAAAAAAATTAATTAATAACTAAATAACCAGCCAAATCGGGAACAGGATTATCTCCGAAATTTTAGCTTTAAAAGCACAGAGAAAGAGGAAAGAAAATCCAACCTGAAATTCCAACCTGCTCCCTTTGGGAGGGATTTCAGTGCTCAGTCCCTTCATTTCCATGAAATTCATGGGAAAGGTTTCCGGGAGGCAGCTGGGCAGGAGCAGGAGGTGACAAAAGCCACCTCTCTGAGCTTTTTGTCACCTCCAGCTGCACCCACACTGCAGAGCCACCTCTCTTCCCAACCTCCCTCCGTTTTTCCCTGTTTTGGGGGCAAATCTTTAGGGCTGCCCTAAATATTTTATTTTCCCTTTGGAGACGTTTTCCTGATTTAGCTGATTTCTCCCTAATAACTTCATTTCCCTTTGGGGACATTTTCCAGATTTAGCTGATTTCTCCCTAATAATTTAATTTCCCTTTGGAGACATTTTCCTCTTTGCTTTTCTCCCACTCCATGTGGATTTCTCTCCTCTCCATTCCCTCAAATCCAGAAGATGGAATAAATTAACAAGCAGCAGCACACGAAGCTCTGCTTTAATTACACCTAAACACCGCTAAGCCTATTAAATTCATTCCTGGAACTGTCCTGGCTTCCCACCCTCCCAATAATTTTCCATTCGGGAGGTTTCATTCCCTTTGTTCTGGCTTAATTTCCCTGCAGCCAAAGCAAGGATTTCCTAATTTCCTCCAGCCGCCAGTCACAAGATGGCGGCTAATTAGCAGCTAATTAGCTGGCACTAACAGTCTCTCATTAGTTGGGGGAATGTTTGCTGGGAGTCACATGGTGGGACAGCCTTTAAGAGCAGCCAAAATCATGGAGATTTTGGCGTTTTTGGGGCGCATTTAGGATGCGTGGGAGAAGAGAAGAAGCTCTTTGGTGACGTTGGGTTTTTTCTTCCCTGGAGGTTGTTCCAAAAAAACAGGATTCACTTTCCCAGTAAATTTTAAGAAATTGGTTTAATAATTAAAACATTATAAAATTAAGAGACAGATTGAGCAAAAAGGAAATACGGCCAGGCCGGGTGACTTGGCATTCAGCAAGTCCACACCCTGCCATTTCAGAGACATTCTTTAAATACCCTTTCGATTGTATCAATCCGTTGAATACTCATATTTTTCCATAGACTGGTTTCCATATTCCAGGAGCTGTTCAGAGTGGCCCCTCCTTGGGTCTGCCTTTTTAGATCACATGTTTTTTTGGCTGTGTCTTCATTATCACCTTCACTATCACCTTCATTATCACCTCCAGCTCAGGGCCTTGGTCCGTATTTTCTTCAGATGGGAGATGCTGATAGTTGGTATATCAATAGCAGGTTTTTTTTACATGTTTAATGGATGTTATTTTGGTCAAACGGACAGTTTAATCATATTATATCAATGGCAGGTTTTCTTTACATGTTTATTGGATGTTATTTTGGTCAAACAGACAGTTTTAGGCATATTATATCAATAGCATGGCCTTCTTTGCATGTTCACTGGATGTTATTTTAATTAAACAGACAGTTTAATCACATTATATTAATAGCAGGTTTTCTTTACATGTTTATTGGATGTTATTTTGGTCAGCGTCCCAGCTGGTGTTTGTCCTGACACATGGAAGCCCTGAGGATCCAGGGAGCCCAGTAACCATCCCCAAACCCCAAAGATGCAACTTTTGGCCCTCGCTGGGCACCAGGTGCCTCTTTTCCGTCTGGGAAAACAGGGAATGAGTCAGGCAGGGAAACACTCGCACGAGGAATTGCACGGAGAGGATTTGGGAAGAGACGGCCCTGGAGGTGTTTGTTATTCCTGGGCGAGGAGAAGACACCTGGACACTGTTCCTGGAGGTGCCACAGGTGGAAAATGGGGACACAGGTGGGAAAAAGCTGATCTCTTCCAGCACCTGCTTCACTCCAAATGAGGGTTCTTCCAAATTATTTTTTCCAGCAGCTCCGTGTGATGGAGGTGCTTTTGCACTTCCTACAGGCCTGAGAGAGCAGCTGATGGAATCCTGGAATGGTTTGGGTTGGAAGAGACTGTCCCATGCCCAGGATTGTTGTCCATGTGGAAGGAGGGGTAGCAGAGCTGCAGAAAAGCCGCAGGAGCAGATCCTGTGCTGGGGAATTCACTGCAGGAATATGGGGGATGACGTCCATATGGACACCATGAGATCTGCTGGTTGGAATGACATCCATCCAGGACTTTTTCCTGGAGGTGTTTGTCATTCCCAGGCAAGGAGGAGACATCTGGACACCGTTCCTGGAGATTCCAGGGCTGGAAAGGGGGAGGACAGGTGGGAAAAGCTGATCTCTTCCAGCACCTGGTTCATTCCAACTCTTCTGGCTCGTCACAGTTCCTCCAAATCTGATGGAATCCTGGAATGGTTTGGGTTGGAAGAGACCATCCCATGCCCGGGATTGTTGTCCATGGGGAAGGCAGAGGGAAGGAGGGGAGGCAGAGCTGCAGAAAAGCCATGGAAGAAGGGGGATGATACATCCCAGTGGACACTGTGGGATCTGCGGGTTGGAATAATCCACATTGCTGCTGATTTTTTTCCTGAAGGTGTTTGTCATTCCCTGGCGAGGAGACATCTGGACACCATTCCTGGAGGTGCCACAGCAGAAACGGGGAGGACAAGTGGGAAAAAAGCTGATCTCTTCCAGCACCTGCTTCACTCCACCCCTTCCTGCTCATGAGGGTTTCTCCAAATCGTTTTTCCAGCAGCTTCATGTGATGGAGGTGCTTTTGCACTTCCTACAGGCCTGAGAGAGGAGCCAGAGGCGCAGCTGATGGAATCTTGGAACGGTTTGGGTTGGAAGAGACCATCCCATGCCCGGGATTGTCGTCCATGGGGAAGGCAGAGGGAAGGAGGGGAGGCAGAGCTGCAGAAAAGCCATGGAAAAAGGGGGCTGATACATCCCAAAGGACACCGTGGGATCTGCTGGTTGGAATGACATCCATCCAAGATTTTTTTCCTTTAATTGGGAAAATCAGTGTTCAAAGTCTTCAAATGCCATCACAATCCCTGAGGAATTGGAATTATTGGTTCCATGCCTGGAAAGTTAAGTCCTGCAGAGAGCAGGGAATGAATATTTATGGTCCCAAATCCTCACCAAGGGATTTTGTGGATACTGAAGTAGCATCCACGGAATTTATGAAGGAAAAACACATCTGCTGTATTCCAGGGAGAACCTGAGCGGGAGAATTTTGGAAGCTGTTTTGACTGTGTTTGTTCAACATGCTGGAGCTGGAATCCATCCTCAAAATTCCTGAAAAACAATGGAAAAATATCCTGGAATTTCTTTCCAGATGGCAGCAAATTGAAGGAAAAAACTCTGACCTCAATGGACTCAAACCACAGGATTGCTCCCGCTGAGGAGTCACTTTTGGTTCTTCCGAAAATTCCAAAATTTTCCTGGAATTTTGTTCCAGGTTGCAGCAAATCAAACAACCCCAAATCTGACTCCGACATGGATTCGAGATGGACACGTTTTCATACCCTTTCATTATATAACGGTATAATATTAATTATTAAGCCATATTGTTCTAATGTATGAATTTTGTCATTTCCATCAGCCCCCCCTCAAAATCGTTGTCACGATTCTCATTTAAGATAATAATCAAATTCCATCACCAAACAATCATTGCAATTATCGATCATATAATTAATCATATGATGATTATGCGGGTGCAGTTTCTTCTGTACATGATCCAGAAAAGACAAAACCCAACTTTTGTCTCCAGGCCCTGCGGAGTTTTGGTTCCCTTTTCCCAGGCTTATCCAGCCCCAACCTTTTTCCACCTCCCCTGGATCAATTGTACACAATTCCCGTGATTTTATAAACATTTTAAGCCTGCGCTATCAAATCCAGAGGAAATCGTGATCCCAGGAAAGGCAGGAGGGCAGCCTTGAGCTTTCTTTGGAAAACCATTTGTGCCAACCAACATTGGGATGCTTTTCCCGAGGTGTGGACGAGCGCCAGGACAAAAGCAGGCCCGTGTAGGCGATGAAATTCCGCAGGTAAGGAGATATCCGAGCTGCCGGGATTATCTCCGAGGCATTTCCTCCCATTGTTGAGCCCTTGGCTTTTAGAATTCCCCTCTCCCTCCTACCCGGTGGTTTTCTGGGATCCATCCAAAGGCTGGAGCCTCGTGGAAGTGGCACCCAGAGGGAATCGTGTCACACCATCCGCTGCTTGTCACCAGATGTCTCCAAAGACTTTACGAACAGCCTTGGCTGTGGCTTCCAGGTCAGGGAATATTTTTATTTTTGTTGCTTTTCCGGGAATTTGGCATCTTTTCCTTTTCCTTTTCTGAGTGCTCACCAGGCCGGGTGGCACTTTGACATTTCTTAGGCACAGGAAGCATGGAAGTGGCACCCAGAGGGAATCGTGTCACACCATCCACTGCTTGTCACCAAATGTGTCCAAAGACTTTGTGAACAGCTTTGGCTGTGGCTTCCAAGTCAGGGATTTGGGGTTTTTTTTGTTGTTGTTGTTGCTTTTCCAGGAATTTAGCATCTTGTCCTTTTCCTTTTCCATGTGCTCACCAGGCCTGGTGGCACGTTGACATTTCTTAGCCAAGAGAAGGACGTTTTGAAGGAATCATTTCATAATTTCTGACCCTTTTCCCTTCCTCTCTGGGGGAATATCTTGCACATCCCCTGGTTTTTGTTGTTAGGAGTCAAATTAAACTCCTGCCCAGGATCCACTCATGGCTCAGCTTGGCTCTGATCCAAGCAGGACTCATCCTGGTGATGCCTGAAGTTTTATTTCCATGTATTTCATGTTCTGTGGTGCCCAGGGGGCAGCTCTGAGCTCACAGTCAGTGTCACTCAGCTCTCTGCACACAGCAGGGACACAAAACAAATCCTTGTCCTGCTGCACACCAAGGACACCTGGGACAAGTTTTCAGGCCCCAAAGCACCAACAACGGTGGCTGAAGGGAGAGAACAAGAAGGATGGGACTGCATCAGCTGCAGCTGGAATGGGACAATTCAACCCCAAGGTGCAATGGACCCAAACTGATCAAAGTGTGAGACCTGGTGACCGTTTGTCAATTTTGTGACCATTTTGTGTCCACCTTGGGTGTAGCCCTGGCCAGGCTCTTGTCCTGCCCAAGGTGGATCCTTAAAGGCCTTTTAATAAATCTCTCCTTTATTCTCCAGCCCTGCCCAGTCTGTTCCAGCTCAGCCTTCCCAAGGCACCACTGGTTTGTAAAACCATCTCAGCTGACAGTCAGGGCACTACAAAACTACAAAAAAATTAAGAGAGAAAATTACGAGAGTCCACGAGCTGAAAAATCCCAAATTTGACCATGAATTTCCGCAGCTTACTGATCTGTGCAGCACTGGGCTGTGATAATCACAAGCAGGAAGAGTTTTGGGGGAATCTCCTGCCCAGGAAAACCCCACAACTTCACACTCACCCCACAACAGGGAAACAAGAACAATGTCCAATTAATGATAAATTTTTCCCTTTTTAAGTCCCTGGGAATTCAGGATGTCAACCTTGGGTATTTCCAACCTTCATCTAAACGGAGTCCAGTAAACACACGACTGGATCCAGCCAGAATTTTTCCAGGTGATAATTTGGGATTAATTAAATAGCCAGCTCCATCTGGGATACAGGATTTTTCCTGGTGAGAATTTGAATTAATTAAGTAGCCAACTCCAGCTGAGATCCAGGATTTTTCCAGATGATAATTTGATTGATTAAGTAGCCAGCTCCAGATGTAATTCAGGATTTTTCCAGGTGATAAGTTGGGATTTAAATAGTAGTAGTGGGTGTGACATTTATAAGAGGAAGGTGACAGTGTCCTCCTCATTTTGGGAGCCAGAAAGGGGGTTTTTTTTTGGCCCACAAAATGGCCATGGGAATTTGCCTTGACACGTGGGAGAGGGGAGTTCTGGGAGTTCTTATTTAACGTAAAGAATGAGTAAGAGAATCACAGAATCCACAATCCAGAAAAAGCTGAGTTTGGGCTCGCAAAAATTATTGAAATATTCCCCAGGAATGCCGAGGACACCTCTAATTATTGAAATATTCCCCAGGAAGTCCAAGGACACCTCTAATTATTGAAATATTCCCCAGGAATGGCGAGGACACCTCTAATTATCGAAATATTCCCCAGGAATGCCGAGGACACATCTTGTCCCCAAGTGCCACCTCCACACGTGGATTTTAAATCCATTTATAGCAGAACAAGGAGGAAACGGGACCCAGGTAAATTTAGGATTCAGGAACAGGGATAAAATTGGGTTTGGAGGCAGCTCCCGAGGGTTCGCTGTCCCGAAGGGAGGATGAATCCTCTGCTCTGGCATTCACACTCGCAGCGGGACAGGGGAGGAGGAGAAGGGGAGGATCTGCTCTGGACTTCGAGGTATGTCCCAAAGCAGGATTGAAATTCAAACGACCTTGGTACAATGAAATAAAAAAAAAAAACAACACAAAACCCAACCAAGTGAAAAAACGCCCTGAGTTCGGGATACGTTTTCCCTTCAAATTCCGTGTGGAGCAAAGGGAAAATATTCGGCTGCAAAACCTCAAAATTTAAGGTTTAAACGTCACCAAAAAAGTTCAAACCCCACAAAAGAGGGTTTTTATGAGTGTGGGGTCACTGCTGGTGGTGAGGTGTGGAACTCGCTGAGCCCGGGGGTTTTGGATGTTGAAGGTTTTCCTGAGTTCATGGGGAAGCTAAAAATAAAAAATAAAAAAAAAATAAAATAAAGTAAAATGAATTAAATTAAATTAAATTAAAATAAAATGAAAATAAAAGAAAATAAAGTAAAATAAAATAAAATAGAGTAAAATAAAGTAAAGTAAAATATAAAAATGAAAAATAAAATAAAATAATGGAAAATAAAATAAATGAAAATGAAGTAAAATAAAAAAAACAAAATCAAGTAAAATCAAGTAAAATCAAATAAAGATAAAATGAAAGTAAAAATAAAATCAAGTAAAATAAAATAAAAATAAAATACAGATAAAGTAAAAGAAAAAATAAAGTAAAATAAAGCAAAATAAAGTAAAATAAAATAAGGACAAAATAAAGTAAAATATAATAAAATAAAATAATGGAAAATAAAATAAAGTAAAATAAAATAAGAATAAAATACAGATAAAGTAAAAGAAAAAATAAAGTAAAATAAAGCAAAATAAAGTAAAATGAAATAAAATAAAATAAAGTAAAGTATAATAAAATAAAATAATGGAAAATAAAATAAAGTAAAATAAAATAAAAATAAAGTAAAAGAAAAAATAAAGTAAAATAAAGCAAAATAAAGTAAAATAAAAAAAGACAAAATAAAGTAAAATATAATAAAATAAAATAATGGAAAATAAAATAAAGTAAAATAAAATACAGATAAAGTGAAAGAAAAAATAAAGTAAAATAAAGCAAAATAAAGTAAAATAAAATAAAATAAAGTATAATAAAATAAAATAATGGAAAATAAAATAAAGTAAAATAAAATAAAAATAAAGTAAAAGAAAAAATAAAGTAAAATAAAGCAAAGTAAAGCAAAATAAAATGACAAAATAAAGTAAAATATAATAAAATAAAATAATGGAAAATAAAATAAAGCAAAATAAAATAAAAGAAAGTAAAATAAAACAAAACAAAATAAAGTAAAATGAAATAAAATAAAAACCAATCACAAATAAACCCATTAAAAGGTGCAGAAGCTGTGTCCAGTTGAGGAAATCCCAGAGCAGGCGGGAATTGTTGTGAACTGGGAGAGGATTTGATGGAACCATTCCCACACGTTCCTGACACTGGTTTGGGTTTTTTACCTTTCAAGGGGATATTGTGTGAGGCCGAGCTCTCCCTGGTTTTAGCTCCTAACTGGTTTTAGCTCCTAAACCCCCCAAAATTCCCAATTTTGGAGAAAAATCTTCTCCCTGTCATTGAGCTGAGCCTGGCTCACATTTATAACCCACCGAGGGTCAAACAGGAATTTTTTAACTCCGGTGGGAGGAGATTCTTGGGTAGGGAGCCACAAAAAAAAAAGAGAAATTTGGGGGAGAATCTGAATTTTGACTGCGTCACCCGCTCCCTGCTCAGACCCGCAGGTCCTGGCAGGTGGGCTGGAGGAGAGAACGTGGCCTGGAAATAAAAGAGGAAAAAGTGGATTGAGACCAGGAGCTCCAAGGATGTGGAAAGATTGGGAATGACGGAGTGGTGGGGTGGGAGTTCCAGTTCCATCAGGACACCTCCCTCCATCCCCGAATCCCGTCCGGCCCGACCTCGGTGAAGGAAAATGAACAGTTTTTGGATTTCATCGTTCAATTCCTGATTAAAATTCCCATTTCTGGTGTGTGACCATCCATCGTGTCCATGTGCAGCCCCAGTCCTGCGGGTGGTTTCGCCTCGTCGTTTAAAACCGCTTGAAAAGAAATGTTTTTCCAAAGTCGTAAAAAGTAGCAATAAATAATATAAAAATAGTTAAAAATGTAAAATAATAAAATATTATGAAGTATAAAAATATAATGGGGTAAAATTTTAAAAAGGAAAAAATAATAGAAAATAAAATAGAAATAGCGGAATTAATGGAAAATAATAAAAAAATATGATCAAAATAAAATGAGATAAAATAAAGTAATGGAAAATAAAAATAATATAAATAATGGAAAATATAAAAATAAAGGAATACAGAATAAAATAGTGAAAATTATAAAAGAATAGAAAATGATAGATTTATTAGAAATAATAAAAATGATAAAATAATAAATTAATAGAAAATATGATAAAAAGAAAAGAATATAACATAAAAGAATGGAAAATAAAATAATAGAAAATAATTAATAGAATTAATAGAACTAATAAAAATAATAGAATAATAGAAAATATAAAAATAAAATATTATAAAAGAAAACAATGAAAAAATAGAAAATAACAGAAATAATAAAAAATAAAAGAAAAAATATAAAGAAGAGAAAATGAAATAATGAAAAATAAAATAATATAAAATAATATATAAAATAAAACAATAAAATAAAATAATAGAAAATATGATAAAAAGAAAAGAATACAAAATAAAATAACATAAATTCTATAAAATAATAAAATAAAATAATGGAAATATTATATAAATAAAACAATAAAATAAAATAATACAGAATATAATAAAAATAAAAGAATATCAAATAAAAGAGTATCAATTATATAAAATAACAGAAACAATCTAAAATAATTAAATAATAAAATATTAGAAGTGATCTTCAATAACGAAATAACATAATAGAAAATCTTATAAAAAATAAAAGAACATAAAAGCATATAAAAGACAGTAAATAATATAAAATCGTATCAGCCAATAAAATAATATAAACAATAAAATAATAAGAAAAAATTAAAATAATAAAACAACTTAAAAAAAAGAAGTTTTCCATCTCCCTAATGCCCCATCAGAGGGAATTCCCTTCATTTTCTCCCTCTGGGGTCTCATTCCAGGGCCCTTCCCACAAACATTTCCGCTCCAGGAGGGGGCTGAATCCCAAATCCACCTTTCCGAGGCCTCGGCTGCTCCAGCTCCGCTTTTTTTACGATGCTGAAATAAAACCTGAAGCCCCAAACGTGTGGATTTGCCATTCCAAAGACACAAAAATTATAATTCCACAAGGGATAAAACTTTCAGCTGGGGTTTGTGCCAGAGAAGAATTTCTCTGCGGCTTGAACTGGAATAAATTCAATTATTGGGGGGCATGAGTTGCTTTTCCAGCATGGAAATAAAGATAGGGAATTATATTTTCTTGGGATAGTTCTCACAGAAATGTGGCCAAAAATGGAAATTTTTGGATGTGCCTGTGGCATCTTCCAGAAATTTTGGGTCAGTTTCGGCAAAAAATCCGAAGAGAAAGATCAGGAGTTTTGTTTTTTATTTTTCCTGATCACTCCAATCTGGGAATGGGAATGAAAAATTTGAGTGGAAAAAAATCCCAAATCCTGGAATGGGTTGGGTTGGAGATAAAAATAATCTGATTTATTTGATTTTTCAGGGATTTTTTTGGGGGAAGCCTGGGGATGTAGGGATGGGAGGTCATGGAAAGAGATGGAATTTTGAGAAAAAAGGCAAATTTGGGATGACTTTTGCTCATCTGGACAGGATATTGCTGGGAAAAAAAGGCAGATTTAAAGATGATGTCCAGAATATAAAACTATAAAAATAAAACTGTAAAAATAAAACTAGATATATAAAACTATAAAATATAGGAATATTTTTTCCTGTCTTTTTTCTTCCTGCTTTAGGAAGAACGTCTGTTGTTGAATCCATTTGTATTACATATAAATATATATATAATAATAATAATAATAATAATAATAATAATAATAAAAATACATATAATATATAATAATATAGAATAGAATGTAATACAATACAATACAATACAATATAATATAATATAATATAATATAATACAATATAATACAATATTATATATATTTATATATTCAAATTTATATATAAAATTAAAAATTACTTTTATAATCATAGAAAACAAGACACTGGTGCTTTATTTCAGATGGACTTCGACAAAATAACTCAATTCTGGGGTTGTAAAATCTGATGGCATATGAAAAATTTTAAAGGAATAGTGAAAAATTATTATTTTCTAATAAAATATATATTAATAATAAGAAAATTATTATTACTAATGAATAATGCTCTTATTGGGGAGGAGGAGCTGCCTTTCCTGAACCCACAGAGAACACTCCATTGTTAAACTTAATTAAAACACTCAATTTTAAAATGAAATTAAATTAAATTAAATATTAAATTTAATTAAAATAAAACACTCAGTTTTTAATTTGGGGATCGTGGAGCTGCAAACCAAAGCTGACAGAGCAGAAAAGTGGGAATTCTCTGGTTGGAAAAGCAAATCCAGAGGGATTTTCAGAGCTCTCTGACTCGGGAACAAGTGGAAGCAAATCTGCCCTTCAATCCTTGACCTTGGAAAAATTTGTGCTGGGAAGGAGGAAGGAAACCTTGGAAAAATTTAGGATACGGGATAAATAAAGGATATTCCAGCCCCTGTGTCGTTCCTAATGAGGCTGGAGAGGGAGGAGGAGGCGGGGCAGGAATCCACAGAGATAATCCAGGGGAAATTCCCAACCCACAGCAAAGACAACACAATTCCCGCCGGGCGGGGAGTGACAATTCCCACTCGTTACCCCACGTGTGTCCTTATTTTCCTCCGTGTCCTCACACCCTCAGCAAGGTGAGAAAATTCTGGTTTCTCTCCAGAAATTGTGATTAAATTTATTCCTTTCTTGTCTTCGGCGGTGGCTCAAAAAAAAGTCAGATTTTCTGCAATTATTTCTGCCCAAATTATCTGTGCACATCACAGTTACCCCGCAGAACAAACCTAAAATCACACACAGATTGTTCAAAATAAAAAAATGTCTCTGTCCCGCCTTTTGTGAATTTTAGTCCAACAGCAAGGCAAAATCTCATCCAGAAATTAAGACTGAATTTATTCATTTCTTATCTCTGGTGGTGGCTCCAAGAAATTCTGATTTGCTGCAACTTTCTCATTTTTTTTGTCCCAAATTTGTCTGTGGACACCCAAGTTGTTCCTCAGGACAAACCTAAAATCACACACAGATTGTTCAAAATAATAATAAAAAGACTTATCTGTCCTGCCTTTTGTGAATTTTAAATCAACAGCAAAGCAAAATCTCATCCAGAAATTAAGACTGAATTTATTCCTTTCTTATCTCTGGTGGTGGCTCCAAGAAATTCTGATTTTCTGCAACTCTCTCCTTCTTTCCTCCCAAATTATCTGTGCACACCACAACTATAACAAATCCAAAATCACGCACAGGTATTTTCTGATTTTTCAATGAGCCCGGGGCATTACGGAGATGATGGGGAGTGTTTATTTGGGTGAAAAAATACCAATTTTCACACCAATCCTGGATGGAATGAGCTGTGAGCCCTCGAGGCTCTGCAATATCCTTAAATCCCTGGGTGGGAAGCCATTGTCATTTTTTATTTTTTTTGTGGAGAAGAAAACAGTCACCTGTGGACGTCAGTGACAAATTTCTATTTTCTTCCCCAGGGAAGGAATTTTTCATCCAGGCAAGGAGAAGTCCATTTATGCCATCTTGGAAGGAGAAGTTCATTAATCCCATCTCCATCTCCATACTGTAGAGAAGGAGAAGTTCATTAGTGCAATCTAGGGAAGGAGAGGTCCATTGACGCCATCTCCATCCTGTAGGGAAGGAGACGTTAATTAATGCCATCTTGGAAGGAGAAGTTCATTAACACCATCTCTATCATGTAGAGAAGGAGAAGTTAATTAATGCCATCTTGGAAGAAGTTCATTAATGCCATCAGAGAAGGAGAGGTCCATTAATGCCATCTCCATCCTGTAGGGAAGAAGACGTTAATTAATGCCATCTTGGAAGGAGAAGTTCATTAACACTGTCTCTATCATGTAGAGAAGGAGAAGTTCGTTAATGCCATCTTGGAAGGAGAAGTTAATTAATGCCATCTCCATCCTGTAGAGAAGGAGAAGTTCGTTAATGCCATCTTGGAAGGAGAAGTTCATTAATGCCATCTCCATCCTGTAGAGAAGGAGAAGTTAATTAATGCCATCTTGGAAAAAGTTCATTAACGCCATCTCTGTCCTGTAGGGAAGGAGAAGTTCGTTAATGTCATCATGGAAGGAGGAGCTAATTAATGCCAGCTCCATCTCCATCTTGCAGGGAAGGAGAAGTTCATTAATGCCATCTTGGAAGGAGAAGTTCATTAATGCCAGCTCCATCCTGTAGAGAAGGAGAAGTTAATGCCATCTTGGAAGAAGTTCATTAATGCCATCAGAGAAGGAGAGGTCCATTAATGCCATCTCCATCCTGTAGGGAAGAAGACGTTAATTAATGCCATCTTGGAAGGAGAAGTTCATTAACACTGTCTCTATCATGTAGAGAAGGAGAAGTTCGTTAATGCCATCTTGGAAGGAGAAGCTAATTAATGCCAGCTCCATCTCCATCTTGAAGGGAAGGAGAAGTTCATTAATGCCATCTTGGAAGGAGAAGTTCATTAATGCCATCTCCATCCTGTAGGGAAGGAGAAGTTCGTTAATGCCATCTTGGAAGGAGAAGTTCATTAATGCCATCTCCATCCTGTAGGGAAGGAGAAGTTAATTAATGCCATCTTGGAAGAAGTTCATTAACGCCATCTCTGTCCTGTAGGGAAGGAGAAGTTCGTTAATGCCATCAGGGAAGGAGAAGCTAATTGATGCCATCTCCATCCTGTTCCCACCTCCGGGTATCCGAGCAACCCTGGCTCCCTTTTCCCTGGATATATTTAGATGGACACGGATGTTCTGGACGCAGGAAATGACTTTGTGCTGATAACTCTGTGTTTGCTTACCTGCCTCCTGCTCCATCCACCTCCTCTGCCACCCCCTGCCTGTCCCATGGTGATTAATGATTTCCCTTTTGAGCTCTCGTTAGCTCTGTTTAATTAAACAGGAGGCTCAGAGCGGCCACGTTTGCATCCTGCAGCTCTTGGTTCTGCTGCTCCTTTGGGGCGTTTTTGCTCTGAAATTTAAATTTTTTTTTTTTCTCCTGGAGGGTTTGGTTTGTTCCAAATGCCTGATGGAGAGTGAAAGCTTTGATAAAGAGGCTGGGAGAGCTGGGAATGTTCCCCTGGAGAGGAGAAGGCTCCAGGGAGAGCTCAGAGCCCTGCCAGGACCTGAAGGGGCTCCAGGAGAGCTGGAGAGGGACTGGGGACAAGGGCTGCAGGGACAGGACACAGGGAATGGCTTTGAGCTGAAAGAAGGAAGTTTTAGATGGGATTTTGGGAAGGAATTCCTGGTTGGGAGGGGCTGGGCTGGAATTCCCAGAGCAGCTGTGGCTGCCCCTGGATCCCTAAAAGTGTCCAAGGCCAGGTTGGACGTTGGGGCTTGGATCACCCTGGGATATTGGAAGGTGTCCCTGCCAATTGAATGGGATGGGATTTAATCCCTTTTTCATCCCAAACCATTCCATGATGATTTTGGGATTTTAAATCAGCATTCCCTGAAACCCTGCTCCCTTTGGAAACCTCTTATAGGCTCCAAACAGAGAAGTCTCCTTCTCCCTAAGCCCCCTGGCTGGACTTGTCACGATCCAGGAGTGTTAGAACCAAAATTCCCTCAAAAAAAAAAACCCTTTTATTTTTGCAGCACAAAATCCTCCTCGTTCAGCAGCCGCAGGGAAATAAATCAGATTTTTTGTTTTTTACTCTGCACTGAGGATGTCGAGCTTTGACAGCTCTTGAATTTAAGTGGTTTTAGCGTCTCTAAGCCCCTCTCTCCTCCCTGTGATCCTCTGATCCCTCCCAACCCTCTGGGAGCAAACGGTCTCAGGCAAATCCTGGAGCTTTTCCAGATTTCTCTGCTCCCAGCTTGAGCAGCAGCCAGGACAGCTGGATCCTGCTTCTCCCCTGGGAGCAGCAGCTGATTCTGCACTTTTAAAGCTGATTCACAGCTCTGGATAAAGAGGAGTTGGTTTATCACTTCAGGGAGTGTATAAACTCATCCCTTTATCCTGGGATTGATCCTGTTTATCGTTGGAGTTTGTGTGAGGAGTGCTGGAAGGGATCAATCTTTAATCCAAGGCGGAATTGACTCGGAAAGAGGGAATTCTATATATCCAGTTTGTGTGTCAGGTTTTTACTGTCATTTAGCAAAGAGCAAAAAATCCTTGGAAAATCCCATTTTTTTCCCCCTAAGAGTATGTTCCCAGCAGGTGAAATAAAGGAGGAAAAACCTCCTTTACAAGCTGGAGGAGTTTCCAGACTTTTCTATCCTAAATGTGGGGAAGGCAGGGGAAAAAAAAGGCCTTCGAGAGGAGGATGGATGCCTTTAAAATGTGACTTTTCCCCTTAACCACCTCATTCCTGAAAATCCTTGACTGCAGCCAGATGAGAAATCAGGAGACAGGGAAAGAAACGGGTGGGATTTGCCTTCCTGGGATTCCACATAACACATCTCCCTAATTAGCAGAGACGGGAATGAAGGCATCATTTAATGAGGTCGAAGGGGCTCGGGTGGATTTTCCACCTCATCTGGCGTGGAATCTTATCCAGGTGGATTTTAGCAAAGATCAAGAATTAGGGAACATAATGGGATTATCTTGTCTAGACTGAACGTGTCAGAGACCAGGGAAGATGCACGGGAGGGGAAGAGGGATTGGGATAAGCAGGATTCGAAATTCCCTTATCTAAGATCACTGCTGGGATTTTAGGCTTTGGGGTAAAAATATCCCCTGGGACAACCCAGAGCCTGTTCCTGACTTTGGAGTCTGGATCCATCGAGGAAAAGTGATTCTCATTTAGGGCCTTATCCTCTGCTCTTGATTTTTATGGGAAATGATTCTCTTGTTTCCATTCCTGTGTTGTGCCAGAGTTCTGGATTTTCTGGCACCAGAAGGAGTTAAAACAGGGCCTGATCGTAGGATTTGGTTTCTTTCCCTATCCCTCCCCACATCCTACACCTTGGGGTAACATTCCCTTGGCGTAACATTCCCTTGGAGTAACATTCCCTTGGGGTAACATTCCCTGGAAGCAATTCCAGTGATGTCACAGCTCTGGGATGATCAAACTCCAGGTGAGCCTTTCCCCATGGATTCGATAAAAAATAAAGTGGGAATTTTAAGGGCACTTCCTGACCCTCAAGGCATCTTCCACACGTGATCCCATCCCCAAACCTGGAATGCTCTTGTGTAATTACCAAAATGCTTGGAATTTTCCATCCTGTGCCTCTTATCACAACCTCTTGCTCCTTTCCAACTCCTTTTTTTTTCCCATTAGATTTTCCGGAATTCGATTTTTCCAGAATTAGTGAAGGGCTTTGGTAACTCCTCTTGTTCTTGGATTTTCCATCTCCTCTTGTTTCTGGATTTTCCATCCTGTGCCTCTTATCACAACCTCTTCCTCTTTTCCAACTACTTTTATTTTTTCTTCCATTAGATCTTCCAGAATCTGATTTTTCCAGAATTATTGAAGGACTTTGGTAATTCCTCTTGTTCTTGGATTTTCCATCTCCTCTTGTTTCTGGATTTTTCATCCTCTTCCTCTTATCACAACTTCTTTTTCTTTTCCAACTCCTTTTTTTTCTTCCATTAGATCTTCCAGAATCAGCTTTTTCCAGAATTAGTGTAGGAATTTGGTAACTCCTCTTGTTCCTTGAAGTTCCTCCACAACATTTTTCCCCTGCTGCTTTTCCTTGGCCAGGCTCAATACACAAAATTCCATGATGAGTTTTTTTTTTTTTCTTTTTAATTACAGCATTTATTATTTTTTTAAAAAAATTATTATTTTTATACTAAATAAATTATAAATATAAAAATTTATTATTTTTTTATTACGGGAGGAGTTGTTGTGTCCACATAACTCATCATTCCTGACTTCAAGCTGTTCCATTCCTAAATCATCTGGAGGGGTTTTTTCCCCCAATTCCAAACCTATGATTGGCCATTGATCCAGACAGGAAAGGATTTTTCCTGGCAGCCACAAGACTCTCCAAATTAATTTTTCTTTTCCTGGGACAAGATAGTGAAAGGACTCATTCCCAATGGATTATCCTGGATTACAGATCTGATGAATTTGCCAAGGTCACCCAAACCTTACCAATCACTGGTAAGGTGTTGTTGGTTTTTTTGGGCTTTTTGAGGGGATGTTTTGGGGTTTTTGGATTTGATTTTTGTTTGGGGTTTTTTTTCCCTTTCAGTGTTTTACACATTTTTTAATGGCTCATCAACACCATGCTTGAAGCCATCCAGAATTTCCAGAAGAAATCAAATTAATCCAACCCAGGATATTTTCCCCGAGAACTAAAATCTGGGTAGAAAAGAAGGAATTCTCAGAGCCCCACTTGCTCTTCCTTAATTCTCTGCAAACTTGGCCCAAAACTTCCATAGGGAATTCTCAGAGCCCTGGGGGTTGTTCCTTAAGTCTCCCTATAAACCTGGTCCTAAAATTCCATAGGGAATTGTTAAGTCTCTCCAAAAACCTGATCCTAAAATTCCGTAGGGAAGAGGGAATTCTGGGAGCCCCAGCTGCTTTTCCTTAAAGCACTTTGCAAACCATTCACTGGATATAAAAGCAAGAAAGGATTTTCCCTTTTTTTTTTTTCCATAACAGGTTAAACTGGAGCCTGCCCTCAGAACAAGGAGTCAAACACAGGCTCCTGTTTCCTAAATTCAACCTTTTTATGGAGAAAATTCCCCCCTTTTCCAGCTGCTCCTGAGTTCCCAGCTGAGCGGACCTCTCCCTCCTGTACATCTGCACGGAGGGAAATGACAAAATATTCCCATTTCTCCCAAATGTCAACTTAAAAAAACCCAAAACCACCCGAAATAGGAAACAGCTGCCCCGGGGCAGCCCGGGAGATGGAAATTTAATCCTTGGAGCTGTCTCCACATCCCTCAGTGCCACTTCCATGGTCCTGCTTTCGCTGGAGAACACCTGGGAGCTGCTGGCAAAGGTCTGCTGGGGTGGGTGGGTGAAAACAAGCCATGAAAAAGCCATGGAAATCCCAGGAAAAGAAAAAAAAAAGGTGTAAACATGGAAAGAGGCACTCCTTGGAGCTGAATCAGATCCTGCTGAATTTATTCCGCTTTGCCCCGTGGAAGGTCTGAGCCGTTATCTTTGGGAATAGGAGGAGCTCCAAAAAAACTTCTCCTGCAGTTCCATCTTCCCTCTCCAACACAGGAAGAGCAGATCAGGGCTGGATAAATCCGAGTGTTCTCCTGAAAGAGACTCCCACTTTCCTTCCTGTTGTGTTCCGCCCTCGGTTTGTTTTCTTTCCATTCCTTCCCTTTGCCATGACACGTTTCCTCACGGATCAGAGGCAAAGCTTTGCTGGTGGAAAGAAACTTGAGTTCAGCTCAGCTTCTCTGGCGTTTTCATTCCCAAAAATCCAGAGCTGGATAAATTTTTCAAGGATTAATGCCTGGGATCAGAATTGATAAAGTGCCCAAGGCCAGGTTGGATGGGAATTGGAGCAACTTGGGATTGAGGAAGTTGTCCCTGCTCATGGCAGGGGCTGGGAATGAGGTGAGATTTAAGGTCCCTTCCTACCCAAACTATTCTGGGATTCCAGAATTCTGGGATTCTGGGATTCTAGGACATAAGACCTGCCCTGAAATTTCTTGAAGTCGTGGGATTGTTTCGTTTCAGTCTTACTGACTGGATTTCAAAGATGGAAGTGGCACGGAATGGTATTAAAGACATAAAAGCTTTTAAGAAAAACAGAAATTGGGGCAGAAATGAAATAGCAATAGGATTAGAGATACATAAACAGAGGAGGGGTGGCCACATCATGGAATCCTGGAATCCTGGAATCCCAGAATGGTTTGGGTTGGAAAAGACCTGACAGTTAATGAATTCCATCTCCTGCCATGGACAGGGACACTTCCCACTATCCCAGGTTGCTTCTATTCCCATCCAACCCAGCCTTGGACATTTCCAGGCATCCATGGGCAACCACAAATCACTAGGAATTCCATCCCAGCCTCTCCCCACCCTCCCAGCCAGGAATTTCTTCTCAAAATTCTATCTAAACCTTTCCTCTTTAACCTTAAAGCCATTCCCTGTGTTTTGTCCCTCCGTCCCTTGTCCCCAGTCCCTCTCCAGCTTTTTTTTCAGGCACTAATTCTCCCTGGAGACAGATCCCACATTCCCAGAATCCCCACACTTCCAGACAACCTCACCTCTCCATATCCTGCATTTCCTAACACACATCACAGGTTAAACCATCAAAGCTCCAAGACTTGGTCACCAACAATTCCCTCAGAATTCCCACCAGGAATCCTGTGAGGGATGTCCCTGGGGATTTATTCCCCCAACCTACACTCCTTTCTGGAGAAGCATCTGAAAACCAGGATACCCCAGAGTGTCTAAAATAAATCGAGACATTTATTTTCCTAAATTGCCAGAAATTGGGGGATAGGAAGGGATTTTAAAAGGAACCCTGAGAAACCTCACCCGAGAGCAGAATTCTCCTGAAGGTTTTTGTAGGAAAAACCCCGAGAAAATATCCACGTATCAAGGAATTCTGAGTGAGACAATAAATTCCTGGGAGGTGAGGAAGCTGGAACTATTTACACCGGCAGGTTGTCTTAAATTCCAGTCCCAAAGGTGGAATTGGATCCCTCTGCCTCTCTCAGGTCCTCAAGTTTCACCTGGTCACCCTTTAACGAGCCCAAGGAGTTCTGTTGCAATACAGGATTTCAGTCCTCAGAAAACAAAGTCACATTTAGAGGGAGGGACAGGAAACTTCAGGCCCTGCAGGGAACCCGTAGGTGAATTATTTCATAATTATGTTAATTGTTACAATTATTTCAGCAGGTAAAATAGGGCTCCTGCACCAGGAAACTTCACCTGTACCTGGATCAGGAAACTTCAGACTGTACCTGGATCAGGAAAATTCAGGGCACATTTAAAGAGAGGGACAGGAACCTTGCAAGGAACACATAGGTGAATTATTTCATAATTATGTTAATTGTTACAATTATTTTGGCAGGTAAAATAGGGCTCCTGCACCAGGAAACTTCAAACTGTACCTGGATCAGGAAACCTCAAATTGTACCTGGATCAGGAAAATTCAGGCCAGCTTTAAAGGGAGGGACAGGAAAATTCAGATAGGAAAGTGCAGGGAAACTGTAGGTGAATTATTTCATAATTATGTTAATTGTTACCATTATTTCAGCAGGTAATACTGAGTTCCTGCACCAGGAAACTTCACCTGTACCTGGATCAGGAAACTTCAGACTGTACCTGGATCAGGAAAATTCAGGCTACATTTAAAGAGAAGGACAGGAAAATTCTGACAGGACACTGCAGGGAATCTGTAGGTGATTTATTTCATAATTATGTTAATTATGATAATTATTTTGGCAGGTAAAATAGGGCTCCTGCACCAGGAGAAGCTGGAATCACTCTATAAAAAAGGATAAGTAATTCCAAGACATGCTCCAGAGTGTGGGTGTGAGCACCAAAGCTGCATCTGCTTCCAGGACTTGGGAATTTTGATGCTTCATCAAAAGGAATAGATGGAAACTCAAACACCTTTTCTTGATTTCATAGAAACCTGGAATGGTTTGGGATGGAAGGGACCCTATAAAATCATCTCCTTCCCATCTTCCACTATCCCAGGGTGCTCCAAGCTCCATCCAGCCTGGCCTGGGACAATTCCATGGATGAGGCAGCCACAGCTTCTCTGGGAATTCCACCCCAGCCTCTCCCAGCCAGGAATTCTTTCCCAATATTCCATCTATCCCTGCTGTCCTTCAGCCTAAAACCATTCCAGAAATCTGTGCCGTGGTATAACCACAGGGTGCAGAACATTTTTTCTTCCTTCCGGAGGTAAAAAAGGAGGAAAATTTTTAATTTACAGAGAAAAAAAAGTCAAAACATAACTTCAAGATTCACCAAATGCTGTAAGAGATGGAGTCAGGTGTCGGAATTGGAAGGTGATTCTGTGGGAATGCAGAGAAGGGCAATCCAGGTCTCCTTCTGACCTCCTCTTTTGTTCCAGCTGCACTTCCTCCATATTCCTGAATTTTTTCTGTCCCTTTTCCAAAGTCTGAACATCTCCTGGATTTTGTGGATTTAAATGTTTCCTCCTGTGCCATGTGAGCCATGGGGCTTTTCCCAGGACCCTCCAGAAATCCTTTTAAAAATAAGTATTATCTGATGACTTGGAATACTGATAGTTCTCATTGTTCTCCCCATCATTACTTATTAATTATTCACCAGGGGAGGTCGAGATGGGATATTAGGAAAGAATTCCTGAGGGAAATGGCTGTCAAGCATTGGAATGGGGCTGCCTGGGGACGTGGTGGTGTCAAAATCTTTGGAAAAGTGAAAAAAAAACCTTGTGGATGAGGCACTGGAGGACATGGTGGTGTTGCTGGTTGGGCTTGATGATCTTAAACATAGAAATAAACTTGGAATCAAGGGATTGTTGAGGTGGGAAAGATCTCCAAGATCATCAGGTCCAGCCCTCAACTGGTTCCTCCATTATTCACCAAACTCTGTCCTCAAGAGCCCCATCCACACTTCTTTTTATCAGTTCCAGGGATGGGGACTCCAATCCTTCTCTGTGCAACCTCTTCCAAGGCTTGACCACCTTTTCCTTTAGGAATTTTCCCTGATAGCCAATCTAAGCTTCTCCTGGATGATGTTGCAATCTGAGACCTACAAGGTGCGGTCACTTGAGGCCTCAAGTGGACGTGGCACTGGAGGACATGGTGGTGGTTGAGGGTTGGGCTTGATGATCTTCAATATAGAAATAAACTTGGAATCAAGGGATTCTTGAGGTGGGAAAAGATCTCCAAGATCATCAGGTCCAGCCCTCAACTGGCACCTCCATTATTCACCAAACTCATTCCTCAAGAGCCACATCCACATATTTTTTTGCTAAATTCCAGGGATGAGGACTCCAATCCTTCCCTGTGCAACCTCTTCCAAGGCTTGGCCATGTTTTCCTTTAGGAATTTTCCCTGATATCCAATCTAAGCTTCTCCTGGATGACGTTGCAATCTGAGGCCTACAAGGTGCAGTAACTTGAGGCCTCAAGTGGAAGTGGTAGGTGAAGACATGGTGGTTGTTGAGGGTTGGGCTTGATCTTAAATATAGAAATAAAGTTGGAATTAAGGAGTTGTTAAGGCTGGAAAATATCTCCAAGATCATCCAGGTCCAACCCTCAAGTGGTGCCTCCATTATTCACCAAACTCTGTCCTCAAGAGCCCCATCCACACTTCTTTTTATCAATTCCAGGGATGAGGACTCCGATCCTTCTCTGTGCAACCTCTTCCAAGGCTTGACCACCTTTTCCATGAGGAATTTTCCCTGATAGCCAATCTAAGCTTCTCCTGGATGATGTTGCAATGTGAGACCTACAAGGTGCGGTCACTTGAGACCTCAAGTGGATGTGGCACTGGAGGACATGGTGGTGGTTGAGGGTTGGGCTTGATGATCTTCAATATACAAATAAACTTGGAATCAAGGGATTCTTGAGGTGGGAAAAGATCTCCAAGATCATCACGGCCAACCATTAACCAGCAGCTCCATGTTCACCAAACTCATTCCTCAAGAGCCATATCCACACATTTTTGATAAATTCCAGGAGTGGGCACTCCAATCCTTCTCTGTGCAACCTCTTCCAAAGCTTGACCACGTTTTCCACGAGGAATTTTCCCTGATATCCAATCTAAGCTTCTCCTGGGTGACGTTGCAATCTGAGTCCTACAAACCGCGGTAACTTGAGGCCGCTACGAAAACACAAAACTAAATTTAACAAATGCGTGTGAAAAAATCTTAGATCAGGCCTAAAATCCTACAGCTCCAAGAGGGAATAAAACCTCCATAAATTCCCCCAACTCGATGCAAACTAAATTTACATAATATTCCGCCTAAAGACAATTTCTTCTTCCGCCCACTAGATGGGAGCAAACATTAATTTATGGGATGGTGCCAGCTCTGGGATGTTGGATATCTGGTGCCAACGTGTGTGGTCTTGTGGCTTGGAGTTCCCTTTTTTTTTAGTGCTGTTTAATGAGGGAAATGTAGAACTTGGAGCAAATGGATTCTCGGACATCATAAAAGGTGAGGATTGGCCGAGGGCCAAGGGATCGCTTCAAAAATTCCCAACGATGGAAAGGCAAGGAGTGGAAACCCGGAGCGTGTTTGCCTCCAGACCAAATCAAATATTCCTGTTTGCTCACGGGGTGGTTTATTTTTAAGCCTTGATGAAGCATCTGCAGGGAAAATATTTGGGATTTGGATCTCTCCGTGTTCATTCCCTGCCTTCCCCTTCTGACCAGCAGGCCAAGAATAAAATGGTGTGTCATGGAAAAAGCTGAGCTGCGGAGCTTAAACAATTCCTGGAGTTTTATTTGGTGTAGGGATCAGCTTTCCAAGAATTGTCCATTAGGAGGAAGGAATTTTCTGTTGCAGCGGGGAGAGATCTGGATATTCCTAATCACCGTTTTTCAGGAGTTGTTGATAAATAAAAATGTCTGCATAGCAGCTCTTGTGTATCCAGAAACTGTGAGAAATTCCAGCAGAGTTCCTTGTGGGATGTGCATCCTGTGATGTTCGTAAAAAGGTTTCTTCCCAAGCCAAGTGCCCACTGTGGGGAGGGAATTGAAGGGCAGAGGGAGCTCAAATCCTTGGATATTTCCCTGGAATCTGGATCCCAGCCAGCCCAGACCCTTAAGTGGAGGGGATTCCTGGTGGATCTCGAAGGTTTGGCTCTGTGATGAACATTTTTAGGTCTCACTCCCTCAGTTTTTGGGAGTGCACAGCAAGTCGTGACTCTTCTGATCTTGGATTTTCCTTCAGGAGTGCTGGGAAAATCCCTCTGGAATGTTTGTGTTCTCCTGCCAGTCATAAGGCAGTCTAAAAAGGACTAAATTTAGATATAGACATTAAAATAAGTAAAATTAGGGGATATTTGTGGGCCAGCTCTTCACTTTTGGAAGGAAGGAAGGAAGGAAGGAAGGAAGGAAGGAAGGAAGGAAGGAAGGAAGGAAGGAAGGAAGGAAGGAAGGAAGGAAGGAAGGAAGGAAGGAAGGAAGGAAGGAAGGAAGGAAGGAAGGAAGGAAGGGAAAAGTGTTGTTTTCCATCTCTCAGGACTGGAGATATGAAAGATCTTCATGGAGGGAATCATCACTTCGTGATCCATGTTTGCCTGGAGGTGGCACCTGGCAGGATGGAAGAACATCAAGGAATGACACTTCAGGCAATTTAATCCTTCTCAAGAACTTTATAAATGAAACTCCATTATCCTGGTTTGTGCACTTTGCACTGGAGCTCCCTGTGGATTGTAAGCACTCAACATTCCCAGGATTTCACAGAGAATTCTGGAATTGTTTAGGTTGGAAGAGACCTTAAAGATTTTCCAGCACTAGCTCCCTGCAAGGACACCTTCCAGTATTCCAGGCTGGCCTGAAAAGATTTTCATCAAATACTGATCCAGCCCCATCCTTCTCTCCCCTCATTCCCATCCCAATCCCATACTGATCCAGCCCAAAAACATCCTAAAATTCAGGGAGTGGGAAAGGAATATTATTAACATGGAAATAATAGTAAGGAATATGATTTTCTCTATTTTCCTGATGTATAAATTCCTCTCTGTTGGTAAAATCTTGTGAGTGACGCTGAACTCCAGCTGAGTCATCCTCAAAAAAAAAAAAAAATCCCCAAGAGAAACCCCCGATCCCAAATTTCTTTCTTATTTTAACGAGGAGAGCAAAACAAAAGGGCACCAAACATAAACCAAGGGAGTTAAAAAGTTGACAACCCACTTCATTTTAATTAAATCTGCACAAAGCAGCTTCGCCCAGGACGTGGCAGTGACAGCAGAGAGCGATCATTATTCCTCAGGGAAGAGCTGCCAGGAGCACAGGGACCACGGAGAGAGCTTTAATTCATCACAGAGAAAGCCGATGTTAATTACAGCTAATGAGCTTTGACCGAGGCCTCTAAAACAGCGGTCCCTGACTGAAGAATTAAGACTGAAGAAGATCCCTCCTCCAGAATTAACCTTGTCACGGGCCCTGAGAGAGGCCAGAGCAGCTCTGGGGAGGCTCAGGAGGTTACGGGGGTCTCTGGGCTGCTCCTTTAATTAGCCCTGGGATAACTCCAGGGAATTTCCTGCTGCTGTTCTCAGAGGGAACAGGGCAAAGGCCTCTGGAGCAGCCCTGCAGGGACCTGGGGGATGGTTATGCAAAGAGCTGAGCCCCAGAATCGCCTCAGGACGGGGGTCAGGAGCCCCAAAAAGAGCCCGTGGTCATTCCCAAGTGGGAGTGAGGGTGGGAAAAGGGATGGGGAAGCAATTCCAGGAGTGAGGAAATGGAGACAAAATGAGCTGTGCCCGTGGTCAATCCTGAGTGGGAGTGGAAAAAGGGATGAAGAAACAATTCCAGGAGTGAGGAAATGGAGCCCAAACTTTGAGGGAATTTTTAAGGCGCCTCTCAGCACAAACCATTCTGTAATTCCATGAAGGAATTCTGTGGATTGGTGATGCAGGACCCAGGTTTTTTCCATTGTCCTTTCCCAGGGATTCTCAGCTGCACCAGGGAATACCCAGACGTCCCTCAACACTTCCAAAAGGGAAAAACTTCTCGGCGGAGTTTGGATTATGAAGAACCACACAGAGGCTTTGGGTTGTGTCTGTAAAAGCAGAAGAGAATGAATTTAAACCTAATTTCGAATTAATTTTTAATTTTTCTGATTAATTTTTAATTAGAAAAGTTAAAATTAATGAAATTAAACTAATTTTTAATTTTTTCCAATTAATTTTTAATTTCTTTCCCTCTCCATTAACGTTCTCCCCATAAAAATATTCCAGGGAATCAGCAGTGGATCTCTCAAAATTCCAGAATTCTCAAATCCTGGGATGGTTTGGGTTGGAAAGGGCATTAAAAATCCCCCAGATCCAAACCTTGGGATGTGTTTAGGTTGGATATGGGGAAAAATTTCTTCATCAAAAGGGTTGTCCAGCCTGAGGGCAATGGTAGAGCCTGAATCCCTGGAAGGATTTAAAATCCATGAATTTGTGGCACTTGGAGACATGGGATAGTGATGGCTTCAGGAATGGGGAATGGTTGGACTCAATGATCTTGGAGATCTCCAACTTAAAAAATCCGGTCATTCTGTGATTCTGTGAATCTCTCACAGATTTAAGAACTGTTTTTTGGGTTTTTTTTTTTTTTTTTTGATAACTTGGCAAGGCAGAGAGTTATTGGTCAATCATCAACTTCCTCATCTCCAGGGATCACCTGAAGTGCTCTCCTGCCAGGTCCACAGGACTCCACTTCCGAAGAAAAGAGCTGATATTTGGTTTGGAGGCACATTTTCCAACCAGGGGCCATTGGATAAAGAACGTGCGCATCCCAAACTGATTAGGAAACTGATAAGGTCCCCTTTGGTGTGGAAAGGAGGAAAGATGGTTTTGAACTCTGCATTGAGAGGTGGCAGAGGACGGCACAGATGGAGGTGTTCCATATCTCTGGAAGTTTCCAAGGCCAGGTTGGACGAGTCTTGGAACAGCCTGGGAGACTGGAAGTTGTCTCAGCCCTTGGAATCAGATGGTCTTCAAGGTCAACTTCCAACCTGACTATTCCAGGATTCTTTGGATGTGAACTCCTGATCCTCCGAGGAGTGGCAGCTACCTGGAAAAAGGATTGATGTTGATTTGTCTCACATTCCTGGGAATTCAGACTTCCAGAGTCTCTTTATCCATTTTTGGAGGATCAACTTTCGTGTGTTCTGGATTCTTTTTCCCCCGAAGCTGAAAAAAAGAAAAGGGGACAAAGGTCCTTGTCCTTTTCCCGGAGAGGATGTTGGGCTAAAGTGACTTTTCCTTGATCTGGAGCAGCTGTTCCCACATCCTTCTGCAGATCCAGAGGTTTTCTAACAGCTGCTGCAGCCGCTCCCAGTTTTAGCTCGGGAGGATTCCAAGAATTCCTTGGAATGACAAAGTGGTTGTGATCCCAGCCTGCCCTGGGATGCATTTAAACCCAATGGCACAGAAAAAAATCAGTGACTTTGCAGGAATTATTGCTAAAATTTAATTGGGTAATGCAAGTTTTGATGGAGATTCCCACGTGAACAGGGTTGGTTTGGGTTTTATTTTTGGCAGATCTTTACCCAAAAAACCCCAACTCTTGGGGAAATTGGATTATATCAGATAATCTGTGAAGAAAAACGCATTTAAAAAGTTATTCCTAGAAGGATTTTATCATGTTCCACTGCTGGAATGTCTTTGTACATGGTCTGACTCCACTGCCCTCATCCACAAAGGAAAATCTCCCCAAATCTGCTCCCTGGGATATCATTCCCAGCTTTCCTGAGCATTCATATTCCTATGAAAATAAACAACAATCAAGGATAACATTTAAGGAAATCTCAGCAAAAAGAAATTGAATGAAAACATTTTTTTATCTCTTGTTTTTTACCTTTTCCAAAATTTTCTTTATTAACAGATTGGTAACGAGACAGTGGCAGCCCAGGAGCTTCCAATCAGAAACTGGAAAAGGCTCCAGTGAATTCCATAATTCCATAAATTCCAGGCAGGAATTCTCTGGAATTCTCTGGAATTCTGAGCGGCCAGAAGTGTGTCCACAGCTGCCCCTTCCAATCCTATGAAAATTAACAAAAAGCAAAGGTAACTTTAAATGAAATTTTTAAAAAAGCCAATGGAATAAAAGGAAATTTTTCCCCTTCTTGTTTTTACTTTTTCAAAAATTTTCTTCATTAACAAATTGGTGATGAGAGAGTTGCAGCCCAGGAATTTCCAGACGGAAACTGGAAAAGGCTCCAAGGAGCAAGGCCGAGCTCTGTGATCCAAGCCCAGCACAAACCAGGAACTTGGGAGAGCAGAAACCTCAGAATTATTTCCCCTCAGGCTCTGCTGGGATTTCTCCAGCCACATCCCTGCCATCCTGAGGGGGAAAATCTGGGATAAAGCTCTGAGGGGACACCAAATGTGGGGCTGTGACATGTTAAAAAAAAAAAATCCACTTGATTAATTTTTCTCTTTAAAAGAGATCCTTGTGGATCTCTTCCCGCTCCTGTTTTCATGTCTTTGGGGTTCTATGGGCATCCCATTGAATTGGGAATTCCCAAGAGCCCTTTAAAAGGCTTTCCCTCCCTCCATAAACCCACAGCTGTTAATTATGATAATTATTTCAGCAGGTAAAATAGAGGTCCTGCAGCAGGAAACTTCAAACTGTACCTGGATCAGGAAACCTCAAACTGTACCTGAATCAGGAAAATTCGGATTGTACCTGGATCAGGAAAATTCAGGGCACATTTAAAGGGAGGGACAGGAAAATTCAGATAGGAAAGTGCAGGGAAACTGTAGGTGAATTATTTAATAATTATGTTAATTATTATTATTTCAGCAGGTAAAATAGGGTTCCTGAACCAGGAAATTTCACCTGTACCTGGATCAGGAAACCTCAAACTGTGCCCGGATCAGGAAAATTCAGGGCACATTTAGAGAGAGGGACAGGAAAATTCAGACAGGAACCTGCAGGGAACCCCTAGGTGAAACCTATAGTTTTCCTGCTCTTGACCTGGGATTCAATTCCCCACTCCTCACCTATGGAGTCTGAACTTGGAATATCCAGCTTGGAAGTTCTTGCTGCTGGAGTGAGGGATTTTTTTTTTTTTCTTCCCAGCTGTTTTTTCATGGAGCAGCCCAGCATTCCCTTAACTCTTTCTGTTCCTTCTTCCCACAAAACTGTAACCTCCCCAGTACCTGATATCCCAAAACCCTTTAGGATTGGCTGTGCTCCCATTGACAAACCCAGAATTCCCTCTCCCAATTTATCCCAGCAGCTTCCATTGTTCCTAACTGGTTTCAAGATCCAAGTGTTGGGTTGTGTTGTAAAGAAACAAATTAATTTGCTTATCCAGAGAATCCCAAAGGATCCAGGGGACAATTCCTTTAATATTCCATAGGGATTCTCAAATTCTGGGTGTTTTTTCTCTGTAATAATCACAGAGGGTGGTCTCCTATGAGTCTCAAGTTTTCCGGGTTTTTTGGGGTGTCCGAGATGAATGAGTGGAGAACAAGGGGATTTCACTGAAATCCAGGAATGACTCCGAGGGATGAAGGGCTGGAGATCTTCAGAATATCTAAAAAAACCCTCTCCACATTTCAGATTGTCGGGAATCATGGAATAATTTAGGTTGGAAAAGAGCTTCAAGGTTATTGAGCCCCAAACCATCCCCTCACCACAAAACCGAGTTCCCAAGTGCCACACTCACACTTTTTAAAAAAATATTTCCAGGTTTGGGGATCCCAACACTTTCCCATTCCGATGCCTGACTATCCTTTCCATGTTAAAAAATTTCCTTGATATCCAACCTAAACCTCCCCTGGCACAACCTGAGGCTGTTCCTCTCCCCTTGGACAGGAGGAGCACGGTGACCGTGTCAGTGTTTGCCTTTTAAATTCCTCCTGCTGTCATTCCAGGGAATTCCAGGAAAAAAAATTCCTGCTGCCACTGCCTGAGGACATCATTCCCAAGGTACATCCCTATTTTTTTTTTTCCGAACGTTTCTGTACATGGTTGATTTTATAAACATTTTCAAGTACTTTAATTTTTTAATTTTTGTGGAACTTTTTTTTTTCTCCACGTGCTTAAATTTTTCCTGATTCCTGGCTGGTTATTTCATGGAATGTGCCAGCGATAAATTAGGAGATCAACCATTTTTTCTATGTTCTGAATGTTAATTCCTGGAAGATTTCTCTGGCTCACCTGAATCCTGATTGGAAAATATTTAAGCAGTTAATTCCAGGGGAAATAATTGATGAAGAGGTGTCCATAAAAGTTGGAATTTTCCAAATAGCCAAAATTTTATTGAAATTCATTCAGTAAAAAAGGAAGTATTCTTTGATCCATGAATCCGTGGGTTTGGGGTTTTTGTTTTGGATAGGTATAAAGTGTTTTCAGCCACAATATCCCACCAGGAATTCCAAAGTTCACCTCCAGGCTGTGTGGAGCGCTTTGGAAACACCCGTTCATTTCCTTAAATTACAGATTTTATGGGAATGAACTCCCATTCCTTGCTCATTCCCCCCTTTTAAGTCCTGATTTTATATCCTTTGATCGTGTCCAGCACCAAACCTTTCTCTTCCTTGCTGATTTCCTGATGCATCCTTCGTTTTTTGGGAAAGCTGTTCCATATGTTCAACCCTCGTAGGAAATTTTTTATCCTTTTGCTGTCACTGATTCCAGCTGAAGAGGGAACCAGGATTGAAAAGAGTGCAGGAATTGTTTTGGAAGAACTTTTCCGTCCTTCAGGAGCCCAAAAATTCCTCTTCTCCCACTTTTGTTCTGTATCAAGTAACGTAAATTCCTTGTGGATCCCCTCCAGCTCAGGATATTCCATGATTCCCACCATAATATTCCCACGGTTCACTGGATGGACTACCCCAGAATCCCCTAATTAACATGGATTAATTTATCTCCTCATCCTTCTTCCTCCCTCCCTTTGCTCTGTCCTGAGGATCCAGAGCACAGGGGGCAGGAGAGGATTCCTGCAGGAATTCCAGGGGTCTGAATCCCCAAAGTTCAAGCCTGGAGAACGGCAGGTGGAGTTCAGGTTGTGAGGAGATGAATAAATCTGGATCTCAGGGCCCCCATTTTGCCCTCGTCAAAACCAGTGACACAAATCCCAATAATTCCGACAATCCACAGGCAGAGCCGGAGCCTCTGGTGAAGAATTTGGAAGGTTCTTGAAGATTCTTGGAGACGAGGAATATGGAAGTAATTCCAGGAGGAGAGAAGAGAGATTGATGGTGTTTGAGTGGAGAAAAAAAAAGGGATCACAGAACAGATATCCAGCCTTGGGTGGGCTCAGGGATAAGGGCCCTCATTAAAACCAGTGACACAAATCCCACTAATTCCAACAAATCAGGGGCAGAACCGGAGCCTCTGGCAAAGAATTTGGAAGATTCTTGAAGATTCTTGGAGACAACGAGGAACAGGGAAGAGATTCCCGGAGGGGAGAAGATCACCCATTCCAGTTGGATTGATGATGCTGTTTCACACCACAACGATGCAAAGACTCCAATTTTTTCAGAAGGCTGAAAAAATGACTTTTTTATTTTTGGGCAATGTCTCCCCTTTTGTACTATTTTGCACAGACCAATTTGATTGGTGAAATGAAAATAGATCTCTTCACTTTTATTGGTCAGACCAGAAGGATATCAAGGAGAAGTCCCTCCTACGAAAAGGAATGAAAAACAAAGTTGCAGTTTCAAAAACATTTCTCCTATTTATGGAAAATTCCCTGGGTAAAGAATTTCAGAAAAGCAAAACACCTCAGGCACAAACCAGAGCCACAGATTGACAACGTTTGGGTGGAGGAAAAAAGGGATCACAGCACAGATATCCATCCTTGGATGGGCTCAGCCCCTCGGGATAAGGGCCCTGCTGTGGAAGTGGATGTGGATAGGTGTGGGATTTGGGATTTGGGATTTGAGATTTGGGGTTTGGGATCTGAGGTTTAGGATTTGGGCTTTGGGATTTGGAATTTGAGGTTTAGGGTTTGGGATTTGAGGTTTGGGATTGGGATCTGGAATTTGAGATTTGGGATTTGAGATTTGGAATTCGGCAATGAGTGCAGCAAGAGTTAACTCAGCCAGGCCCGTGGTGCCTCCTGTCACTTCCCAAATCCCAGGCTGGGCCTTCCTTATCAGCCTCTGGTGCTGACAGTTTGCCCAGGGATGTTTTCCCAGGGATATCAGTGCTCCTGCTTCCCTTCCCAAGGGCTCCTATCTGTCCCCTTTTCTCTCCACCAGGGCGAGGTCCAAGCAACAAGGTTTTGCTTGGGTAGGAAAACAAAAACTCCATTTCTTGAAAAGCAGACCCACCCCTTTCTCTGAGCCTATTTTTTTTTTTTGCAGGAATTGGAAAAAAAATTAAAAGTTAAAATTAATTTTTTTAAAAATAAATTAACAAAATTATAAAAATTTAATTAAAAATATAAATTTAAAAAATCCCAGGAGTATTGGTGCGCTGCAATTAAAATGGAATCGTGAGATAAAATGTGGATGTTTGTATAGAAAACAATCAAAACTTGGAGTTTTTCTGGGATAATCTTAGTTGTACCTATTCCCCCAATTCCAAAGCTTTTTGACATCATAGAGGCTTTGCTCAGGTGAGGATTGGGGGAATCCTGGGGATTAATTATTAGGAATTAATAATAGGATTATTAAGGTTGGAAAAGCTCTCTGAGCCCATCGAGTCCAGAGAGAAACCGACTCTGAGATTCAGGAGGCTGAAAATGACTCCTTTATTTTTGGGATGTGTCTCCCTTTTATACTATTCTACACAGACCAATTCGATTGGTGACACAAAGACAAACCTCTTCACTCCCATTGGTCAGAGGAGAGGGACATCAAGGAGAAGTCCCTCTGAGGGAAAGGAATGAAAACAAAGTTACAGTTACAAAAACATTTCTCCTGTTTACAGAAAATTCCCTGGGAACGGAAATTCAGAAAACCAAAACACCTCAGGCACAAACCAGGGCTACAGTGACTCCTCCACTTCCTGGTCACCCTGTTCCAATGCCTGACCACCCTTTCCTTGGAGAAATATTTCCTAAAATCCAACCTTAATCTCCTCTGGCACAGCTTGGGATTGTTTCCTCTTGTCCTCAGAGAAGATCCCAATCCCAGCTGGCTCCATCCTCATTTTTATGGGACTGTAGACAGCGGGCAGAGATCAATCAATCAATCAATTCTAGATGGAAAACCCTCCCAGGAATTACAGACTCTCTTGTCTGCATTGCCTCAGTCTGGAATTCAGGAATTTGAGCAGAGATCCAGCAAATTCCAGGCAGGAATTCTCTGGAATTCTGAGCAGTCACAAGTGCGTCCACAGCCGCCCTTTCCATTCCCAATAAAATAAGCAACAATCAAAGGTAACATTTAAGAAAATTTTAACAAAAATAAACAGAATCAGAGGAATTTTTTTTTCTCTTGTTTTTAGTGCCCCCATTTTGCCCTCGGTGAAGGTCAGTGACACAAATCCCAATAATTCCAACAAACCACGGGCAGAGCTGGAACCTTGGGGGAAGAATTCGGAAGGTTCTTGAAAAATCAAAGCTCAAAACTTTTCTTCAGTTTTGGTGAAGAACTTTGGAAGTTTTTGAAGAATCAAAGCTCAAAACTTCTCAGCAAGCGACAGAAAAGGACGAGGTGGGAAACGCAAAACCACATTTTTGACAAACCCAGTAATTTCCAGATCTCAAAGCCACTGGTCCTGCAGATTTGATGTTTTTTAAAGCAGGAATAACTCAACTGCAGCACATAAAGCTGGTGTAAAATTCTCACTGATCGCAGCACCCAGGGCTGAGCCTCTAATCTTAAAATTTCAGCGCAAGAGTCAATGGAAATGGAACAATTTTCCTTGATAATTCCAGCGTCCCTGACCCAGTTTTTGTGATAATTGGAGTGTCACTCACCCAGCTGTAACCAGAATAAAAATCTAGTTGGTCAAGTCGAGGCCACTGGAAATGAAAACATGAAATTCCGAGGTCAGAAACCTCACCAGGGACAGCAAAAAAATGAAGAAAGGTTTTGACAGGACCAGCTGCTAATAGAGATTTTAGGAGAATTTGGGATTTGATCCTGAAGAATTTGTTCAGCTGAGCTTGGCTGTGGGTGCAATAATGGCCTTGTTTTGCAGCCACTGCCTACAAAAATGAATAATAATTAAAAAAAAATAGATAGAAAAATAATTTAATTTTCTATTTCTAGCCTGATCAAGTAAAAGATTCCCTGCTCATGGCAGGAATTTCATTTTTAAGGTCCCTTCCAACCCAACCCATCCCATGATTCCATGAGTTTAAACCACAACAATTCCATCCCTTTGGTTTGGATTTTGATTTTAGGTGCTTTAGGGAATCATATTTTCAAGTGTTTCCTTACTCCTGTAAGGAAAAAAAAAAAAAAAAAAAAGATTTTTGAATAAAAACAACAGTTTGAGAGTCAGGTGATTCCTGTAGCTGGGAATTCAGCAAATAAAGGACAAAACAAGGCACCATGTACCAAAAAAAACCCCCAAGAGTGACCACAACCACTGGACTGTCACTTTCACATCTGTTGTGACAGAAGAATATTTCACAGCTCCTCACTGGAAAAAAAAATAAATCAAAATAATCAAGGAAAACTCTACTGTCTGAGCAGTTCTGGTTCACCAAAAGGCAGCACTTCAGTCACCTCCTCTTTTATTCAGAAAATCACCTTTATTTCCCTCCTTTGTCTATGAAAAACCCTTTCACTCAAAACCCGAGGGATAAAATATCATCTGCGCCAGGCCTTTGCCGTGCAATTTGCAGAAAAAAAAAAAAAGAAAAACCAAAAAACCCCTTGGCTTGATGCCAGGCTCATAATCCCAGCCCCTGCAGAACGAAATGAAGACATTAATATCAGTTTTTATTAAGCTGGTAATAAGGCAGAGTTTAAAGCAAACTCAGGTGGAGGAGATTCAGTGCCAAGGGTTTAAACACGTGGATTGAACGTGGCAAATCCCAGCTCCAGAAAAGGCATTTGGGAAGGGCAAGTGGAATTCCTTCTTTTTTTGGAGGTGTTGGTGTGGAAAGTGTGGCCACAGAGAATCCCAGAATCCCAGTGATGAATTCCAGTGAATCCCAGAATCAGTGGTGCCTTGGGAAGGCTGAGCTGGAACAGAGACTGGACAGAGCTGGAGAATAAAGGGGAGATTTATTGAAAGGCCTTTAAGGATCCACCTTGGGCAGGACAAGAGCCTGGCCAGGGCTACACCCAAGGTGGGCACAAAATGGTCCCAAAATGGACACAAAATGGACACAAAATGGACACACAGTCACCAGGTCTCACACTTTGATCAGTTTGGGTCCATTGGCACCTTGGGGTTGAATTGTCCAGTTCCAGCTGCAGCTGATGCAGTCCCATCCTTCTTGTTCTCTCCCTTCAGCCACCGTTGTTGGTGCTTTGGGGCCTGAAAACTTGTCCCAGGTGTCCTTGGTGTGCAGCAGGACAAGGATTTGTTTTGTGTCCCTGCTGTGTGCAGAGAGCTGAGTGACACTGACTGTGAGCTCAGAGCTGCCCCCCTGGGCACCACAGAACATGGAATACATGGAAATTCGAATTTAGACCATCACCAGGATGGGGCAGACTGGAAGGAACCAGGGTGGGATCATCTGGAAGCAGCTCCAGCAGGGCACAGGGAAAGTGAAACCCCCAAACATCCATTTCTCTCTTACTAGGGGAAAATCCAGATATTTCCCAGAGGGTTCCTAAACCCCTCTCTGTCCCCAGGAGGAGCCCAAATTCCTTTTGAATCCCTTTTGAGGCCCTCCCTCTGGTTTTTGGGAGCACGGGAGGTGAGTGTGGCACAGTTCCCCCTCGAACTGCTCCTTCCTCCCGGGTTATCTGCAGGTCATGGGAACCACCAGGGACACTTCAAACCCACCCAGGGCTGCTCCAAACCCCCCAGGGCAGGATTTAGGAATTGTCACAGCCCCCTAATGTTCCACTCACGAGGCTGATTGTTCCCAAAGTGCCACTGTCACACTCTGGGATGGGCTCATGGGATTTCTGTCACACCCCACACACTTCTGTCATGGAAACAGGTTCCAGCCTCTCCTCCCAACCCTTCCTTCCCTGAGTTTTGTTTTTTTCCTTCTTTCCTCACCCTCCTCCTCCTGCTCCCCCTCAGCTCCTTTTAGCTCAGGTTTTAAATAGAAACACCCTCAGCACCTCCCCTGGGCAGGAGACATCGTTTCAGGGCTTGGAGATGGACCTTCCTCGGTCAAGAGCTATTTTTGCCAGGGAATAGCCCTTTTTTCCCAGAGAACGGCTTTTTTTTTTTTTCTTTTTTTTTTTTTCTTTTTTTTTCCCAAGAAATGGCCCTTTTTTCCAGGGTATGGCCCCTTTTTTTATAGGGAATGTCCCTTTTCTCCAGGGAATGTCCCTTTTTTATCCATTCACCTCATGGATACATACATGGGTTGCTCAGGGTTCCACCCATCCTTTATCTCTTAAATTTGGGAGCCAAATGCAGAGCAAACCCTCATTTGGCACCACCCTGGGCCAGGTCAGGAAGCAAATCTGGGCCAACACAAGTTTTGGGGGTTTGGTTTCAGCCTCTTCCCTCATTTCCCCTCATGGATACATAAATGGGAGCTGGGAATGGGACAGGGACACCTTCCACCAGCCTGTGTTGCTCAGAGCTCCATCCTTTATCCATCAAATTTGGGATCCAAATCTCTATCAAACCCTCATTTGGCACCACCCTGGGCCAGGTGAGGAAGCAAATCTGGGGCAACACAAGTTTTGGGGTTTATTTTCAGCCTCTTCCCTCATTTCACCTCATGGATACATAAATGGGAGCTGGGATTGGGAGCAGCCCGATTGGGATCGGTTTTTCCTGTGGTGAAATCTTAACTTCCAGCAGGTTCTGGAGCATGGTAAGCCTCATCCTCCATCCACCAGAGCCAAGCTGGGATGCCTCTGCAGCCAGGGAACCATAAAAACCAGAAAAAAAATTTGGAGATCTGTGAGTGTGCTCAAGACCTTTCTCCAAACATCCGGCACTGGGAAAGGACCGGAGCCCTGCCGCAGCAAAGCAGATTTTCCACGAATCCCTTTGATCCCAAAGATGAGAAACGTATGGGGAGCTGATGCTTCTCTTTTCCTGGGAGGGGGAGTGAAAACCAGCCCGGGGTCCATCTATCAAATAATCAGGAGAATCACGAAATAAATGCGGCCATTGGAGGGAAATTTCCCACTAATAATTCCAGGACCACTGGGATAACGGTGTGGATTAACAAGAAACCAAACCACCACGGGGCTCACGTGACCCTCTGTGGTTGTCTCGTTGTAGGGAAAAGCTCCACATTTGCTTTGAATTATTCTTTTTCATGGCATGGAAAAAAGAAAAAAGAAAAAAAAAAAGTGTGGTTTTTCTTTTCTCTCCCTTTTTTTTTTTTTAATGCATTGTTTTCTATGTGTTTCATATTCTTTTTATGTTTCTTTCTGGGAATGCTTAATCCGTCTCTGTGTCCTCCAGTCGTGTTCCAGCAGGACAGGGAATGGGGCTGTGCTGGATTTACCTTTTTAAATTTCGATTTATAGCCAGGGAGCAAATATTCCTCTCCCCACTGCTCTTGGTAAAGCAGCATTCCTGCAGTAGGGAATTACGGGTAAAATCCAGAGTTATTTTATTTTCCTCGCCCTGGCTGCAGAAGCTTTTCCTGCTTGACAGCTCTCACATCTTCTCGCTTTCATTCGATCCCCAAAACTGCAGCAGCTTTTGTCGTGTCTTTTATAGACATCAATAAAAGGTGAGTGTTTTGCAGCCTGAATTTAAATATTCACATAAAGATGCCATCAGTGCTGGATTTCGTCTCTTTACATGATTGGTTCCTGCACCCACAGAATGTTTCTGCTGCTCTGGAGGTTTGAAAGGTGATGCAATTTGGGGAATTCACGGATCTGACTTTGTTGTACCACTTGGGGCAGTTTGAGGCATAAATATTATTTTTTTTTCCAGCTCTTTCCTCTGTCCACTGAACTTCCCTTCTAATTCCTTCCCCGTCAGTCCGAGAGTTGAGAACATAAGGATGGGAATAATTATCCTTTAATTATCCTTCTCCTAACCACAGTAAACTATTCAAGGAAAAGTGTCTGGAGAATAATGGAATCAGAAATCTCATCTTTTCCAGAGATCCACTCAGGACATGATCCCACAGGCCACATTCCCCAGTCAGTATTTCCTTTGCTATCGGAAGTATTTCTAAAAATCGTGCAGCACCTCAAACCCAAGACAAAGCAAAAATTTGGGATAAAACCCCAAGATTTCCTTCCATCAATTTGCCACGGGTTTATATTTTGGGAATAAAAACGTGGATATTGCTTGTAGCTGCATTTATCCCATGTCCTGGTTTCTCCTGGGAAACATTTTCCAACCAGGGACAATAATCTGTACTGAAAACAAAGAAAGAAAGAAACAAAAAGGATCTAATTAATTTATTAAACAATTACATTAATTTTAAACTTGCTCCAGGGGAAGTTCAGGTTGGATTCTACGGAAAAAATTCCTGACCGAACGGTTAATCATTGGAAGAGTCTTTCCCAAGGAAGTGGTGGGGTCTCCGTCCCTGGAAGTGTCCGGCAAACAGGAGATGTGGAATTTGTGACCCGTTTTAGTGGCCGTGGGCGTTGAAGGTTGGGCTGGATGATCTTGGAGATCTTTTCCATCCTTGATGATTCCACGGTTTTGGATGGCATCTCCAGAAAGGATCTTGGTCTTCTCCGAACACCCAGCTGAGGATTCCATAGGCACCAGGCACCCATTCCAGAGAGGAAATCCGGATTTTAGCGATGTCAGCAAACCTGGGGGCCGTGGGATCCAGACAATCCATGCTGGGAATTTCCTTGTTGACTCAGGGTGTGATTTCACGTGGAAAACTCATCTTAGAGGCACCTGCTCAGCTGTCCAAGCCACTCCCAAGGACCTCAGGATAAAAATTTCAGCTGTTTTGAGGATATTCTGTGTGGTTTTTATCCATGTTGGAATACAGGAACTACTCCCACTCTGAATTTCTGATCTCCATCCCTCTTTTGAGACACAGCAGAACGTGCTTAGTGGGGTTTGGCTGGCACAGCGATCAAAATAATTTATCATGAATTAGGGAATAATAAAATTAGGGAATAATTTGTTATGAATTAACCTCTAATCTCTCACAGGACTCGTTCCAAGGATTTTCCTCAGCTACACATTTGTGCCCTGCCCTTGGAATTGGGTGACCAATGACGGTGGCCAGAAACTTCAGGAACATCACTGAGGTCATTTCATATCCCTTCTCCTCGCTGACGTGTGGGAAATCCAGGCACAGAGGATTCCTGGAACTTCGTCCCATACACAGAATTAAGTACAGGGTTTGACCCAAAGCCTTGGAAAATGCAGAGACTCGTAGGACAAATTAATTAGGGATTGGTGTGAAAGTGAAAGCATTCTTTGTTCCAGTAATTTGTTGGAAAGTTTTAGAGTTTAAAGTTTAAGAAACAGAAGTAATAAGAAGTTTTAAGGTGCAGAACTGTAGGTTTGTGTGTCATTAGATGATTGGTCAAGAGAGCCTGCCCTGCGGCAGAGACGTGTAAGACAAATTAATTAGGGATTGGTGTGAAAGTGAAAATGTTCTTTGTGGCAGTAGATTATTGACTAATTAACCTTTAAGAGACCCTGCAACCTGTGACCTTGTGACCAGTGACCACAAACTCCTGGCCTGTGCTGTGAAGACATTCTCACCCCTCGAGACCCTTAAAATAATATTTTAGGATGTCTCCCAGTGGTCCTATCCCTCTTAAAATCCCATCACTAATGCATCCTGGGAATCAGGCATGGCACGTGGGATTTCATCTCTCTGCCAGTGAGGAAATCCAAATCCCCATTCTGTGGTGAAGATCAAGCCGTGGGAGGCCGTGGGATAAGCTGGAGAAAGAAACAAGCTCCGATTTCTTCCGCCATGTTCCGGATTTCTGCGGACCTTTAGGAGGATTAGAAATGTGGTTTTGGGAAGGGCAACCTCCAAGCAATCAGATTTCATCTGAATCAACAAATCATGGAAATGTAATTTGGAAGAGATGAGCAAAGGTACCAAAATCCTGTTTGGGGCAGGACTAGAGCCAGCTGTAGATCAGGTGCCTTGCACACCTGGGAGGATGAACATTCCAGAGCTTCCCCTGAGCTAACAGGGACCCTGCTTGAGCAAGACCCTTCCAGCTTTATCCATGGGACTGTGTGGAACTCTAAATTCCCTGGAATTTGCCACATTCTGCCGTGGTTTGCCTGGTTTACAGAGGGTGGCCCTAGGATTTATTCCCACCTTGTGTTCCCCTTGGCATTCCTCATTGTTATCCCCAGCTCCTTCTCCCACTTTTGCCTTCCCAGCCTACTCCCGCCACACCCAAAATCCCAAACGTTTCTGATTGGGCGCAAAGTTAAAAAATTTAATTTATTCCTCTCTCTGTCTCACAAAATCAGCGAGTTCAGGTGCCTTTTGTCTCACCGAATCCCCAAGGATTTCACTGTGGAACAAACAAGAATCTTCTTCCTTCCCAAATGCCTCAGTCTTTTATGACCAAAGCCTCTCTTAAACGCTTTGGGAAAAATCTGATCCCGGCTTCACATAAACCTGAGATCAGCCCTGATGTAATTCCAAGGCAGAGGGAATGAGGAAATGACAGGATTTTGCTGTTTGGAAGGAGAACTGGGGGATGGGAGAAGAGGACAATTAAATGGGAATTTCTTGGCTCCGTGTCCATCCCATGGGGCCGCTCTGATTCCGTAATCTAACTTAAACGTTGACCTTTAGGTTGTCGGTCTAAAACCCAAACATATTAAACATGGCCTGGGGTTCCTGTACAAGATACTGCAAATTGAGGAAGAGAGGGAGAGGGCTGGAATATCCTGGAGCCAAAGGAAGGGACCTGATTGATAGATGAGGCCCTGGGGAGGGCAGTGTTAAGATTTCAGGTCTTCCCTGAAAACCTTGGAAAAAAAAAAAAAAGAAATAAGGAGATTTTTCATTTATGTACGGTTGATGCATTTGGATTTCTCTTTCCCTGATTTTTTTTTTTTTTTAAATTTTTTTTTTTTTTTTTTTTTTTGTGGCTTGGAAAGAGAAGGGGGGAAAAAAAGCCCGTTTTTGATTGGGAATCTTGCCAGGCTTCTGTCACCACCAGGAAAATGGTTCCTTCGGCAGACACATCTGGGCAACTTCACGCTCGTTCCTGATGGGAGCTGTCAAATCCTGTCCCGGAGAGCTCCCCATTCCCAGAGAGGAAAAAAGTGGAAGATTTGCTTTTGTTCAATTGGAAAGTGGGTGGACTGGGAGGAAAACAGATAATTTCTCAGAGACAACACCTTCCCTGCTCATCTCTTTGTAGCACTGGGGTGTTTTCCTTATTTTCCCCTCTTCTACCACAACTCCCTTTTCCTGTTTTCTTTGTTCTAAACCTGAAATCACATTTTAAAAATACCCCCAAAATTAGAGATTTCTTGACCTGTCAACATAATTACGGGTTCTGAACTGAGGCTCAAGGTAACTAAGTAAATAAATACAAATAAATAAATATAAATAAAGTAAATAAATATAAACGTGAAATATAAATAAACAAAGTAAATGAATATAAATGTGAAATATGTGGATATGAATATGCAGATACATTGTGGTGTACAATTTCGTAATTTGTGCGTAAATCAGTTCTTGGAAGGACCTGTGGAGATCAGCTGAGGTTGCTCCAGGCAGGAATGGGAAAAGTCTTCCAAACCCTCCGGGGGCAGAAGGAAAAGGCCACAGGCAGTTTGTGCCGCCTCTTTATGGACACAAATTTGGAAGCAGAGATGAACCAAACTTCCTCGAATTTTCTGCAGGTCTGGAGAAATAACTTTGTGTCTCCTGGCTGCAAACAAGGGACAAAAAGCAGTGCCAGGTCCTCGTTCCCTCCTCTTCCCTCTCTTGAAAAAATCTCTGGATAAGCTTCAGGTTTTGACTGATCCCTCAAATCCAGAGCAAGAGAAGAAATTTTGGAAAGGCCATGAGTGAGGACCAGGGTTATCCCCAGCCCCACGGATAATTGTGAAGAAGCTTCTTGGAAAATCTGCCTGGGAAATTTCCTCCTCCCGTTGTTTTTTATCACCGTTGCCTCCTGAAATATTAAAATTGAGATAAGTTATTGGGGAAAGTTTGAAAGCCCAGGGAAGCCTGTGGGAATCCTTGCCTGGGATTTTTGGGGATTGAACCATAATCCTTTCCAGGACACAGCTTTGCCATGGGAATTCAGCTGCATTTTTTGGAGAGTTTCAGAATATCCCCAATAAAAAGGACAAATTCCAGAAGCCTTGCAGATAAACTGAACTTCGTCCCAGGCTGCTGGAGCTCCTAAAATTCCTTCCTGGATATTCCATAGCAGCCATAACTGGGATTATTGCCCCTTGTAAGTTATTTTTCCCATCATTTATTATTGTGCACTTGGGGTCCATAAAGCCATATTGCAATAAACTATGGGAAAAATACAATCATAAAAATACTCCTCAAAATAATCCTAGGAGATAAAAAATACAGGAGGAAGAAAGAGTTCTGCTGTTGGAAAAAAAAAAAAAAAAAAAAGAAATAAAAGAAATAAGAGATGAATGAAAAAAAAGATTATTATTAGAAAAGGGTTCCTTAAACTGGAATATTAATTATTACATTGTTATTATTGATGGGAAAATGATATCAAAATTATCAGCATTGTACAAAAAATAAGAGCAACAACAACAACAATAATAATTTATAAAATAAAATAGAACTATATATACTATGAATAATACACTATATTATAATATGTATTAGTTTAATAATAATAATATTAACATTATTTCTTCTTCTAAGGTACAAGAACAGTGTAAGAAATTGAATATTTCCACTCTCAGATTTCAAAAAGTAACTTTATGCAAAATAACTTTGTCAATAATTACTAATCCTGCCCTGTATTTTTCAGCTATTGAGCAGATTCCTAGGAAGTTTTAATTCACTCAATTTTTGATTTGATTTGATTTTTTCCACTATTTATTGTCTTGGAGTATCACAATGTCGGAGGCAGGTGAGAAAACTTCCAAAGAAAGTCCCAATTATTTCCATGTCAGATGTGGAATCCACGCCAAGGATTTATTTTTAGTTATTCCATAATAAATGGAGCAGATAAGGAATTATTTCCTGGAAAATAGTCGATTGTCTTCCCACACACAAAGAAATAAACCCTCAATCAACCAACCCCACAAAAGAAAAACCCCTATTATCGGTGTTATTCCAATTTTTCCGTTCAATATTCCATCAAAAGGAGGGGATCCTGGAATTAGTGACAACCTCAGAGAAGCCAGTGGTGGCCACAGAGCCTTTAAAACTGAATTCCCTCTCAAAATTCAGGAAAATAAAAAAATCAAAATAAAAAATTTGGTTGCTCCCTCTCAAATTTCCTGGGAAGAAACCAAGAAATCTCTGGCCGACTTTGAGTTATTAAAGAATAAATACTCTCCGTATTAAAGAATAAAGAGCATTTTTTTATATTCTCATAAAGAGCAATTTCCGTATTCTCACAAATTTCTCTGGGAATGAGAAAAATGTTCCTAACCTGAGTGTGCACAAACTGGGTCTGGAGTTGGCCAAAGGAAAATTCCTGCTGGGTACTGAATGGGAAGAACTGGGATTTTCAACTCTGCATAAGGATTTTGAGTGGTCAGAGAGGGAAAGAATATGATTCTATGATTTTATGATTTTATGATTTTATGATTTTATTATGTTATTATTATTATATGATTGATTTACCCATACAGATATGAATTTTTTTCATCGAAAGCTTGATGATTATTTAATTTCTCCTGCAATGATTTCCTCCAAGTAGAAATTACTTTTAGAGAGACTCTCTACATCCCTTGCTGTGGGATTGTTATCCCATCACTGATCCAGTGTGATCCAGCTGAATTTACGGAGAAGACAATCCCAAAATCCCAAATAAATCAATTTTGTAAAGCCAAGGCTGGCGGGAAAACCCATGTGTGATGCCAGAGAAATCCCTTTCCACAGCTTTTTTCCCGAGTATTTGTGAGCTGAAACTCAAATCAAACTCCTTTTGTTTTGTTTTATTTCAGATGGACCAGAAGGTTTTCAGTATTTGGTTTATTGATGAACTCCAGGCTGATCCTCTGGAATTTTTGGAAGTTCTCAGGTGTTTTAACCTTGAAGTGGTGAAACTTCACATGGAATTTTCTACTCTTAGGAGCCAACTCCTGTTGAGTTTGAACTCAGATAAAATCCTTGATTTAATCTTCAAGGGCAAAATCAGATTATTTTGTCATAATTCGGATTAAAACTGAATAAACTGAATTTGCTGTTTTATCCAGTTGCTGTTACAAAGCCTGGTTCTGACTTATATGGAGACATTTTTTCTGCAAGGAGAGGGAATCTCTGAGCAGCACAATTAGGGGATTAAGGCTGGAAATCCCTGAATTGAAAAACTGGAGGGTCGTGGCTGCCTCCAGCCACCCTTTGGGCTCATTTTGCCTTTTTTCAACACTGCACATATTTCCTTAAAAAAACCCGCATTTTTGTAGAATGTCCAAATTTAAGTACTTACCTTGTCGGAGTGTTTAAATTCTTTTTATTTTTCCCCAGAGGTGTCAAAGCAGAGCCCTGAAGCCCCTGAGAGAAGCAGGAGCTCATCCCAAATGCCAAAAATGAGCGCAACCCCCTGATGGAAAAGCGGATGGTTCTTTTCCCCCATCATTTACAAACTAACTCAAACTCTCCTGCCAATAGAAAGCTTTGGATGGAGGTCAGTGGATTTTTTTGACCAAGCCTCAGCTGAGAGCTTCTGTGACCCCCAGGTGACATTCATGCTCTGGTTGGAACCTCTCCTCTCACCAGGAACGTCTGCCCATCCTGACTTTGCTGTTTCACACCACAACACAGACTCCGAGGTTCAGGAGGCTGAAAATGACTCCTTTATTTTTGGGATGTGTCTCCCTTTTATACTATTCTACACAGACCAATTCGATTGGTGACACAAAGACAAATCTCTTCACTCTCATTGGTCAGAGCAGAGGGACATCAAGGAGAAGTCCCTCCTAGGGAAAGGAATGAAAAACAAAGTTACAGTTGCAAAAACATTTCTCCTGTTTACAGAAAATTCCCTGGGAAAAGAATTTCAGAAAACCAAAATACCTCAGGCACGGAACTCAGGGCTACACTCCGCTGCTGAATTCCTGCTTCCAACAGGTTGGGAGGAGAAGTTGTGTGGTTTTCCAGCTGCTCTCCAGGGCTGGGTTCAACCTTCAAGGGCCCCGTGCTGGGAATTCATCGCCGCTGAATCACACCCATGAGCTCAGCTCCTGCAAGACTCAACAGCTGTGGAATTTCTCCAGGAAATTCTGGAGTCTCCATAATTTTTTTTATTTTTTTCTTGTCACTTTTGACTTTTAGGGATGTCATTCCACTGTTGGATATTCCAAGAAATAGGCTCTTCTCGCCAGATTCCGTGTTCTGCATATAGGGCCGACTTTGCATTTGCTGCTCTCAAAGAGCTATGAAAATCTTAATTAATTAAATGAATTTATACTTCCATATGCATTAACCCTTGTTTCCATAGGTGATTGTAATAATTTCCTAAACAATCACTGCCAATCCTAATTAGTTAGAAATATCAATGATAATTGCTAGAAATATAAATTTTCCTTCCAATGGATATCGAATCTCTAATGAAGACATGGAGATGGAACCTTGCAATTTAATTAATATTTTCAATAGTAATATTAAGTATTAAGTAATTATATCTTAGTAGTTAATATTTATGTAAATATTAAACAAATATTCTATATTTAAATATGTAATTTTTAATAAGAATACAAGGAGCTATTAATTAATATTAATATTAATATTTTAACACTTATTTAATATTAAATCTGTTAATTTTTTTTACTTCGCATTTTCTCCTCTTTTTCGCTGTTTCTCCTGTCCAGCTGCATTCCTGGTGCCTGGTGAACACTGAAATTCCTGCAAAACCTCAAATGGAGCTGATCTTTTTCTATTCTGTACCCAGGTGAAATGGCACCTTTTGAAGAAATCAAAGGGAAGATTCTCTGGAATACTTCAGGTGAAGGAAAATTCTCCGCATACCTTCCTTAAAATTATCTCCTGAGGGATTCTTGGAGGTTTTTCCTTTGGTCAGGAGAGAAAGGAAACTTCTTCTCACTTCTCCTCCTGTGATCTCAGACTTTGTGGTCCAAACTGAGCCCCACATCCCTCTGTGGCCAATTATCATCTAATTATCTCCCTCGCTCCCAGTCCTCGGAATCCTGAGGATCCTTGAATACTCAGCTTTGAATACTGAAATATTTTGGTGAAGCCTGTGGATCCTCCAGCTCCATTTCTGAAAGTTTCCCAGAGCTCCTGTGCCATGGGCGGGATGCCGGAGCTGATTAATTGATTAATTAGTGTGTCTCCATTAATCCAGAGTGTCCACCAATCCATAAGTTCATCTGGAGAACCACAACTTGCTTGAAGAGAGTTTAATTCATGCAGAGGCCAAAATTTGAGCAATCAGGACATAGATGATATGATATTTCAGTATTTTATGATTAGATAATATTTTGGCCTTGCCTGTGTTAATCCTCAGGGCCCACCTGGCTACACTGAGCAGTTTCCCAAGGATTAAAATGGGAATTTGCACATCCATCTCCAAGGAACTCACCAGCACTAAAAACTTTGGTCTTTGGGTGGTGCCTCGGGAAGGCTGAGCTGGAACAGACTGGACAGAGCTGGAGAATAAAGGAGAGATTTATTGAAGGGCCTTTAAGGATCCACCTTGGGCAGGACAAGAGCCTGGCCAGGGCTACACCCAAGGTGGGCCCAAAATGGTCACAAAATGGACACAAAATGGACACGAAATGGACACAAAATGGACAAACGGTCACCAGGTCTCACACTTTGATCAGTTTGGGTCCATTGGCACCTTGGGGTTGAATTGCCCAGTTGCAGCTGCAGCTGATGCAGTCCCATCCTTCTTGTTCTCTCCCTTCAGCCACCGTTGTTGGTGCTTTGGGGCCTGAAAACTTGTCCCAGGTGTCCTTGGTGTGCAGCAGGACAAGGATTTGTTTTGTGTCCCTGCTGTGTGCAGAGAGCTGAGTGACACTGACTGTGAGCTCAGAGCTGCACCCCTGGGCTCCACAGAACGTGAAAATATGAAAACTAAATCTCAAGGCATCACTTTCCTCATTCCTGTCTGCTCGGGGCGATGATGCTGGTGCCGACAGTTGGGATGGAAGTGATAAATGAGGGATTGGGATGTGGGGAGGTTTGGCTCCCCACTCTCCCAGTGACTCACCCGGTCTGGAAGAGCCATCCCAGGAATCCATCCATAAAAACACCAGCAGCAGCAGGGGCTGGGATCAGCCCAGGATTTGAAGGCTGCTGTTTTTTTGGGTTTTTTGGGTTTTTCTGGTCTTTCTTGTGGGTCAGTTGTTGCTGGAGGGTTGGGAATCGGTGCCAGATGTGCTGCATCTGCTCCTGGCAGCCAGGAGAAGCTTTTCCAGCGGGTGTTTTTCGTTATCCCGCCATTAATTTTCCCTGTCCTGCCCATGAATGGTCACACGACTCTGCTGGAGCCTGTGGAAGGTCAGTCCAAGGGAGAAAATGTCTCCAAAGGTCAACAGAGTTCTGCCACACCAACCTCGTGTAGGAATCCAGAAAGCAAGGATGTGGACTTCATTCATCCATGGTGGAGACATTCCCAAAATCAGCCCTAAATCCTGGGCTCATCCAAGGTGTGACACACATCCCAAACTCAGCCCTAAATCCCCGATTCTCATCCCAGCTGTGAGGCACTTCCCAAACTCAGCCCTAAATCCCTGATCCTGGGCTCATCCCATCTGTAAAACTGGATAAAACCAGCCCTGCCTTTCCCTGTTTAAAATAAAAGATGATCAAAGCAAGAGCTCTCCCTTAAATGTCTGTGTGGTGAAACATGTAGGCAGGTGTGCCTGTGATGTGCTCTACATGTATCTATATTTTTATTTTTAATATGTTTTTAAAAGTTTATATATTAAGAAATATAGTTTATATACATAAATATATTTATATATTTATATATTCATATTTTTAAAAGCCAATAATTTATTTTTTATTTTGTTTTTATTTTTTATTTTTTATTTTTTATTTTTATTATTATTTTTATTTTTTTTGTTTTTATTTTTATTTTTAACTTTTCTTTGATCTTTAAGTTCTATTTTTAACTTTTATTTTATTTCTATTTTTTTATTATTTCTATTTTTTATTTTAATTGTATTTTTTTTAGTTTTTGTTTTAAAATAGTTAAATATTTATTTATTTATTTAAAAATTATTCTTGCATTTATTTTTACACATCAATTTCTAAATCAATATGTGTGAGGCCTCTTAGGGAGCAACCTCCCTCCTAAACAAGACTCAGTGACTTTTAAAAATCACACTGACACCTTTAAAAAAAAAAGAATAAAATCAAAAAATCGATTTTTGATGATTCCTGGACATAAAAGATATTTTTTCTCCCAATTTTGCCCTAAACCAAGACAAATTTGTAACGTTCCTGAAGAGCAGGGGAGATAATCCAGGAGCAGTGCAGGGAGGCTGTTTCTCCTCAGGATATTCGGAATATTCTCAGTGACAAGCCGAGGACACCCCGGGTCACGCTTATCTCCCGCCAGGCTCCTGGATCTGCTGGAAAAGGATGAGCAGCTTCATCCTGGTGTCCAGAGCAGGGAGTGAAATCCCAGATTTTCCCATCCTCCTGGGATCCCTGAAGCCGCCATCCCGGCACATCCCACCCCAGTGAAAAGCAGGGAGTGAAATCCCAGATTTTCCCATCCTCCTGGGATCCCTGAAGCCGCCATCCCGGCACATCCCACCCCAGTGAAAAGCAGGGAGTGAAATCCCAGATTTTTCCCCCTCCTGTGATCTCCAGAGCCGCCATCCCAGCTCATCCCACCAGTCAAGAGCAGCAAGTGAAATCCCAGAATTTTCTCCCCTTTCCTGGGATCTCCAGAGCCGCCATCCCAGCACATCCCAACTCCGCTGACAGCACCCTCCAGGCCTGGCTGCCACCCTTTTGCCTGGGGGCTGCTGTCACCTCTGTCACCTGCCACAGGACGGGGTGACATCCCTTGGGGGAGGCTCTGGAAAAACACTCAGCCCTGGAAGGTGCCTGGGACAGGGTGTTCCAGCTGTCAGGAGCTCCCAGGAAAGGTCGGGAATCCTCTCTGAGTGCGCCCGAGGTGCTGAAGATGAGGCACTTTCATCCCAAATTTAAACGTCCAACCTGAATTAAAGCTTCCATCAGAATCTCAGGGCCTGACCCACCTTGAAAACTTAGATTTTGAATTAAAAGATTGGAATTAAATAGGTACTATTTCCTTTTTTCCCCCCTTTTGTTCCATTTTGTTCCTTTTATCCCTTTCTTTTCCTTTTTGTTCCTTTTTTCCCTTTCTTTACCTTTTTGTTCCTTTGTTCCCTTTCTTTTCCTTTTTGTTCCTTTTTTTGTCCTTTTTCCCTTGCAAATTAATCTTCCAGTTTCCATTCTGAAAAATAAGAAGGGAAAAAAAAAAGGGGGGGGGGAATCTTAGCAAGTGTGAAAAAAACCTGTAGGCCGCTGTTATTTTGCTATAGGATAAAAACTCTTAAAACAAACAGCTTTTTTGTTGTTGTTGTTGTTGTTAAATCAGTAGGAAAATGCCAGAATAAATGCCAAGGAACAGCAGAGGTTGGGGACAGGGGGACAGGGGGGAGGAAGGTGCCACCGAGGACAGAGTGACAAGTGGGGACTTGGCTGCTCGGGGAAGGAGCTGTTTTGGAGCCCCGTGGAACGGCGGGTCAGAGGTGGCTCAAGTGGCTCTCCTCGGATAAAATCACATCTCACGTTTCGTCCAATTCCGTCTCCTAAATCCCAAAATATTCCAGTTATCAGGGCTGGGATTCCACACCAACAACGGGGGCAGAGGCAGGATCAGCCTCTGGAGGAGGCTCCTTTTCCCTCCAGGATTTTGGGAAAGCTGCAGGTGGCTGGAATCCTGATTTGAACAATTCAAACCAGTCCTAGAAATCCCAGACCAGGATGGATTGGAAAGGACCTTAAAGATCCTCCAGTTCCATGGGGAGAGGACATTTTGTGGGCTCAGAAAATATAATTATGGATGCGACTAAGGAATGGGAAAATAAAAGGAAAAAGGTGGGAGGAGCAGAGGGATTTGTTGGTCAGAGGGATTTTGAATTGTCAGGAGTCCTCGGCAAAGGCTGCACCACACTCATCCCAGAGGAAAGAAATCCCCTTTTCCCACTGGGATTCTGATTTGAATAATTCAAACCAACCCCAGAATCCCAGACTGGGATGGATTGGAAGGGACCTTGGGGATCATCCAACTCCATGGGGAGGAGATTAATTTATTAAATTAATAAATGTAGTTATGGATGTGACTAAGGAACAGGAAAATAAAGGGAATAAGGTGGAAGGAGCAGAGGGGTTTGTCAGAGGGATTTGAGTCAGCAGGAATTGTCCAAGAGTCCTCGGCAAAGGCAGCACTGCACTCATCCCAGAGGAAAGAAATCCCCTTTTCCCACCGGGATCCTGATTTGAATAATTCAAACCAATCCCAGAATCCCAGACTGGGATGGATTGGAAGGGACCTTGGAGATCATCCAGTGCCACCCATTCCATGGGACACCTCCCACTATTCCAGGATGATCCAAGCCCTGTCCAGCCTGGCCTTGGACACTTCCAGAGATCCAGGGACAGCCACAAATCTCTGGGAATTCCAGCCCAGCCCTTTATCACCCTTCCAGCCAGGAATTCCTTCCCAACATCTCATCTAAATCCACCACCCTTTATTTAGTCCTTATTTTTTCCCCCCTCAGGAAACAAAAGAAAACAGGAATAAGGAAAAGGCAATGTTAATAGTTCTGGTTTCATTTAAATTTTAATTTTTAGTTTATTTAAAAAAATATTTATTTATTTAAAAATTATTTTTGTATTTATTTTTATATATCAATTTATAAACCAGTATGTGTGGGGTCTCTTGGAGAGCAACCTCCCTCCTAACAAGCAAAACATGAGTTGGTGTGCTTAGTGATTTTAATAAAATTCAACATTTCAGCAATTTTTAGGTTTTATTCCTGCTGGTTGGTGACGGGTGAAGGATGCTGCTGGCAATCCATCCTCATCCAAAACCAAACAGAATTTGGGGTCAGAAAAAGGAGAAAACAATAAAATTAACCAGAAAACGGAGAGAAAATTACAAAGGGAAAGACAACTTGGAGCAAAGTGTGGTTAAACATGATTTCAATTCCCTGTCAGACTGAGGAACTCAATGTCAATGAGCCCTGGGATTTGGTGGGTTCTAGGCTCCTGTCCACGAGCATTCCAAATAAAGTCATAATCCTTGGCTCATTTGCATGGAAAAAAATCCCAAATTTCCCGACCCCTCCAGCTCTTCTCTCCCCGATGTTTGCAGTATTATTACTCAAATATCAGATTTTGTTCGCTGGCCAAGCCCAATGAAAACATAATATTTAAGTATAAGCCCCATTTACCTTTCAAGGATTTTTCCTGTCCAAAGAATTCCTGGTAATTTGTGTCGAATCCAGGCTCTGGACTCATTATTCATCCCTTTCCCCGCGTGCCTGTTCCTGTTAATTCCACCCCTGTGACATCATCACTGTTGCCATGGTGACAGCTCGTGATGTCACAAACACAGGACAGTGGTGGGAAAAAATGAGTCAGGAATGAAGGGAAAGGGACCGGAGGAAAATATCCTGGGATTCAGAGTTCCACCTGGTGTTTTTAAATGTGTTGGCACCTCGACTTTCCTGGGATTTGGGGCTGGTTGGGAATTTTGTGTCCATTTTGTGTCCATTTTGGGACCATTTTGGGATTCCTGAGGGATAATGTTGTGTCAGGTGAGCGAGGCTGAGTCATGCTCAGGGATCAGACTTCTCCCAAAATTTGAGGTGTTGGATCTTAGAACTGGAGAGAAAAAAATTCCCAGAGGGGAAAGATTTCAGCCTGGAGTTGTTTAAATAGGGGGGAAGAAAGAGAAAGGGGAAAAAAAAGGCAGGAATATCTGATTTGTTGTTTAATCTGCTGTCTTTGGTAATGGAAATAACGTGTTACAATTTACATAAATTAAATATATCTATAGATTGATTTTAGCTGAATATTTAGATGGATTTGAAGTAGATTTTAGGAAGGAAATCTTGCCTGTCAGGGTGGGCAGAGTGCCCAGAGAAGCTGTGGCTGCCCCTGGATCCCTGGGAACATCCAAGGCCAGGCTGGACAGAGCTGGGAGCAGCCTGGGATAGTGGAAGTTGTCCCTGCCCATGGGATGAGATGATCCTTAAGATCTCTCCAACTCAAACCACTCTGGGATTCTGTGATTCCATAAATAAATTTCCCTTCTTTGAGAGAAAATTCCAGCAAGAAGCAGCTAAGATTTTTTTCCACTCCCTGATTTGCATATAGAGTGTTACCTGAATTTTCCTTCTTCTTCCTTTCTTTTTCTTTATTTTAATTATCCCCATCCCCAGATCATTCCCCGAGTGTCTTTCCCCCAAACGCTGCTCAGTAAAACCACAAACTTCTTTAGGACTTTGGTTGAATTTTGGGATTGGAAGTTTAAAATGTAAATGTGAGTTTTAGACATGGGGCCCTTCCTCCCTATCTTTTATTCCTTAACTCGCATCTTCCCCATCCATTTCCGGGTCTTTATCTGGAAATTTTACTTCAAAGGGCTCCCAGTCCCTGTTTTCAAGAGAGATCTTTGCCACCTGAAACAAATCCTGAAGATTTGCAAAGCAAAGATGTCCCAATCTCCAGGGATTTTTTTCTGTGCATGCCTTGGGAAGGCTGAGCTGGAACAGAGACTGGGCAGAGCTGGAGAATAAAGGAGAGATTTATTAAAAGGCCTTTAAGGATCCACCTTGGACAGGACAAGAGCCTGGCCAGGGCTACACCCAAGGTGGACACAAAATGGTCAGAAAATGGACCCAAAATGGACACAAAATGGACAAACGGTCACCAGGTCTCACACTTTGATCAGTTTGGGGCCATTTGCACCTTGGGGTTGAATTGTCCAGTTGCAGCTGCAGCTGATGCAGTCCCATCCTTCTTGTTCTCTCCCTTCAGCCACCGTTGTTGGTGCTTTGGGGCCTGAAAACTTGTCCCAGGTGTCCTTGGTGTGCAGCAGGACAAGGATTTGTTTTGTGTCCCTGCTGTGTGCAGAGAGCTGAGTGACGCTGTGAGCTCAGAGCTGCCCCCCTGGGCACCACAGAACGTGAAATACGTGGAAATTAAACCTGAGACATCACCTGAAGAACTGTCTGTGAAATCACCCCCTGGATTCTCCCTCCCTCTCCTGTTTCCCACAGCAGAATCACCTTCACCTCACGGAGGACTTGGCAAGGTCTGGGAATAAACAGAGGAACCCTGGGAAGGCAGGGAAACATCAGCTCCTGATTCCTGTGGACACCTGTGGAAAAACAAATCCCGGGAATTCCCATGGCTGCCAACAAATTGAGTTTTACAGCACTCAGACGTGCCAGGAAAAGGTTCGAGGATCAGGATGTGGATCCAGATGGCCAACTGGGCTAGTGAGGGCTTCTGTGCCAGTTCCTGTAGCTGCGGGCTTGGGAGGGAGTGATTTGGGTGGAATTCCGGCCACCTGCCTGGAACTCCACACCCCAAATGGCCGGATACCCTCAGCAGCTGAGTCAACAGTGCTGGAATTCTGCAAACTCAGATTTTGGGGTTTTAGTATGTAGCAATACATGTGAGTCAAGATGGAGGACTGTGAGTTGAGATGGAGGGCTTTGGGCCTTGCCAGAACCCTTCTTCTTCCTTCTTCTTCACCTTCTTCTTCATCTTCTTCATTCTTTATGGATTTGGGTGGTTTTCTGTAACTGGGTGAAAAATGTCCACATTGTGGGCCTTGGGTGGTCATTATTGGGTCAGAAACATAAATAATAGAAGTGTCGCCATGTTATTGGGTAATTATTTCCTAATTACTTAATTAAATAAGTATAGTTTAATTAACTAATTAGCCTTGGGAAGAGTTGGAAGCTCTCTATTTTACCTCGTTTCTCTGACTTGCTCGTTAGAGCTCGTGAGGCTGTAAATAAATAAGAAATAATAAGCATCCAAGACCGAACATGACATCAGCATTTTCCATGTATTATTTATCCTGACCCTGGCGAGGAGGAAAAGGATCCAGAACCTTCCCAAACAGCTGAAGTGCAGGCAAAGCTCAGCTTTGCAAGGCTGGGGCTGGACCAAGAGGATTCAGAGGTGGTGATTTGGGCTGGGAAGTCCGGGATAGATGGGCCAGGTGTTGGTGAGATCCCCGGAATGCTCCAGAGATGGTTGATATTCCCTGTGGACCTCCCTTCCATCCTGCTGGGAAGAGGTTTTGGTGTTGATATTTGCATTCACATGCCAAAAATAAACCCTAAAAACCCGCTAAAAACCCCAAAACCTAAAGCTAAAAAAACCCCCAAAAAACCATCCTACAAAACAACAACAACAAAAAACTTCAAACAACCCCCCATAAAAAAAAAAAAAAAAAAAGGAAAAAATTTCAAAGCAAAATTCAAGGTGGGAAAACTGGGATACTGAGCCCAAACCCGAAAAGGAATTTTAGGATGTTCCAAGGATTTAAGGCAATGTGGGAAGGTGGGATTTTTTGCGGAATTTTCATGCTTTACTTCAATTTGCTTTGATTTCATTTGGCTGCTCTGGAAGATCCATCCATGTAATTCATCCCAGTTTTTAGTAGGATATGGGATACAATCAGATTAAGAGGGATCTGAGTAAAGACAAGGCTACAAAGTGGAGTTTTATCCATTGGTTATTGTGGAATAACCAACCCTCTTTTCCTCCAGGGTTAATTAAGGCCGTAGGGATCATTCAGTGAAGCCCAGAGCTCATTAATTATTCTAAAATCAATTTTTTTTTCTGCTTTTATGTTTGAAGATTTAAAAATGACTGATTTATCCTCCTGAAGTTTAGAATTAGGAAAAAAAAAAACAAACCTTCATCTAAAAATAAAAAAAGTTGTCTCGCTTTTGGAAAGTAATTCCTCGAAAGGTGAGATAGATTGTTCAGAAATATTGTGGTTATTCATCGGATTCTTTTTAAATGCCTCCAAATCCAGCCCAAATCATCTTAAAGCAATTTATTCCAATAAAAATGGAATGGGGAGGCACAACATCTCAGACCTAGAAGCTCTTTAGGGAGAAACCCTTGGGAGATGCCTAAAAATAAACACCAAAAAATGGGCATTTCCCTCCTCCCCATATTCCCTTTGATCCTCCATGGGAATTTTGCAAAAACCAGGGCTGCTGATTTTGGCTATCTTTAATTTCAAATGGCCAAATATTTGTCCAGAACTCCTTTTTCATGTTTTAAGAGCTCAAAAATTGTCAGAAGTAACAAATGGAGAGGTGCTTTTTAGGGATTTCTGCCTTCTAGGAGGAAAAAAAAATAAATCTGGATTCCAGGCTCTTCCTTGATTTTGTTCCTCAGAGGAAAAATGGAAATAAAAGACATTTTTAAAGACTTAATCATTGGCTATGAGGAGATGGGTCCTTGCTGGAGTCAGTTGGATTTTCCATCATAATTCCAGAGGATATTTGAGACAGGACATGATGAACCCCTCATCAAACTAATTTAATGACACTGGAGTAGTGGAACGTGTCCCTGCCCATGGCAGAGGATTGGGATGAGACGCTCCTTAAGGACCCACCCAAACCATTCTGGAATTCCGTGATAATTCCTGCTGGGATCCAAAGGGAACTTGATCAATTTTTTCGTGTGAGGTCTGCACAGCAAAGAGATTAATCTGGGGGGGAAATTGGTTTCTTTCAGTGTCTTTGTTTTTGTGGTTTTCCCTCCAAGCTTTGAGCCTGGAGGGAGCAATCCCTGGTTTTATTTAAATTATCCTCTTGTATGTTTTATTCCATGAATGCTGATTTGATTTTTCGGAATTCCGCACTTACATCGCCGCAAAGTCCCATGATGATTTCTTTTCTTTTTTTTTTTTTTTTTTTTTTTTTTTTTTTTCTCCTGTTTTGTTTTCTTCAGTGTTAGACTGTGGTGGGTCTCTGAGGTTCAGTTTTGGCTCCAAGAGTTCAACCCCAGTCAGCTCTGATGGACCCAGTTCTTTTGGCCAATGGTTTCTCTTCTGTTAATTCACTTCTGGAAAGGAAAAAAAAAAAAACGGGAAAAATGGGGAAAAAAATAGGAAAAAAGAAAGGAAAAAGTTGTATGGAGGTTCTAAAGCCCTCCCATCCTTTGGATTCATCACATACAAACACACTGGGAATGGAATCTGCCCATCCTTCAGTACCGTGAGTTTGGTTTAAAGCGTTGCCCGGTTGGGAAAGTTTTATAATCACATTCCCTGGCCCGAAGTTCTGTGGGAAATATCAGGTTAACCTGGCTGGAAGTGGCTGCCAGAAGACACAGAAAATTCCTTGGGAAGCCAAACTTTCTACTCCAAAGCCCTTCCAAACCTGAAATATTTGTGAGAGAGACTCACACACATAAACACACCCCTTTTAAATGGAGACACACCCCTCTCCCAAAACCCATTCCCACTGGGAATTTCATCGGCATCAAGGTGCTGATATTTGGGACAAATTCAGACTTTTATCTTGATCATCAGATAAAATATCTCACTTTGCATTTGAAGTTTAATTTTTTTTTTTTTTGAACACAATATCTTTTACATCGGATAAAACACGGACTGAAATTTGGGAGAAGGGGGATCCCCGTCCCAACAAAACTTCGGTTCCTCTTTCTCTGAGCTGACTCACAGCTGTCTGGATTTCCTGCTGTCAACAAATAAATTGGGATGATTCAGAGCCGGAGCCTGGCTGGGTGCTGGGAATGTCGCTCCTCCTGCTCCCTTCTCCTTCCCTTCCTTTCCGTGGGTTGTGGTGGAAGCCTGGGCACGGAAAAACTCCTTGGGGACAATCCAAAGCATGGGAAGGTGTCTGATCCCGTCCCAAACGGGCAACCAGAGCCAGTGAAAAATGGCCAGGCTGATGTCGTGAACAATTTCAATATTGGCACCTAATTACCACCTCCGAGTGCTGAAAGTCAATTCCCTTTTTCCAATAAACCCTTTCCTAATGTCTCTCCTATTAAAATTCTTGTTCCCGTATTTTCTTTTTTTTCTTAAAACCGGTGTAATTTTTTTTTTCCTCCTTGCTACTGAAACCCATTTTTGTACTGCTTAGAATGTAGATTTTAAATAAACCAAAAAATTTTGATAACTTCCAAAATGATTTTGAACAGAAAATACTTTATGAGTTGTTTTTTCATTAAAAACCCTAATATTTTTTCATGTGGATGTAAGAACAGAAAGCTCTACAGTGATTACATTTCTTGGTATTTTTGAGTTAATTCTTTTTTTTTTTGTTGTTGAAAAAACAAAAATATTGAATCAAAACAACATAAAAATATTAAATATATTATAAAGCAGTAACTCCCCACATTAAGGAGCACAGACCACCAATAATTCATGCAGACCATTGTGGTGGTCCACAAAATAAACATTTGGGAAAGAAAGCAGCAGGAGATCCTGAGAGTTTTATGGAAAATGGCCCAACAGAAGTTTTTTTTATTTTTTTCTGCTATTCAGTTCTTCATCAAAAGGAAAAGTGCAGTGAACCACGGCTTTTGGGGAAATGTTCCCGAGTGTTGGGAGATTTGTGCTTCTGAAAGGATCCCAAAATCCCTGGAGCTGCCTCAGAGCAATAGGACAATTCTGAGGGAATTTTCTGAGGTTGCCATGGGGGTTTTTAAGTCTTTTCTGAGATGCATTAATTAATTTTCCTCTGGGCCGTGAACTGATCATGAACTTGAAATGAAATTGGATTTTTGGCCTTCGAGTCTTGGCATCTTCTGAGCTCATCAAATATTCCCGGTTCAGTTCTGGGCTCTATTTAATGGCTTTGAGCTGCCCAAGGGCAGGGATGGATGGGATATTGAGAAGGATTCCTGTCTGGGAAGGTGGGGCTGGGATGGAATTCCCAGAGATTTGTGGCTACCCCTGCATTCCTGGGAGTGTCCAAGGCCAGGCTGGACAGGACTTGGATCACCTGGGATAGTGGAATTTGTCCCTGCCCATGGCAGGGGGTGGAATGAGATGAACTTGAAGGCCCCTCCCGACCCAAACCATCCTGGAATTCCGTGATTCCATAAGGACAGCGTGTGGCCTATGCATTCATCAATACCTGGATCAGAATGAAATCAGAATTGATAATCGACTGTCAGATTCGGCAAGAACACCAGAAAACCCTGAAAGGTGTAATACAGACTAACAGCAAATAAATGGAGAGGAATAAAGCCTGGAATTCCAGGAAGAGCGTGGAGCATGGAGGAGGGTGAAAAATTACTGGAGGAGGATAATTCCAATGGATGGGAGGAGACATGGAAATTTTGGATGGAAAACTGGGAACTTTTGGAGACGTTTCCAACAAGAGCAATGTATCTCTTGGGATCCTGAAAGGAACCTGGATGTGTCAGCTGGATCGTTGGTGGTGAACTGGGCAATCTCCTGGAATCCTGGAAGGAGCCTGGATGTAGGAGCTGGATCCTTGGTGGTGAACTGGACAATCTCCTGGAATTGTGTAAGGAACCTGGATGTTACGGCTGGATCCTTGGTGGTGAACTGGACAAGATCAGGAGCTAAAACCAGATCCAGAATTCACATCCCTGGGGTGGGATTTTCTTCCTCCCTGGATCAGCCTGACAAAATCCATCCTGGTGCCTGAGAAGCAAAATCCTGGGAGCCTAAACCGATTCCTGCATCCCACAGGAGGAGAGGCCAAAGCCGGGGCTTAAAGCCAGGCCTGGATTAACCCTTTGTGGGTTGTTTTTTTGTTTTTTTTTTGGTAAGCTATTTCAGCAGTGCTCAAAAATAACTGCTGGAGGCCATTCCAGTCCCTCTCCTGGCTGCTGGGGCTGGATTCCAGCCCCTGGATCAGGGAAGCTCCCTTGGATTTAAGCCGGGGCGTTATCAACAAGTCACTGCGGGGCGCTTATCTTATCTCGGGGCTGTCACTCAGGGCTGAGCTCCTTATCTCGGGACGGGCTGATAACGCCTCTTGTCACCCCGGGGAGGGGGGAGGTGGCGGAGTCTGGGTGGTTTTCACGGGATGGGCTGTTTGTGTGGGGAAAAATTGGGAAAGAACGGGGGAGAATGGGAAAAAATGGGAAAAAAATGGGGGAAGGGGAATGGGGAAGAAATGGGAAAAATGAGGGTGAAGTAAAAAAAGAGAGGGAAGAATGGGGGAAAATGGTGAAAAGCATAAAAAAAAAGGGTGGAAATGAAGAAAAAATAGGGGGAAATTGGGAAAAAATAGGGAAAAACATGAAAAATGGGGAAAACCCTGAAAAATTGGGGAAAAATGTGAAAAAAAGGAAGGGAAATGGGGAAAATGGGGGGAAATGGGGAATGGGGAAATGTGGAAAAAAATGGGGAATAAGTAGGAAAAATGAGGGTAAAATGATCATAAAAAGGAATATTGGGGGAAATGTGAAAAATGGGGCAAATAGTAGGAAATGGGGGGAAATGAGAGAAATGGAGAAAAAATGGGTAAAAATGTGAAAAGATGAGAAAATAGTGAAAACATGGAAAAATGGAAAAATATGGAAGAAATGGGAGGAAATATGGGGGAAATTAGGGAAAAATAGGGGAAATCATGGAAAATGTGGGGAAATAGGGAAAAATGGGGAAAAAATGTGAAAGAATGTGGGTAAATGGGAGAAATGGGGAAAAACATGAAAAAATGGGGGGGAAGTGGGTAAAAATGGAGGGGGAATAAAAAAATGGGGAAAAACATGAAAAAATGTGGGGAAAAATGTGGAAAAATGGCGGGAATGGGAAAAAAAAAGTGGGAGGGAAAGGCATAAAATATTGTAACTGTGATGTGTTTCACTCCCAGAGAGAGATATCCACATCCAGGTTGCTCCAAGCCCCAGTGTCCAACCCGGCCTTGGGTGCTTCCAGGGATCCAGGGGTAGCCACAGCTGCTCTGGGAAAGCTGTGCCAGGGCCTGGCCACCCCCCCAGCCAGGAATTCCTTCCCAAAATCCCATCCATCCCCACCCTCTGGCAGTGGAAACCATTAAATGGAGCCCAGAACTGACCTGGGAATGTTGATCTGCTCCTGGAAAAACACAAAGGACTGGGAGAGGAAATCAGGCGCGTGGGATGAAGGATAATGTCAATGCAGGACAAAGTGTGGATTACTTGATCCTGATAAATCTGATAAATCTGATGAATCTGGTGAATCTGACGCCTTTTATGGCCCAGCTGTGCTGTTCACATCTGGTTTGCACCTGCAGAGCCCAGACCAGGCCGTGACTGATTTAACCTGTGCCAGAATTCCCAGGAAAAAATTGGAAAACACCATCTCCTTCAGTGGAACCCAAACCCATCCCACCTCCTCAGCTGTTCCAGGTCTTCTTTCCTGGCTGGATCCTGAATATTTCTTGCGCAGATATTCCAAATGTTGGGAATGTTGGGGCACAATCCACTGGCTCCATATCAGCCTCCCTCTACCTCCCCTTGCTCCCTGAATTAAATCCAGAGGGGCGGGAAGATTTCGGTTTTAGGATCCTCTCAGTACCCACTGGATTTTCTCCCAAACCATATTTATCACATAAAGAAGAGCTGGAAAAATACATATTTTAATTCTTTCCCAAGACTCGCTTTTGGAGATTAAATGAACAATAATTTCCCTGATCCTCTGAAAATTCAATAACTTTAAAATATCTGAAGCTCGTTGAAATTACTGTTTTTTTTTCTTTTTTTTCTTTTTTTATCAGAAAAGTAATTTTATGTTTTTGTTTTCCAAGGAAACTTCCAAAATGTTTATGAGTAAGAAGGATGAGAGAGAGAGGAAAGAGGAATTTTTAAAAACTGAGGAAATTTTATTGTCCTTAGTTGAAAACAGTTTCAAGAATGAAACAGAAAATAAAAGAATGAGATTTTTAAAGATAATACAATGATATTTTCTTTAGGGTGGATAGAGGTTCTGAAGCAAAAATGAGGGTGAAAAATGAGGAGAATAAAGACAGAAGGAGTCAGAACCCAAAGAGAGAAGAGACAATTTTGTGTCTGTGCCTGTGCAAAACTTTTCCACGAGAGAAGAGCTGGAATTTCAGCCCCGAGGAATGCTCTCATAAATTAAGTGGGTCTTGTTTTCCCAGCCATCCCTCAGCCCCACCACGAGGTCTCGGGGTTTGTGCCATTTCCAAACCGCTTTGGGGCTGTCAGCCATAAATCCCAGGTTGTGGAAGCCCTGGAGCAGAGAGTTATGAGCTGGGCACAAGGTGCAAATTGCTCAGAGTTAGTGCCAGGATCCTTTTTTTTCCCCCTCCTTTTTTGGTCCCCCCTTCCCATTGTTTTCACCACAAAGATTTTTAAATTGTTATTTCCTTGTTTTGATTCCTTTATTTCTTGCAGTCTCTTCCCCATTGTCTGTTTTTCTTTTCTTTTTTAAATTAAATTTTTCTTTGTTTTGAAATTTTTTTTGTTTTGTTTGTTATTCTTTTTTCCCTCTCTCCTTTTAAGTATGAACAGGAATAATAAACAAGAAGGAATTATGGAATAATTTTCTGTAAAAACCCCTTTATTGGGATGCTGCTCCCAGGACATTCATAGAAAATTCCACCTTGCCAAGGGAGTTGTTTTTTTCCTTTCTTTTCCTTCTTTCTTCCCTTCCTTTCCCAGTTTTATGTTCCCTGACAATGAAGGTGGTCTCAGCCACACAAAACTCACTGCAATTTGAAGAATAATTGAAATTTAATGTTTTAATAACAATTACAGCTTCCTGGAATGTAGAACTCGGGGAATCTGTGTCGCATTGACTCCTGGATATTTTTGGTGGGAAAAAAACTCCCTGGATTATCAGAAGAATTCTCTGTATGAGTAGAAATTTGGGCATTGGACAGCTCAAACCAAAGGCAACAACACAAGAGAAGCAATGGTGGAAAATAAAATCCATGGCTGAGTTTGTCTCTCCAGGGGTGATGCTGGATAGTTACGAGGAGTTTTAACCAGGTATTTTTGGATGTTAAAGATACATTGTGGAAATTAAATCTTACAAAACCTCCCACAATCACCAGTTCCTGGCCTCATCTCTGCTGGGTCTCTCTCCTTGTGGAAAAAGTGGGGAAGGAGAAATGAAGACCAGATTATTCTCTGTCTCTGTCCACCATCACTGGCAGCACCTACTGCTCTCATCCAAACTCAGAAGATTTTGGGTGCTGGAGAAACCAACCCTGAGGTTGTTATGCCTAAGTGTAGCCCTGGTTTGTGCCTGAGGTGTTTTGGTTTTCTGAAATTCTTCTCCCAAGGAATTTTCTGTAAACAGGAGAAATGTTTTTGTAACTGTAACTTTGGTTTCATTCCTTTCCCCAGGAGGGATTTCTCCTTGATGTCCCTCTGCTCTGACCAATGGGAGTGAAGAGGTTTGTCTTTGTGTCACCAATCAAATTGGTCTGTGTAGAATAGTATAAAAGGGAGACACATTCTAAAAATAAAGGAGTCATTTTCAGCCTCCTGAACCTCAGAGTCTGTGTCGTTGTGGTGTGAAACAGTGTCACCGAAGGGTTTGGGGTGGGTCATGCCAACACACTGTGTGAGAGCCTTCACAGCCTGGGATTCTGTTGGAATGCATGCAGAGGAGATCCCAGGACTGGAGCCAGGCTGGGAGAGCTGGGAATGTTCCCCTGGAGAGGAGAAGCTCCAGGGAGAGCTCAGAGCCCCTGCCAGGGCCTGAAGGGGCTCCAGGAGAGCTGGAGAGGGACTGGGGACAAGGGATGGAGGGACAGGACACAGGGAATGGCTTCCCACTGCCAGAGGGCAGGGAGGGATGGGAGATTGGGAACTGGGAATTCTTGGCTGGGATGGAATTCCCAGAGAAGCTATGGCTGTCCCTGGATCCCTGGTAGTGTCCAAGGCCAGGCTGGATGGGTCTTTGATCACCCTGGGACAGTGGGACATGTCCCAGCCCATGGCAGGAGGTGGAAAAAGTTTATCTTTAAGGTTCTTTCCAAACCAAATCATTCCATGATCCAGGAGGCAACTCGAACTCCAATGGATAAACTTCATCACAGTGGGAGAGTGAAAATAAAATAAAAAATAATCTCCAAGTAGGAGCAAATTTTGGCTGCCGAGGACACACAGAGTGTGTGAGGGAGGGGGGCTGCTGTAAAAAGAGTCATTGTTGGTGGCGTGTGGGGATTTCTCCTCCCAATAAAAGGCGATCCAATAAAACCTGCCTGGCTGTTTGCATTCCCACTCCGGTGTCCCACGTGGAGAAATGGATCGAGTTGGAACAGCACGGAGCAAAGCATAAACAGCATTCTTCAGGAAGAGGCTCGGCTGCTTTTAAGAGCATTTTGAGGTCTCTGAAGGAAAATATAAGGAGGGATTTGCATACAGCAGATGGAATGTTGGATTTTTTTTATGGCAGCATTAAAAGTCACGGCTAGAGGAGGGCTGAGCCGTGAAATTCAGATCCAAATGCTCCATATCTACGGATTCAGGAGCTTGGAGCTGGGTGCTTGCCTTGCAGAGACCTTGGGTCCCACTCAAAAATAAAGCCCAGTGTTTTCCTTTGGACCTCCTGTCCTGCTGGAGCTCTGGGGTCTGGCATTGGAGCGGTGGGAGGTGCTGCCAGGAAAAGTCATCCTTTTGTGTCCCGAGTCAATGGAATGAGGGGATCTTTGGAAATGCTGTCAGTGAAGGTGAGGATTGATCAGAGGGAATAGAGCATCCCTCCCATGAGGAAAGGCTGGGAGAGCGGGGGGTGTTCACCTGGAAAAGAGAAGGATCCAGGTGATGCATTGGGTTTTGCCCTTGGTGTTTTTCATGTTCTGTGGTGCCCAGGGGGGCAGCTCTGAGCTCACAGTCAGTGTCACTCAGCTCTCTGCACACAGCAGGGACACAAAACAAATCCTTGTCCTGCTGCACACCAAGGACACCTGGGACAAGTTTTCAGGCCCCAAAGCACCAACAACGGTGGCTGAAGGGAGAGAACAAGAAGGATGGGACTGCATCAGCTGCAGCTGGAACTGGACAATTCAACCCCAAGGTGCAAATGGACCCAAACTGATCAAAGTGTGAGACCTGGTGACCGTTTGTCCATTTTGTGTCCATTTTGTGTCCATTTTGTGTCCATTTTGGGTCCATTTTGTGTCCATTTTGTGTCCACCTTTGGTGTATCCCTGGCCAGGCTCTTGTCCTGCCCAAGGTGGATCCTTAAAGGCCTTTCAATAAATCTCTCCTTTATTCTCCAGCCCTGCCCAGTCTGTTCCAGCTCAGCCTTCCCAAGGCATCACAGGGAGAGCTCAGAGCCCCTGAAGGGGCTCCAGGAGAGCTGGAGAGGGACTGGGGACAAGGGATGGAGGGACAGGACACAGGGAATGGCTTCCCACTGCCAGAGGGTAGGGATGGATAGGAGACTGGGGTGGAATTCCTGGCTAGGCTGGAATTTTTAGAGAGTTTTTAGAGTTTTATCCTCATATTTTGTAGAGATTTTTACCCCCACCTCCCCACTCCCCCTTCTATTGATCCTCCCTGACTATCATCCTGGTTTTTTTTTTTTTTCTGGATAAACAGCCAGATCATGAAAATTTTGTGTTGATCCATCCTTTTTCATTACTATCAAAAAATCTGAACTCTTTTCCTTTCTCTTCCGCTCTGAATCCTCAATGACCATGACTATGACCATGATGATGATGACAATGATGATGATGAGGATGACAATGATGGTGATGATGATGATGATGGTTCATCACCTCCCCTTATTCACTGTCAGACATTTCCCTGGCAGAACCCACTCACTATAAATTTCCATTTGTACCCATTTTCCCCACCAGGTTTTCCAGCCGGTTTTTTTTTTGCCTCCAGCCCGTGGTATTTAATTCATTCCATGTTTATTTCTGAGAATGTCATGTGAGACAGTGTTAAAAGCCCCAATAAAATTGGTGTGTGCATTGGCAGCTCCTGCTGCAGCTAAAAACTCGCTACTGTCTGTAGTGAGACATTTAATTGGTTTAATGTCAGCTTTTTTTTTTTTTTTTTTTTTTTTTTTTTTTTTTTTTTTTAATTTCTTGGTCTTTCTGGGCATCTGGGCTCTTTTTGGTCTGAATTTCCCTTGTTTCTGTTTGAAACAAAAATATATTCCCTGATTTACGCACTTTTCTCCCTCTTTATACATCTTCACTTTCTTCTTCCATAGTATAATTTGTTTATTTTATTTTGTCTCTTCATGGAAATTTTTTTTTTTTTTTCACAGACCACCTTGAAGAAAATTTTATCAAATTTTATCAATGTCTTCACAGGTATTTTATAAAAATCATCTGACACCACTCTGCAAAGGACTCAGAGACAGCTGAAATAATGGAGGAAAACTCCAGGAATGTTGTTTCCATCTGATCTTTGGGAAACCCAGCCACTTATTAATAATTGATAATAGTTTATTAATAATTAATCTGTACTGGACGGTGGGAAAAAGCATCGACAGGTTGAGAATTCTTTTTCCTGCCAGCTGGGAAGGAAAATGAGGGACTTTGAGAAATTAAAATATAACAAAAATTATGAACAGAGACGGAAAAAGAGAAAATAAAGAATCCTAAAGAGCCAGGGGATTTGGATACTCATAAGAATTGGAGCTCAGGTTCAAATCCTTGACTTTCCTGCATGAATCCAGAGATAATTCAAGAATTTTTTTTCAAGGAATTAACACCTTCTCAAGTAGATGAACAAAATACATTTAAGAACACCTTTAATCCCTCAGGGTTTTAATTCCAGATCTATTTAATAGTGATGAAGTTTGTTTCTGGCATCATTCTTCTGTCTGGTCCTGAAAACTCTCCTGGGCAAAAAAAGCTTTTTCTGTGGCTTTCCTGAATTTCCAGCCTCCGTGATTCTTCTCAGACCTTAATTTTGTCGTAAAGGAAAGCTTGTAATGAAATCATGCAGAGTACAGCCAAGTCATATTTTGATTATTCATTTCAAAAATCAAAATAATTTCAGTAATCAAACCAGTTTCTTTTTATTTTTCTGTTCATTCTGAAAAATCCCTTCCCCCCCTGAAAACGATCTGAATGTCAAATCTGGTCAATCATTGGGTTTTCTCATTATCTTGGTTTTTAAATTCAATTTTTAATGTTCTGATTTTTAAATTCAAAATTTTAAATTTATTTTCTAAATTCAATTTCTAAATTCAAACTTTTAATATTGACGGCCCAGCATACAGAATCTAATGCCAGAATAGCTCCTGGGGCCCAAATTTGCTTTCCTGCCTGCAGACTTTGACAAATCAGCTGATTTTTATCTCACTGATATATTTTTTATTCCTCTAAATGCTACAGCTGGAATTTTCCCATGGAGTCCACACGCCCAGAGCTCTCTTCAAATCCCGTTTTCCAAGAACTCACAGTCCTGGATCTTTTTTGGAACTTAAAGAAACCGCACTATCCTGAAAAAACTTGCTTTCTTTTCCATGCCGATAATTTATAAGTGGTTGATTGGCAGGAGGCTATAAATATACATGAATTATGTTGCCATGGGTGTCACCTGGGGGTTTTGAAGGAAATGGAATAACGGGTTGACATTGGATATAGGTGGGGTTCATGCTTTTCTAGGATTAATGGAAAAATCTCTCCATAATTCCGCAGGTCCAGTGGGTGGGATTTTCACAAAAAACTTGTAGAAGTCACAAAACCAAAAAAAAAGGATTGGAAGTCTTCTCTCGTCTACCAGAAAAAAATTCAGAGTGATTTCTTCAGGTCTCCTTGAAAATTAATTGCCTTTCCTTGTGTCTCCTTAATTTTGGAATTGCAGAAATATTTGTTGGAATCAACAAAATAAAGGAGAGCTCTTGATTGTAAGCTTCAATTCCTTGGAGCATCCAAGTGATGAGCAGTGCTAGACCAGGTCAGGCTTCACAACTTTGGTAAAAAAAATGATAAAAATAATCATCAAAAAAGAGACACACACAAACACAACATTTTTTTTCACTGAAATATGATATCGAACTAAGAAAAAAAAAATAGGGTTGAGCAGCAATTTTTCAATTATTTTTTTCAATTTTTCTTTCCCTTTCTGGAAATGTTTTCGGAAAGGGAAAGAAACACTGAGGAGTTCTTTCTTTTTATGTTTTCCCTGAGAAATCTGTTCTCCTTTTTCCAGCAGCTCTTCCCAGGTGGTTTAAAGACAAAAAAAATGTCAGGGGGTTTCCAGTTGGGTCACCACCAGGATTATCCACAAAAAAGAGATGTAAAGGAAAAAGCATGGAATAAATCCCAGAGGAGTGATTGTATCAGTTAATCATTTAAATAGTGTCTTTTTCCTTGTCCTAGAGAGATTCCACTTTAAGGACAGGAGGGAATAGTTGGATAATTGGGTCTCGTCTCCTGGAGCAACTGGCCGTGACCACCCGTGGGCCTCACACCTTTCATAAAACACCTCCAGGGTTTTTGGGGGGATTTTTTTTTGTTAGTTTGTTTTTTGTTTTCTTGGAAAACCGAATCCAAACTTCTTTCTGGGACACCTTTTGTTATCTTTTCTGGCTCAGAGGAGCCCGAGATTTATGCTGAGGAGGGATTTATTCCTGTTCCTCATAGAATCTTCCCAACGGCATTGTTGGTTCCTGTTCCGGGCCCACCTCTCCTTGTGTGACATTCCCTGGAAAGACACTCCCGAGATTAGTTAATCTCCACCTCGAGATCAACTGATCTCCACCTCAACGCTCCATTATCCAGGAAAACCACACACACCCCGTGTCGGGATCCATGGAAAGTCTGAGCCTGGTGGCCGTGACCACCCAAAGACCTGGAGGCTTTGTTCTAAAACACCTCCAGGCTTTATTTTTTTGTTTTTATTTTGGAAACCGATCCCAAACTTCTTTCTGGGACACCTTTTGTTGTCTTTGCCCACTCGGAAGAGTTTGGGATTGACGCTGAGGAGGGATTTATCCCTGTTCCTCATGGAATCTTCCAAGGAAAACCCTGATGATATTGTTAAATGACGCCTTTGTTTGTGTTGCAGTTGGGTTTGAGCTGGAGAAAGGACAGGTGTTAAACAAAATCATGGGGAAAAAAAAAAAAAAAAGATATTCCTGCTGGGAATAATTTACCATTTCATAATAAATGCTGGGAATGAGGTTTAAAATCAGAAAACTCTTCAAGTTTTTTAATCTAAGTTATTTATTGTAGAGCTGACTGAAGTTTAGAAACTGATTCCCTCACTTTTTTACTGGTTTGTGGCATTGAATCCCAATTCTTTCCTAAAGGAATGAGTTTGTGTTCTGCATCTTTCACATATGTTTGAGTGTGAAATAATTCAATATACAATCGTTGTGCTAAATGTGCTTTGTTTTTTATTGCTTTTTTTTTTTATTTTCTTTTTATATTATTGGGATAAAAAATGATTTTATTTTTATTTTATTGGGGAATTTTATTTTTATGGGGTTTTTTATTCCCTGGAACTGGTGGGATAACCTGGAAAAACTCTGGGAAAAATATTACATGTGATGCTTTAAATTACTCTCAGGGCTATGGGGGTTTTAACCTAAAAATAGATTATTTTAGGGATAAATAAGGCTCCAGACAGATTAAGATAAGGTCAAGGGCCTGATTCAATCTCACACTACCTGTGGCAATGGGTGAAATGTTAATTTTCCAAAGATCAAGTCAAAATCTCAGTATAATGATACATTTTTTTATCTGTTTTGCCTATTTACGGTGCTGGTTTTCTAAAAATATTTCAGTGGATGAATTTAATCATTGTGTCCTATTTTTTGCCAAGGTGAAAATTTTGAAATAATTCAGTTGGCCTCTAAAAAAATGAACTTAATAAAATTTGTTTCTATATAATTTGAGCGCATATAGATAAAAATATTCCAAGAAACTTTGGGATGAATCCTGTGAATATTTTGTCTGTTTGGGATTTTTTCAGTGCCATTCCATGAACCTGTTAGGATGAAAACTACGGAAAAGGCAGCAATAGGAACAGGGGTAATTTTTATGAGTTATAAATCCTGCTGGTTTCTACCCTTCAGACAGGGAAAATTCTGTGGATGCAGCAGCTCCATGAGTTTAATGGAAAAACAGATGCTTATGTAGAGAAATTTTTTAATTTCTAATGCAGTTCCCTCTGTTGAGAAAGAAAAATAAATCCCAGAATCCCAAAATGGTTTGGGATCTTATGGATCACCTTGTTCCAACCCCTGCCATGGACAGGGATGTCATTCCTTGGATCAGGGAATGCTCCAAGCCCTGTCCAACCTGGTCCTGAGACCTTCCAGGGATCCAGGGGCATCCACAGCCTCTCTGGAACCTCCCTGCTGCCTCCCAAGGTTTCACAGCAGCTTTGGAAAAAGGCCTTCCCAAAATTTTGGTGCAGAGGTGGGATATTCACAAGGTGTCAGATGCTGGATAATCACAATAATTCCACCTCCATAAATCCTGAATTTTCCACAGCAATTCCTATGCTTGCCCTGCTGTCCAAATCACAAAACTCCTCACTCGGCTCCGCTTTTCCAGGATTTTTCCGAGTCATTCCGGTGAGATACGAGCTGAGCCATCCATTTCCTTGGACCAGCAGGGACATAAGGCGGCGACTCGGAGGGCTTGGAATTACCTCATTCCAAAGGAAATTCCGTGCTGTGTGGTCCAGGTCAGCTAAAAGGATGCAGCTGTGGGGTTCTGTCCTCTTTAAAATCCTTAAAATGGCTGGATCCTGACAGTGCAGTGACGTCATATAACATCATCCCACTAAAAAATTCACGGGAATAAGGCTCCAGTCTTTGAGTCCTCAGCTGAAAAAGCAACGGCTCCTCACCAAGTGTTTATTTGAAAATTTCCCTTTCCGGGCAACATCCTGAAGTTGAGCAGAGCTCACTTGAATTCCAAATTATTTTCCTCTTTCAAGAAGCTGTTTTTTAAAAGGAAATTGAGGAAAATATTCCTTAAGAATAAAATTTTGCTGTGAAATATCGTTTCCCCACCGGACTTTTTAGGTCTAAGTGAAAGAAAGTCCATTCTTTAGCTTAAAAATCCATTTTTTAGGGGTAATTTTAGCTTGGATTAAGGAAAACTGACTTGTCATCCCTAAAGCTCCAACACTCTTCCCAGCCACAGTGAGTGGTCAGGAATTGTCACTCGTTTTTCCTCCCTCACTGGTATTTTTCCCAACTGAATGTTGGTTAAGAGGATGTCTGGGAATCAAACAGGAATTCTGAACACTGCCAGCAGCAGGAAAAGTTTGGAATTCATTGGATAGACGATGATGTAACGTTTGGTGCGTGGATAAATTAATTTTACGGATGAAAATACACAAACAGAAAAATCATTAATTTTGCCAATGAGTTTTATTTTGAAAAAGCCCAGCGTTACCCTGACTTGGAAAAAAGGATTGCCTTGTTCCCATTCTGAGAGTCATTCCCATAATTTATTCCCTAACTCTCCACAATACACAATTAATTTTATACAATGGTAGAACCATCCTAGGCCCCGTCTTTAAACATTTTTAAAAGATTTTTTCATCACAAAGTGCTGCTGTTAGTCTAATTTAAAATACTTCTAATGGTCAGTAAGGAACATGAAATCTTTGGGAACAGGGGGAATTTGTGGAATGGCAAATATTTATTACTCAGTGTTTTATCTTTATAAAATTCTGATCATTTAAATAAAAAAGTTTAGCTGGAAGCTGCAGATCCCTTCCTCAAAATCTACAGAGAAAATGCAACAAACCTTGGGAATGACAGAAAAATCGAAGTCAGCTCATCCTAAACCTGTTCCTGCTTCATCCATATTGAATATTTTTTGTGCCTGACTTGGAAAAAAGGATTGCCTTGCCTTATTCCCATACTGAGAATTATTCCTGTAATTCCTTGCCTTTTTATCTAACTCTGCAAAATCTAAAGTGAATTTTATACAATGGTAGAGCCATCTCAGGTCCCATCTTTAAACTAAAAAACATTTTTAAATTTTTTTTTTGTAAGAATATATGGCTGTTGGTCTGTTTTAAAATACTTCTAATGGTCACTAAGGAACATGAAATCCTTGGAAATGGGGGAAATCATGGAATGGCAAATATTTAACACACAGAATTTTATTTTTAAAAATTTGTGATCATTTAAATCAAAAATTTAGCTACAATCTGCGGATCTCTTCCTCAAAATCTTGCAACAAACCTTGGGAATGATGGAAAAATCAAGATGGGCTCATCCTCAACCTGTTCCGACTTCATCCATATTAAATATTTTGTCTTCTGAAGCTCCAGGCAGACCTACAGGGACACAATTCCAGCTCCTCCCTGACTGGGTTGTGAAGCTGAACTGCACCAAAAGGGGTGCCAAAGTTTCCAAGGTTATTTTGGTGCCTTCCAAAATTTATTCTGATCCCACGTGGGAGATCCAAACTCCCACCATCTGATGAGATTTGGGATTCTGGAGACACGGGAATGACTGTTCCTGCTCTGCTCTGGGCTGCATCCATCACACACAAAGCCTCAGGAAAAGAGGTGCAAAAAAATAAAATAATGGAAGAAGGAGAAGGGATTTTGCAGGTGGAGGAGAACTCGCATGGAATAATTCTGGGTGATATTTAAGGAAAACATGGAATGCAATGGGAGGAATATTCCAGCATGGGTGGGATGCTGGAAAACCCTGCTTGGGATTAGATACTTTAAACCAGAGTGAATTAATTAAGAAATTAGTCTGAAAGAGGATTAAAATGTTCAAAGAGCCGAGTGGAGAAGCTGCACGCTAAAAATGCAACCCCTAAATTTTGAAAAACACGGGGGAACAAACAGTTTGGAATCCAGGAAGGATTTGGGTTGGGAAAAATCACCTCATTCCACCTCCCTGCCGTGGGAAGGGAGATCTCTCTGGTGGAGGTGTGAAAAACACCCTGGAAATCACAGCTCCGTGAAAAAAAACCCCACCAAATCCAGGTGCTCATGGAGATCCAGGTCTAGGAATCTGCTCTTTGTGGGACCAGGTCCAAGGTTTCAGTGATTAGGAATGACTGAATCAAAATGTGGCCTTAGTTTGAGAGGCTTCAAAGGAGCTGCAGATAAGGATTTATCGTTGCTAATTGCAAGAGTTTAAAATTAAGATTTTTAAGCCTAATCTAGGCACAGATTCTTTCTTCTCTCTAGTGATCACCTCAGTTCAAACAGTCAAAACACACCTGGTTAGGACGAGACTTATCCCACCTTAAGAGCCCAAAACTTGGAATTTTGGCCCAGTTCTAAACCTTATTCTTTGAACAATCCACCTTTGAAGCTTTGGTCGCCTTGGGGGTGATTGCAGGGAAGTATTGGCTTTCCTTTGTGGGATTGAGAATTTCTCCTCAGCCATTTGGGGTTTTGTAATCTCTGCCCCCGAAAAAGCTCATCCCCAGCAGGACATTTAAACCCCTGGCTGGAACTGAAACACTCGAGAAGTCAAAAAAATCCCACTGGAAAATTGAAACATTTCATCGTTAATGCAATTTCCCTTGTCAGTTTAGATAAAAGCCACACTTCCTGTAAGGAAAGGGTTTCATCAGGGACAGATTTTGGACTAGTTGTATGAAAATGGGTCCTCAAAGGGAACAGAAGCTCGAAAGACAAAACCAAATTATTACAACCTGGTTTTTTTTCCTGTTATTCAATGAAATCTGAAAATTTCTTTCTCAGTAAGTCAGAACTGGGTTTAACTGGTCTGGGGCTTTAAAACACTGAAATGTGAGGGAGGGTTTTGTCAGTTTTTTGGTTTCTTTTTGACTTTTCATCTCCACTACTCTAATTAGCACTTCAGGACATGATTTGCATCTCCTGACATGATCCTGTCTCCAGCTCTAAATCCTTGTGGCTCCATAAAACCAGCTGGGAATGGTCCCTGGACCTTGTTCCCTCTTGAACCATGACCAGTGAATCTTGGGTTAAATCACGCCAAGATCTTCTCTAAAAGTTCAAATTTTTGTGTTCCAGGGCACAAAATCTTCTCTTTCAGTTTTAACCTTCTCACTCACAGAAGCTGTGACTTTTTCAGGGTTTGAATAAAGCCCTGATGCAGCTTGACCTGATTTCATTGGTGATGTCTCTGCTCATTTCATTGTGTTGGGACTAAAACACCTTTGCAGGTTCCTCCCAACCCAAACCATTCCGTGAGTCTGTTTCCAAAGGATTCCATAATTCAGTGATTCCCTGCACCAGCAGTGATTGCTGGGTTGAGGTAATTAAATTAGGATCATTAAATGGGGGAAAACAGCTTTACATCAGCACAGGGGTGGCAAAGCAGGGCCATGGAGACATCCCCAAAAATCCCACCACATCCCTCTGAAGGAAGGTTTGTTTTTCCCTGGATTTTTTTTTTGCCCTGGCATTATCTCTTGGCTCTTTCTGCGAAGAAAATGTCTCCGTTAAAGGCACTTTGTTTCTGTGGAGCTAAAAGAAGATGATGGTGCTCAGGCTGGAAAAAATTCCATGAAGCCAATGTTCCCAAAATAGTCCCCGGGAGCTGCTCTGCAAAGGATTGCTCAGCGTTTTGAACAGAATCCTTTTCACAGCAAAGGGAGCTCCAGAAAATCCAGCAGCCCCCTCTCCCCTGTAAATTTATTCTGAATCAAATTCCCTGCTGCACACACTAGAATTCCTGGGATTGCTTCCTGCAGGGGATCAGACATTTTGGGAGAAAAAGTTCCCGGAGCTCCAGTCTCTGATACAATCAAGATTTTTTTTTTTTCCATGAGTTTGCTGGTACAGAAGAGCCGAGCCTCGGCTGTACTGACCCATCCAGAAATAGCTTCCAGAGGATGGGAGGAGTGAAAAACTGGCAAAAATGGCTTTTATGTCACTCATCCGCCGTGGCTGTGGCAGCAAGGGACATGTCAGGACAGGTGCCAAGCACCACAAACCTGCTCACGGCTCTGTCTGGGTGCAAATCTATTTTTTACTGCAGATGAGAGATGTTGGGGCAGGCCTGGGACCCAGGGATGTGACAGCACAGAGTCAGGAATAAGATCCACCTATTTGTTTTTTCTTTTTTGCCAAATCGTCATTGCAGGCTGAAGGAAAGGGGCTGGAATGTGCCCAGTGGGAAAGGGATTGGGGGTTTTGGTCAACAGAGATTGAACATGAGCCCAGGTGTGCCCAGGTGAGGCACTGGTGATGCCACACCTTGAGTGGTATGTCCAGCTCTGGGATCTCAGTTCAGGATGGACACTGAGTGCTGTGTCCAGCTCTGGGATCTCAGTTTGGGATGGACACTGAGTGCTGTGTCCAGCTCTGGGTGTCTCAGTTTAGGGTGGACACTGAGTGCTGTGTCCAGCTCTGGGATCTCAGTTTGGGATGGACACTGAGTGCTGTGTCCAGCTCTGGGATCTCAGTTTAGGATGGACACTGAGTGCTGTGTCCAGTTTGGGATGGACACTGAGTGCTGTGTCCAGCTCTGGGATCTCAGTTTAGGATGGACATTGAGACCCTTGAGCCCATCCAGAGGAGGCCCTGAGGCTGGTGAGGGGCTGGAACACAAACCCTGTGAGGAATGGCTGAGGGAGCTGGGGTTGTTTATCCTGGAGAAAAGGAGACTCAGGGGTGACCTTGTCACTCTCTACAACCCCCTGAAAGGTGGCTGTGCTCAGCTGGGGTTGGGCTCTTTCTCCAGCAGCACTGACAGAAGGAGAGGACACAGCCTTGAGCTGCACCAAGGGAAATACAGAATGGATGTCAGGAAAACACTTTTCATAGAAAGAATAATAAAGTACTGGAATGGTCTGCCCAGGGATGTGGTGGAGTCACCATCCCTGTATGTGTTTAAAAAAACTTGCGTGTGGCATTTGGTTCCATGGTTTAGTTGAGGTGTTAGGGCTCGGCTGGACTCAGTGATCTTGAAGGTCTCTTCCAACCCAGTGGTTTTGTGATTCTGTGATTGATTCTGTGAGGTGGCCAAAAATGCCAAGGGCATCCTGGTTTCTATGAGAAGCAGCAGGAGAAGGGAAGGGAGGTGCACCCAAAATGGACACAAAATGGTCACAAAATGGTCACAAAATGGACACACGGTCACCAGGTCTCACACTTTGATCAGTTTGGGTCCATTTGCACCTTGGGGTTGAATTGTCCAGTTCCAGCTGCAGCTGATGCAGTCCCATCCTTCTTGTTCTCTCCCTTCAGCCACCGTTGTTGGTGCTTTGGGGCCTGAAAACTTGTCCCAGGTGTCCTTGGTGTGCAGCAGGACAAGGATTTGTTTTGTGTCCCTGCTGTGTGCAGAGAGCTGAGTGACACTGACTGTGAGCTCAGAGCTGCGCCCCTGGGCACCACAGAACAGGAAATACATGGGAATAAAACTCAAGGCATCATTGTCCCACCAAATAAAGCTGGAATTCACTCCAGCCTGGGAGAGGGAAACATCAGCTTTTTCGGTGGGCTTAGGCTGACACATTTTGGGGTTTTCTTGCATCACTCTCTGGCCCTCAGAGACTCAGACAGTCTGATGAGTGTCACTTGAGAACGAGGAAAATGAAAACAAGCTACAGAATCTTAAAAAACTCCATTTCCAGAGGAATATTGGCCTGCACGGGCAGCGTAAGGCGAGGTGGGTGTGACACAGAGGGAGGGAGGAATAAAAAACCAGCTCCGCTGGGTGTGTCAGTCCCAAACCTAAAACAAACACGAGGAGTTGATGGAATGCCATCACCTTTCACGTTCCTGCAGCGCAGGATCTGTGCGATCCCAGAGCCAAGCAGACACACAACGAGCTTTGCTCCACCTGAAGAAACTCCAGTGGAAACCTCCCAGAAATCTGCTCCGTGTCTCTCAACGGGTCCGGGAGGAATATCCAGGAATAACAAACCCGACAAACACGAAGCACTTAAAACTTTAATGCCCACGTAAAACCCTCTGAGCCCGATAATTGCTGGTTTATTCATGACACTGGAGCTGTTCTTCGTCCCTTCCACACAGAGAAAACCCTTGTGCTTCTCCTCTTCAATCCCTGAAACGTGGAAAAAGAGGATGCTGTGCCTTTCCCTGTTTTTCCTTCTGGAATACCGTTGGAAATTGTGCCCTACAAGGTGTGAAAAAGGTGTAATAAGGTGCAAAAAAGGTGTAATAAAAGTGTAACAAAGGTGTAATAAAGGTGTAATAAAGGTGTAATAAAGGTGTCCTGCACCTTTTTCTGCTGATGCTCAGAGGATTCGTGTTCCTCCCAATCCTGCCTGGGCAGCACAAGCCCGGCCTGATGCAATTCCTGGGTTTAATTCCTGGGTTTAATTCACTCATCCAGGAATGTCAGCAGGAGATTCCCAAACTGCTGTTGCCTTCCAGTGATCCATGGAAAATCAGATTCCAAATGCTTCCTCCAAGCAAGAGAAGATATCAAACCTCTCAGAATTAGGAAGGGCTTGAGGAAATTTAGTGATTTGCCTCCCCAAAACCTCTCCTTATGCCTAAAGTCAGAGACATCAAAGCTTGGACTGGCCTCAAGGCTTAAAGTTCCACTTATTTTTAAGTCCCACAGCCTAAATTTTTAAAGTTTGGAGGGGTTTGGTGGGCACTGATGCTTTGCCAAGCTGGAAGATAATTCCAGGAGGGCAGCAAGGAAGGACCTCTCAGGTTCTGAGATGTCCTGAGCCCAAGTGAACCTCTCATCATGATAGACAAATTAATAAAGCCGCAGAAGCCAATTAATTTCTGCCTGGTGCCTCGAGGAGTTGTTAAGCAAAATGTGAAGATTTGGGGTACCAGGTTGTGCAGACCAGGGGAGTTCATAGGCTTGGTGAGAGCTTTTTTCTGTTGTTGGAAAACTAGGAACTTCTTGGAAGTTTTAGCTCGCATGGATATGAGGTAAAACAGAAATAAAATAAAATAAAATAAAATATATTTTATTTATTTTATGCTATATACATCTATTTATTTTACACTTTTCTCTTTTTTGGAAAACAGGGAGCTTCTCAGAGGTTTTAAGTCTCATTTGCGGCTTTAGCTTGCACAAACATGAGATAAAACATTAAAAAATTAAATTAAAATAAATTAAGAATATTAATAAAATGAATTAATTAATAAAATAATAAATTATAATAAAAATTAGAACAAAAATAATTTAAATAAAAAATAAAATAAAACGAATTTTTATTTAAATTTTTTATTTAAATCAATCTGTAAATTTTTATTTAATTATCAATTATATATTCAATTATTTAAAATTATTTAAAAATTGCACTTCAGAGATCTCTGTTCATTTCCTACAGACCTTAATAAGCCAGAATCTTAAACAGCACTCTGTAAAAGGGAAAATAGGGATCACCTGGGGACAGCCTGAGGCCACCATCATCTTAAGGGCAGGAGGAAAGAGACCTCAGGGAATAAAAGGCCAAGGAAAGATGTGTAAAGAAATAGAAAATAATGTGGGAAAAATAGAAAATAGAAAACAAATAGAAATAGAAAAAAATGTGGGAACTGGATACAAATAAGCTCAGGATGTACCGAGCTGTGGTTGGACCAGTCTTATTCCATTTTTCACTACCTCTGATCCTTCTCTGCTTGGATTTTCCCAGCTGATTGATCCCGGGAAAGATGTGGATCGATTACCTAAAATTGTGTGACACGTGGATATAAAAACCCATCTCTGTATGGGTTATACCCACACTTCTGAGGACCAGCCTGGCAGAAACGTGGCTGATATTAATTAGTGAGATGGCATGGCCAAGTGTGCCTTGAAAAATCAAAAAGGTTTTAATAAAGAAGGAAAATTAATACAAAAAACAAAACCAAAGCCAAGCACAGTATAGAGTAAAGTCTTCTATTTGCTACAACACCTCAAAAAGCATGGAGTTTCTTTGTTTTTTTTCTCTTCAGTACTGAACAGTTTAGGTGGGCTTTTTGACTTTTAGTCCAATGAAATTAGCAACAGGCTTTGAGTTACACTCTCGGAGCCCAATCCATGCTCCTGTGCTGGCACTGAGCAAGTTACACTGAGAAAAACACAGAGCTTTCTAGTTAAACTCCCTAAAACGTCTAAAGGTAAACTGAGACTGTTTCCCCATTTGGAAGCAATAGCTGGAGGTGTAGGGAATGCACCAGCACACCTCTGCCCTTGATGTCTGGGGTGTTGCTTTGATTTTTCAGCTTTTTGATGTTTTTCACATTTCTATTGGAGCTTTCTCACCCTTGTGACAAAAATAAAGACTGATGTTTTGTGAATAATCCATTCCTTCCAGGGAGAAGGACAAATTGATGACTTCTAAGTTGGCCACTGGGGTCAGAGAGGTGTTAACCTTGTCCCCCAATTCCTGATCAGATTTCAAAGACTATGTAAGTCGAAATCCCCAAATAAAACTTCCTTCTTTCTCACCTCACATCCTGACAGGTGAGTGTGGATCTTTTCGTGTCCTTTAGTAACAATGGACAACAGGCTTTGAGTTACATTCCTGGAGTTCAATCTGTGCTCCTGTGCTGGCTCCGAGCCAATTACAATGTGGAACCCACAGAACTTTCTAGTTAAACTCCCTAAAGTGTCTAAAGGTAAACTGAGACTGTTTCCCCATTTGGAAGCACCTGCTGGAGGTGTAGGGAATGCACCAGCACACCTCTGCCCTTGATGTCTGGGGTGTTGCTTTGATTTTTCAGCTTTTTGATGTTTTTCATATTCCTACTGGAGCTTTCTCACCCTTGTGACAAAACCCAAAATTGATATTTTATATATATTCCATTCCTTCCAGGGGGAAGGACAAATTGATGGACTTCTAAGTTGATCACTGGGGTCAGAGAGGTGTTAACTCTCTTCCCCAATCCCTGAACAAATTCCAAACCCTATAAAAGCCCCAAATCATAATAAACTTTCTCTTTCTCTCCTTATTTCTCAATCTGACAGATGAGTGTGGTTCTTTCGTGTCCTTGAGCAATGCTGGGGATGTAAAGAATCCCAGAATTTGGGATTTGGGTTGGAAGTGACATTCAAGGTCACCCAGCACCACCCCCAGCCATGGGCAGGGACATCTCCCACTTTCCTAGGGCGGTCCAACCTGGCCTGGGAATTCCATAACCCCTCTGGACAACCCATGGTACCCAAGAATGTTCAAACACTCAAACCATCCCTGGATTGGGAGGAACCTTGACGTCTCAAGTTCCTGTTCCAGGCTGTTCCAACCACTTCATTAATTCCATCGCCGTGGAAGTTGTTCAGTTCATTAGCACAGATGTGGCCCCACAGATTAATTATTTTACCAATATATTCAGGTCACGTATTTGGACAAGAAAACCGGTTTTTTGAGGACGAGCTACAAACCACCAAGGCTTTCATTCCAGCCTGCAGCAGACTTATATTTCCTTAGCCTTCCCTGAAATATCCCTCGTTAATGAACTCTCAGATCAACAGCCTGGTGTGACTCAGTTCTAAAGAAACACGGATTAAATTCCAGGCTGGCTCTGGGAATGCACAAAGCGAGGAGTTGTTTCAAGCAGCAAAATTGTCCTGGTGAAGTTGTCCATGGGCCGTGCCAAGTTTGCTTCTCCCCAGGCTGCGGAAAGGAAAAGTTGGTTGTGGTGGTTGCCACCAACGAAATCTGTTTTTCCCAGCAACACCCGACACTCCCAGGAGTAATAATAATAATAATAATAATAATAATAATAATAACGGTGATGATGATGATAATAATAATTTTTTTCTTCTTCTTCTCCTCAAAAATTGCCCAGAAAGACCAGCACAATGCAGGGAAAGTTCTGGGACTTGGATTTGCATGTTGTGTGTTAAATCTGGGCTTTGAGAGGAGCTGGGGAATGAAATGCCCTAAAAACCTTGGGAATCTTAATTCTCCCATAACTTCGGGTCATTCTCCTGAAGGTGGTGTTAATTACATAGTCGTTACTCCACTGAGCAGAAAGACTAATTAACAAAAAATAATACTTCATGCATCTTTTTGGTGGGGTGTGGACACACCCAGGATTTTTTGGAAGCCACAAAATGATGCTAGAAAGCCCCAGAGAAGCCACAGAAATCGAATTTCCCACTTTTCAGAACAAAATGCCATTCCCTGCGGATCTCCCAGGGATTCAGACAACTCCAAAGACATCTCTTGGAAACACAGGGTAGGAGCCACTCGAACTTGTCTCCACCTCCTGTGGGTTTTAAATCTCTTTTTCTTGTGTTAGAGCCAGGATTAAATGCTTGAGAGGCACAGTTCTTATTTAAACTCAGGTGTTTATTAATTCTTATTTATGTCACAGTCTCACAAGCTGTGAGTTCCAGCTAACGGGGTGAAAAATGTCTCTATCTTTTTACAAGGTCTTTTAAGCACAAACCGTCCAATTATGAAATGATACCTAAATTATTTTACTTTTAACCCAATAACCAACCACCCCTGGCCCGCAATGCAGATTTTTCTACCCAATTACAAAACCCCACCCAGACCCATGGAGAAGAAGGTGAAAAAAAAGGACTCAGCCTCTGCCCTAAATCCTCCATCTTGGAGGATTTTATATGTACATATATATATATATATATGACTGTATTTATATATTTTTATATATGCAAATACAATAATTTTTATATATTACTGTATTCTAAACCCTTAAACTCTGAGTTTCCCACCCTGTGATATCCCACACTTCTATCCAAACTCCACACCCACAATCCCAGGGCTGTCACTCAATTTTGGGAGCCTTTTCCATGGCCTCAGGTCCAATGCAGTGTTTGCTGGGGGTCAGTGCCTCTGAGCACAGAAAGTCTGGAATTCTCAGTGCCCAGGGTTCCAACACCTCTCCATGCTCTTCCCTCTTTCCCTGCAGGTGGGTTGGAATCTCTGACTGAGAAATTACAGTCAGAAGCTGTTCCCGAGAGGGGCTTCAGCAGGAATTTGGGATATGGGTGAGGATATCAGGGAATGCTGCTGGTGGGAATCTGGACTAGAACCTTGGACAGGGCCTTCCCTCTGAGTGGATCTTTCCCCCCGTTACTTGGAGACACACTGAAATGGAAAAGTGAGATTGTTCAGATTAATTAACACTGTGTTGGCATTGGGTTTTCACGGGCTGGCTAAAGGAAAAATTGTTTTTCCTTTATTTTCAATGTTACAAGGGAAAAAAAAATGAAGGAAGGAAGAAAAATGTTAATACACAGGAAAATAAAAAAGTGGCGGAGAGATTGTTTTTCTTTTCCCTTTTCCTTGTTTCTCCTGCGCATTCCTCTCCCCTTCTTCCCCTTCCTTCCTTCTCCCTGAAACTCTCAGATACAATTCTTCCAGGAGGGAAATTTATGGCTCCACAGTGGCACAGCTCAGAGGGACAAAATAATTCAGGTTCAGCACCGACTCGAGTGCAGCCACACAACTTCCAGATCCAAACCAGCTGCTCCGTAGGGAAGGCAGCACAAAATCCAATGGGCTGCAATATTCCCACTTCCAGCAGGGAAAAAAAGGGGGAAGTGATGAAAGGCTGTCACCACTTGCAGGTTGTCTGGAGGTCTCTGGGTGACCCCAAACGTGTGCTCAGATTTGTTCTGCTGCTCCAGGTCACGACATAATTCACATTGTGGGGCACTTTAAGTGAGAAAAGAAAGACATGAAAAAAAAAACCAACCTCCAAACTTAAAAAAAATTAAAACTATGGGACTTAAAAATAATTGGAAATTTAAGCCTTGAGGCCAGTCCAAGCTTTGATGTCTCCAACGTTAGGTCTAGGGAGAGGTTTAGGGGCGGCAGATCACAAAATTTCCTCAAGCCCTTCCTAATTTTGAGCGGTTTGATATTTTTGCCTGCCTTAGAGGAAGCATTTGGAAGCTGCTTTTTCATGGATCACTGGGAGACAGCAGCAGTTTGGGAATCTCCGTGCTCTTGGCAGACCTTTCCAACTCAGCAGCCACGGGAAGGGACTATTCCAGCTCTTGGCAGCAGAGATAAAGAGGGAACTTTGATCCGAATCACATAAAAACACTGGAGTCTTATCCCTCTCAAAGCTGTAATAAATCAATATTTTAATCCTGTTTGAATAATTGGGACAGTGAGGAGGAAACAAAGAAAATGCTCTGCTTTCTTCTTGAAATATTTACAGCAGAACCAAAAGGAAGATATTCCAAATCTGGAAGTGGGAATCCGCATGAGCTGGATTTTTTAAAGCTTGTCTGTTCAAATGAATCCTGTTTTTTACCAAGACACTTTAACTGAGCTGCCAAAAAACCTTTAGGACATTATTTTATGACATTTAAATATAGATTTATTGGAATTGTTATGTATTTTTATTTATATTTATTTAAATTTGAGGGTAGTGGATCCTTTAGGACATTATTTTCTGACCTTCAAACATAGATTTATTGGAACAGTTATGTATTTTTATTTATGTTTATTTAAATTTGAGGGTAGCGGATCCTTCTGGCCACTTCTGGACCACAGAACAAGAAAGAGGAGAAGAAAAGGCCTCAAGTTGCACCAGGGGAGGTTCAGACTGGATATTAGGAAAAAAAAAATATTTCCACTGAAAGCATTGGAACAGGATGTCAGGGAAGTGGTGCAATTATTGTCTCTGTCAGGGGAGGGTTAGGTCGGATTTAGGAAAAGATTCCTCACCCAGAGGTGTTGGAATTCTGGAAACTCAGATTTTGGGGTTTTAATATATAATAATACATGTGAGTCAAGATGGAAGACTCTGAGCGTTGTCTGAATCCTTCTTCTTCACCTTCTTCTTCCTCCTCCTTCTTCCCCTTTTTATTCCTTCTCCTTCACAGCTTCGAGTGTTTTTCTGTAATTGCATTAAAGATGTCAGCATTGCAGGCCTTGGGTGGTTATTATTGGACCAGAAATTTAAATAATAGAGGTGCCACCTCGTTATTGGGTAATTATCTCTTAAATAACCTCGGGAAGAGTTAGAAGCACTGCATTTCACCTCGTTTCTCTGACTTGCTTATCAGAGCTCACAGCTCGTGAGGCTGTTGATAAATAAGAATTAATAAACATCCAAGTTGAACACGACATCTACATTTCCTGGGAATTATTCATCCTGACCTTGACAAGGAGATAAAAAGAAGCCAGAGCTGTCACACAGAGGGGTCTGGGCACTGCCCAGGCTCCCCAGGGAATGGGCACATTCCCAATGCTCCCAGAGCTCCAGCAGAGTTTGGACAACACTCCCAGGGATGGCCAGGGTGGGATTGTTGGGGTGGTCCTGATGGATCCCTTCCAACTCAGGATATTCCATATTTCTAGGATGGTTGACCTGGAAATACCCCAAGGGCAGCCAGTAACTCGCCAACATTCCCCCACCAGCATCTCCCAGTTTTTTCTCACTGAAATTTGGGACTGACGTGCCAAAAGTTTGGTGAGAATATAAAAAGAAATTAAGATAATGGAGTTTCCTCCCCTTCTTCACCCACACAACTTCCCACAGCTCTCACATCCTCCTGTCCTGGTCACGGAAAACATGGATTCATCCCTGAGCCGTGTCCCAAACCCAGCCCTGAGTGTCTGATCCTGGCACTGCTGCCTTGTCCTGTATTTCCCTATTTTCCCTTTTTTCCCTGCCCATTTTATTACTTTCCCCTCCTGTGTTTTGGAATCCCTCTGGTGCCTGTTTTGCCAGCAGGAAGAGAAGAACTCCAGGTCATTGCGGAAAAGGAAAATCCCCCTCCCACCGGGTTGGGGATTCCATGGATTCCACCAGGACAGGCGGCTTCCCAAACTTTCCAGGCACAGCCGGGATCTGGGCTTATCCCTGGATACCAACAAATCCCATCTGATATTCTGATATCCTACCCCTGCTGTTCCAGAGCGTCTCCTGAGGGTTTGGGAATCTACGAGATTTTTTGGTTTTTGGGAAATTGAGGCTGATTCTAAATTGGTCCATGAGAGGGATACTGAATCCATGGATTGCAGCTAAAAAAAAGGAACAAGCTTTGCTCTTCAGACCTTTTATGCCACTGTCTCCTTCTGCTTCTTTTCCTCTCATTCCTACCCCCAAAAAGATCTCCCACCCTATAATTATCCATTCCATTTCTCCAGAGCAATTTTTCCAGCACATTTAGCTCCATGATTTGGAGTTTTCTGTCTGTTCTTAGGGCTGAAACTTGAGCTCAGCCAAAGTCAGCAGGAGTTTCTTCAAGTAAAAACAAACAAATTATTTGTAAAAACAAATTAAAAATTACCTGGTCCCTGCGGATGCCCACTTTCAAAGAACCCAAATTAATTTTAGTGGGGCCTGAGTTGACCTTTTCTAAAATCTGGTCACTTGGAATATTTTTCCATCAGAAAACACCTCCTCACCTCGATGAGAGTGAAGCGCTCTGGGGAAATGTGTTGGTTTTGGTGGAGCACTGGCAGGATATGAAGCTTTTTGGGATACTTCCAGCTCTCCTGCCACCTCACCCTTCTGATGCTTCTCTTGGAGCTCCCTTATCCCAAACTCCAGGGTGTAGGGGCTGGGAGTTCCTGGACAACTGAAATCACCAGCAGCTCCCTCAGGAAATGCTCCCTGATGCCAGCAAGTCAAAAAGCAGTAAAAACCTTAAATTAAACACTCACTTCTTTATCCCTTCTCTGCTCAGAGCACCGTTTTGTGGGGTTTTTTTATTTTTTTTTTTTTTTTTTTAAATCCACCTGATTTTTACATGTTTAAAGCTTTAGGATGTTGAATCATGGAATATCCTGAGTAAGAAGGGAGCCACAAGAATCACTGAATCCAATTCTGGCCCTGCTCAGGATGACCCCAATATTCCCGGATTCCCACCATGCCCTTCACTAACGATCACTGGAGTAGGATATCGAATCTTTGCCCAAATTCTTGTGACAAGTCCCTCTTTTTAACTCATTTCTAGCATTTTTGTAAGTGTTATAAGCAAAAAGGGTCATTATGACTACATTTAATTAAAAGAATTAAGTGAAAGAAGGAAGTTTCTTTCATGCCAGTTTTTCCAGCACGACTTGCATGAACAGGATATGAAAAACACTGAAGCACCTTCATCTCCAAATTTTTCCTATCCCTTAACTTGAAAAGCTTTTTTGGATGCTTTTCCAGCCTGACTTAAGCATCTAAACTTAGGCCATGTTTGCTGGAGGTGAAGAAATGAAGGACACGGTGTGGAACGGTGCTTTAATCCCAGATCCATCAATCCAAGGGAACTGGGAGCAGCAGGTTAATCCAGGGCTCATCTGCTCTGGATCCTGACCCTCAGCAGAGCCAGCAGAGGGGTCCAGTTTTCCTTAGGACTTCTCATCCTGGGCTTCTGCAAAATCAGGAATTTCAGTGTGTGTGTCTTCATCTGTCGCGATAGGACATGAAATAAAGATGCTTCACTCCAGTCAGGAGGCAGGAGAAATCAGAAGGTTTATTTACGATTCATTCAGCCCTTTTATAACATCCTTTGCTAAGAAGTCACGTTATGGGTCCATAGGACTGACACCTCTCCCGTTGGCTGAGTAACAGAAATAGCAAACAGCACCTGTTGTTGTGGGAAAGGAATATTGTTTACACGAGGTTGTTTTGGGAGAAAGAAAACTGTTGAAAAGTTTCTCTTGAGAAGAGCTCAGCAATTCTCAGGCTCAGAAAATATGGACCCCGCATTTACCCACCAGAAGAGACAGAACTCCTCTCTCCTGCAGGGTAATTCCTACGAAACTCCAGTTGCTGGGATTACACCCAGTCCAGGCTGGAGCTGTGCTGTTCTCCCACAAACTCCATCCTCATTTTGGCTTCTAATCCCTCACAGAGCTGGGGGCTGACTGCTCTCCCGACCTCCCAGGCAGAAGAGAAGCCGTATTCCCATCTTCCTGCCATTCCCAAGAGATGACACGTCCCTTCCCTCCTGCATCTGCCCAAACCCCTGCGCCTACACGGAATATCTGCGGGCATCTGATACCTTGCTAAGAGCCCAAAGTGTTTCACACCACATTTCGGGTGATTTATGGCGCTTTAGCTCGTTCGTAAAACGCGCCGCGTTAAGCGCCCGGGCATAAAAATAATATATAGGTTACCGCGAGGATTTTTTACGGCCCTAACCAGATCCGTCTCGGAATGTCGGCTCGAGTGTTTCGCCCCTGCAGGTGAAAAAACAGATTATTTCAGCGGGGCTTAGGGGAAAGCTGTTTAGTCAGGGCAGCGGTGTTGTGGAGGGAGCCGTTACCTTGGCAGCGCTTCGTTAATTTAGGGACTAACGAGCGCGGCTGGTTCCTGTCCTCCTTCCAGCCCACGGTGTCTGTGACTCCTGGCTCTCTCCAGGCTGCATTCCCCTTCTCCTGCAGAGGGGCTGGAGAAATGGGGGGATCTCAGTGCCCTCCTCACATCCCTGGCATTGGACGGGGTTACTTCCAAGGGATGTGAGGTCGGTGAGATGCCGGGGAAAGTGAGCGGGTTACGGATGTGACGGGAATCCCAGAATAATCCCAGGAGGGCTTGGGGTGGAAGGGACCTTGAATCTCACCCAGTGTGACCCCCAGGATGGGCAGGGGCAACTTCTACTGGCCCAGGGTGATCCAAACTCCTTCCAGCCTGGCCTTGGACACTGCTAGGGATCCAGGGGCAGCCATAACTGCTCTGGGAATTCCAGCCCAGCCAGGATTTCCCAATTCCCAATCTCCCATCCAGCCCTGCCCTCTGGCAGTGGGAAGCCATTCCCTGTGTCCTGTCCCTCCATCCCGTGTCCCCAGTCCCTCTCCAGCTCTCCTGGAGCCCCTTCAGGCCCTGACAGGGGCTCTGAGCTCTCCCTGGAGCTTGTCCTCTCCAGGGGAGCATTCCCAGCTCTCCCAGCCTGGCTCCAGCACTGGAACAGCTCCAGGCCCTTCTCTGGATTCACTTCCAGCAGTTCCACGTCTCTCCTGTGCTTGGAGCCCCAGAGGAGGTTGAGATTTCCCCCAAATTTTCTTTTTTTTTTTTTTTTTATTTTTTTTTTACTGACCTTGACTTACTAAAACAAAGTTTTTAGTGACTCCACGATAGTTTTTCCAAACTTTCCATGGGATATTCTCAGTTTGGGGTGGACACTCTAGTTCTGGGATCAGCTCCCTGGCTGGAGTCATTCCTGCAGCTCAGGGGTGGGAATTTCTCCCTGGGGGTGGCAGGAATGTCACCCCAGCTGCCTGCAGGGCTGAGAACTCCACCAAAGCCCATCACTCCAAAATTCTCTTTGTCCATCCCTGTTCGTGTGTGTTCACTGCTCCTCCTAAAGCTGGAATTTCTCACAGAAGTCCTGGATTTCACAGATCCCTGTCCCTGTTAACAGAACCAATTCTAATAATTAAAATGTTATCGACAAATTATTTAAATATTTTTAAAAATATAAATATTAACTATTATATTAAAAATGTAGAAATATAAATTATTTAACTCTTTTTTCCTGTTAATTGTTTAGGATGGCTCAGCTTTGGCTTTGTCCCTTTAGCAGAACCTTTCCAGATTCTCGTCTGACACTCCTTTGACACAGGATGTTTTTGTTCCTGTTGGGATTTCACCCTGGCTCATCACTTCCCATATTCGTGGACAAACATCTTTTATTATTCCCCCTTTTTAATCTCAAACTCTTCCCTGTGGAGCTCCATGGAAAATCCTGGATGAACGAGTGCAGGGAAATCCACATTCTGTGAGGGGAAACCATCCTGCTTTCATTCAACCATCCTAAAATAAAGTGAGTGGCAGCCTCAATTCCATTTTCTTTCTTGGAAATCAGCAAATTTTAAATTTCTGTGTCTCCAAAGACAATTTGGACTCTACACAGGTTCTACTTAAGAAAGGCAAGGAAATTAAAATAATTCCTGAGGGTTTTATTTTTTTAATGTCTTTGCTATAGATGTCTCAGATCCTGTTTTGATGATGGTATTCCAAACAAATTTAATTTTGTCTTCATTATTAGGTATAATTTAAACAGAATAAATGTGTTTAAATTGGTGTGAATAAATAACACCACTTTAATTGACTACTCCTCTCAGGAAGCACAGAAAAGCTGGGAGAATTAAAAGGTTTGAAAGAAGAAGGAAGACCTTAAATCCTGATTTAAAAGTTCATTGAGCAGGATGCTATTTATTTTTCTTTTGAAGTTGACTTCCTCAGGATTAGTTTGAACACTATGAAAGCTAAAAAAAAAAAAAAAAAGCTGAAAATGGGTTTGTTTTTTGTTTTGTTTTAAAAGAGCTCATTTCCCCCATATAATGACTAATTCCTCCAAGCTGAAACTGCAAGAAAAATATTAAATATTGTGAAGATTGGCAAAAGTACTTTATCAACTTATTCCATCATCCCTTCCTCCATAAATAGGGACGGAAGTCTCAGATTTCACTGGTCCTTTTTTACAATTAAAGCTGTACCAGTTTTATTATGCAATTTTTTATTATAATATCATTAATAATATATGATAGTCATAAGTTAATTACTAATAAATTGTTTGGTTTAATTTATCTCATATTTCTTGTGAATAATGCAGTTTTTTGGCGGGGATGATAACTTTTTTCCTCTTAATTTTGAGGATTTGGGGAAGATGATTGAAAATCCATTTTTCTTTTCTTGCCGAGGGATGTTCTTAATGGATGTTTTTCCCCAATGGAAAAGAGAAATCATCAGTCCAGGTAGTGGGGCTTTAATTAATTAACATTTGAGATTAGCAAATGTTACTGCCTGATGAAGTTAAGTTATAACACGGCCCTGAATATTTCCTTCGGAATCCCAGAGTGGGTTTGGTTGAAAAAAAACCTTGAAAATTATCTTGTTCCAACCCCCTGTCATGGGTGGGGACACCTCCCACCATCCCAGGGTGCTCCAGGCCCTGTCCAGCCTGGCCTTGGACACTTCCAGGAGTCCGGGGATGATGCTGTTGTACACCACAACGACACGGACTCTGAGCTTCAGAAGGCTGAAGTGGTTCTTCCATTTTTGGGATGTGTCTTCTTTATACACTATTTTACACAGACCAATCTGAGTGGTGACACGAAGATAATCCTCTTCACTCCCATTGGTCAGAGCAGAGGGACATCAAGAAGTCCCTCCAAGGAAAAGGAATGAAAAACAAAGTTACAGTTCACAAAAAACACTCCTTTTGTTTACAGAAAATTCCCTGGGAAAAGAATTTCAGAAAACCCAAAACACCTCAGGCACAAACCAGGGCCGCACAGGGGAATATCTCACCTGATCCCTTCCCCACCCTCACCTTTTTCCTGCTCCATGTCCAGCTGACCACTGCCCACTCCCCAGGAGACTCCAGGCAGGAGCAGAATCCCAAATCTGTGGTTTTTCCACCCATTTGGGAGCAGCAGGAGCCTCTCCGTTGCTCTTGGCTGCCCCGTGAGCAGCTTTGGCTGCGGCCGCGTTTCCGTGGCTTGTTCTCACCCGCCTGCCCCAGAGCTCTGACGCCTTCCCTTCGCCTCCTCCCGGCCCACCTGACTTTGTTTTTTGCCTTGTGGGATCCTTGCCCTGTTTCCATAGATTTTCAGGCTTTCCATTGAAAAAACTTCTGTGGATTTTCAGGTTTTCCTGCTCATAATGACGTGGAGATCAGACTGGGGATTCCTCCCTGTGTCAGCCAGGCCATCAACTCCTGATTTCAAGATTTCATTCAAGTTTTTGTTGGTGTTGTTGCTTTTGTAGGGTGTTTTTTGTTTGATTTTTTTTTTCTTGATTTCACTTTATGACTTATGTAAAACTCTCCCCTAACAACTGATTTTTCTCTCAAATCTCAAAGGTGGGGCCGTGTGCCAAGAAACCTGCTGGAGGAAACTTTGGATTCCTCAGACGTCCAGAAAAAAAAAGCCTTGTAAATGTGAGTCTAAGTGTTGAAAGAGGCACTGTGGCTTCCCGCTCTCTTGTCCTGCACTTGTTCTGAATCATTCCTTGGCTTCCCCGGCTCCTCATTTTGGCTTTCCTCAAGTGTCTGACTTGGCGGCCGCATCCCAAAAATCCTGAGTGCCTCACTCACCCTCAGTGCTGGCCAGAGAGGACAAACCTTCTTTGGGTTCTTTGAAATAGAGGTTTTGTGCTCCCCAAATGAAGGTGAGGGGAATTTGATAAGGAATTTTAAGTGATCCATCCTTCCACAGGTGATCCCAGGATGTCATGGGGTCGTTGCTCTGCTGAGGACCTGCACAAACCTTTTCAAAGCTGTGACACAGAGACGAGAAAGAGAAGAAAGAAAGAGAAAAGAGAGAGAAAAGAAAGAGAAAAGAAAGAGAAAAAGAAAGAAAAAGAAAAAGAGAAAAGAAAGAGAAAAGAAAGAGAAAAGGAAGAGAAAAGAGAGAAAAGAGAGAGAAAAGAAAGAGAAAAGAAAGAGAGAAGAGAAGAGAAGAGAAGAGAAGAGAAGAGAAGAGAAGAGAAGAGAAGAGAAGAGAAGAGAAGAGAAGAGAAGAGAAGAGAAGAGAAGAGAAGGAGAAGGAAAAGAAAAAGGGAAAGGAAAAGGAAAATAAAAAGAAAAAGAAAAAGGAAAAAGAAAAGGAAAAGGAAAAGGAAAAGGAAAAGGAAAAGGAAAAGGAAAAGGAAAAAAAAAAAAAGAAAAAAAGAGAGAGAGAAATATTTTGGGTGACCTCAGGCTGGGGTCAGCCCCTCCTCAAAATTACTGGAAAATTTTATGTGGGAGAAAAGATCCCTGGATTTCTTCTGACCCCTGAATTTGGAGCCTCGTGGTGAAAATGATTCCTGACCTTCTTGGGTCATAAATTGGAGACTTAGAGAAGGATCCCCACATCTTAACCTCTCATTGTTTTAATTGTAGGATAATGGAATATCTGGAGCTGGAAGGGACACACAGGGATCATGGAAGTTCCAGTTCCTGGCCCATTTGGACTTTATTTGGTTCCATTAGAATTGAGGACATGGATGATCTCACGTTCCTTCATCCATAACCCTCCAAAGTGCTGCCTGGATCCCGAGAGGCTGGAAGTACCCCCTGAAGCTGGGGTACCCCTCACCTCTCCTGTCCTCCTCCCAATCCATGAGATTCCCATTAAACCTTGGAATCTTTCTCTCCCCATATGGCCTGTGGTGGAGATTCTCACCCAAAGGTGGACAATCCCATTCCCTGGCGCCTCATCCAGCATGGATGTGATGACATCCACGAGTAGAGAAGGAGTGTGAACTGCTGATTAGGGCTTTACATCATTCCTGGTTTTCCAACCTGCATGAACCCCCTTCCCACGGGGCCCATGAGCTGCAGGTGTAGGTGTGAACACAAACCCTGGCTGCGGTGCCTTTAATTCCCAGAGTTCCTGATCTGGTTTCCCTTCGCCTCGATTTTGATGAAGAGGCTGAAAAATCTGGAATTCCTCAGCTTTGCTCCCTCTCCACGGCAGGACAAAGCAGGTGTTCCCTGAAATTCCAGCTTGGAAATGGGAATCCTGCTTCGTTACTCTGTGCTGCAACCCCAAATTTCCACAACATCCAACTGTTTCTTTTTCTTCTATTTTTGCACCTTCTAGGTGCAGGACACCAGCTCTGATTTTATGGAAAACATGGAATGGAGGAGAAGAAATTGAAGAGGGAGAAAGCCAGTCTTTGAATTCCTCTTATCCCACCTGGACAGGTGTGAGCAAGACACAAAAAATATTTGTTTTGCAGAGTGGGTGGGGTCAAGAGAAGAAGGACAGGAGAAAGATGGGAAAGGTAAAAGAGTGGAGCACTAACAGGTTTGATGGAGAGAATTCTAATAAGGATATAAAATGAGGGGGTTGCCTAATTATACCTGTAAATTGGAGTGCTTATTCCATTAAAAAAAAATCCATAGATTTTCAGGCTTTCCATAAAAAAAAAAAATCCAGACATTTCCAGGCTGCTCATTTAAAAAATCCATAGATTTTCAGACTTTCCATAAAAAAAAAAATCCAGAGATTTTCAGGTTTTCCATTGAAACATTCCATGGATTTTCAGGCTTTCCTGCTTATAATGACACAATGATCAGACTGGAGGTCTCTCCCTGTGTCAGGCAGGCCATCAACTCCTCATTTCAAGATTTCAAGACTTTTTTTTTTGTTTTGTTTTGTTTTGGTTGCTTTTGTAGGGTGTTTTTTTGTTTGGTAGGGTTTGTTGTTGTTGTGGTTGTTGTTGTTGATTTCCCTTCATGACTTATCTAAAACTCTCCCCTAACAACTGATGTTCTTCTCAAATCTCAAAGGAGGAGGCGTGTGCCAAAAACCTGCTGGAGGAAAATCTGGATTCCTCAGATGCCGAGAAAAATATCTTGAAAACGTGAGTCGAAGAATTAAAGTCCAAATAAACAATATTATTAACAAGACACCGCTCATACACAGCTAAATTCTTATTTTTATATGAGAATTATTTCTGTTATTATCCTTATTATTTAAGGTCGTGGACATCTATTGGAGAGAAAGCTCCTGGGAATATTCCAGCAGCACTGAGGAGGTTCCTGATGTGAAGAGAGAAAGGGTGGACTGAGGCAGAGAGGGGACACAGGCTGGTGACACAGAGACCACTACAGGGGACACTTGGAACAGGACAAGGGGACATCCCACGGTCTCCTCCAGACTTCATTTCCCTCTGGCAGGTGGATTCAGGCTCTGTTTTCATGGATAAGGAGCACTCAGAGGGTTAAAATAGGTGGCAGGGACCCTGATTTTGGTGTGACAGCCCCAAGTGGGGACAGGGACCTGCTCTGCTCTGCTTGTGCTGCTCAGCCCTTGCTGGGCTCCTCCAGCAGCAGCTCCAGCCCCACTGTGGGAGTTTTGACACTTTCCCTTAGCAAAAGCTGCTCTTCTCCTGGAGATATTTTTTGGGAGAAAAATATCTTGAAGGATATTTTGTTTAACAAGTGCAGCTTCCTCATGCCCCTCTCACCTGGCCTCTGTTTCCTTTGGAGCTGCTGTGGCTCGTGCCCAGCTCCAGCTCTGCCCCACAGCATCCCACAGTGATGCCTCGAGTTTTATTTCCATGTATTCCATGTTCTGTGGTGCCCAGGGGGGCAGCTCTGAGCTCACAGTCAGTGTCACTCAGCTCTCTGCACACAGCAGGGACACAAAACAAATCCTTGTCCTGCTGCACACCAAGGACACCTGGGACAAGTTTTCAGGCCCCAAAGCACCAACAACGGTGGCTGAAGGGAGAGAACAAGAAGGATGGGACTGCATCAGCTGCAGCTGCAACTGGACAATTCAACCCCAAGGTGCAAATGGACCCAAACTGATCAAAGTGTGAGACCTGGTGACCGTTTGTCCATTTTGTGTCCATTTTGTGACCATTTTTTGTCCATTTTGTGACAATTTTTGTCCATTTTGGGTCCACCTTAGGTGTAGCCCTGGCCAGGCTCTTGTCCTGCCCGAGGTGTACCTTAAATGTCTTTTAATAAATCCCTACTTTATTCTCCAGCTCTGCCCAGTCTCTGTTCCAGCTCAGCCTTCCCAAGGCGTCACTGGAGCTGAGGGATCCCACCCCGAGGCACAGCCCGAGTTGTGCCACCACCTTTGGTCATCAAACCTCAGCTCTGGGAACTCCCCAACAAGGACATCCTGGCTCCGAGTCTTCCAGGGATGAACAAGAATCCCAGCTCTTGGAAATTCATGGAAGCAGAGCAGTGAGGGACTCGGACATCATCTGATCCATTTCATCTCTGGGGCATGGAGCCCTCAGGTGACCCCTCTGCCATCACTGCGCTCCCCTTCCCCTCTCCAGCTGTTCATTCCCAAATCCCTGGGGGTTCCATCCCTTCCCTTTTCCTCTGGAATTCCTCCACATCCACACCGGTGCTTTGGCAGCAGAGGGCACTGCCCCCTTGCCCATGTTTTCCACCCTCCCCTGCAGGGCTGGGTTCGCTCCCGGTGAGCAGAGCTGTCTGTCCGTCCGTCTGTCCCTGGATTTGTCTTGGCTCCCGGCTCTGACATGCCTGGGAAGGGCAAGGAAAGGAAATGGGTGGGAGCTCCCATCTAACCACGAACGCGTCTTGCCCCCTCCTCCTTTTTTTCTTTCTCTCACTTATCCCCTTCCCTCCTCCATCCCAGCCGGAGGGAGGATTGTGCTGCACCGCTCAGAGCTGCTCCGGAACTTGGGGTTGGGATTTGTATTTAAATTTTTTTTTTCTTCCCTTTTCTTCCCTTTCAGACGAAACACTCTGGGAGCTCCTCCCGTTTCTGTGCGCTCCCAGCCAAAGGGGGGTTGTTGTTACAAGAGAGTTTAAGTGTGGTGCTCTCAGATTTTGGAACTATTCCTTCACGTTCCTGAAGATTTCACCTCAGTGTGGTTGTTTATGATTCAAGAAGTAATTTATTTTTACATCCCTGAGTGATTCGGTCCAGCGGGAGGTTGCCCTGCCCCCAGATGAGGTCGTTTGTCAGGTGCCTTCCCACCAAAGCTCTTTTGTGGTTTTGGATTTGTTTTCCACATTTTTCAAGTCTCAGGTCCATCCTGACAAGTGATGATCCCGCTCTAAGTGTTACTATAAACACCTTTTTATTCTGTTTTGCCTTTAATCTGCGTGCCTCAGGAACTTTGAGAGAGAAAACCCCGCGGGGATGTGCCCCAGTGGCCTCTTTCCCTTTACCAGAATAAAATTACAGGACTCCTGTCTCCTTTATGGACACGGGCTTTTCCCAGAGGGATTTCCTCTACAGGACGGTGCAGCCTCCTTTTATCCCAAACTCCTGGCTGCACCTTGCCCTTTTCCTTTCCCTGTGCAAAACCCGACCCATGGAATTGTGCAGACATCAGCACACATCTTCCCTATCCCAATCCAAACCCGCCTGGGATTCTTTGAGGACAGGGATCCCTTTTTGAAGGAGAAAACCCTTGACAGCCCCATTTTGCTTTGAAACCTCTCCACAGCCAAGATATTTTAATTTTTCTCCTTGGCCCTGTGGCAGTGTGGGACAGCCGGTGCTGCTCTGCTGTCCTGTTCCCTTCGACCCCACCTCAGCAGACAGGGAAATCTGGGGAAGCAGCAGCTGGGCCGTGGATTTCATCTGGCCAAAGGTGGGATCCTGATAAAAGGATGGCAAATGATAGGGTGGGAAGGTTGGTCCCGCTCTCCCAAATGAAATTAAGACATAAGGGGAAGGAAGAACCAAATACACCAAATAATTCCCTCCCGGTTTGGGAAAGGAAACATGGAAAGCTCACAGCCTCGCAGTCCCTGTTTCTCATCGTTTTCCTTAATTTCTCATCGTGTCCCTGCCCTTCCAAGGCTCGTGTGAAAAGCCGGGTCCCATCCAGCCATAAAATAACAACAACAACAACAACAACTCCGGCTCTGTTGCCAGGATTTGCCAATCCTGAGCTTCCCTCACCTAGCCCGTGCATGGGAAGGATGGGAAATCTGCTATCCATCCCTGGGCTGGGAGCACGGGATCCTCTTGGAATGCGATCCCACCCGAGGGGACAGTCCTAGGGACAGAGTGTTACTTGTTGTTCCGACACCATGGCGATGTCTCCGGGAGGAGGAACACAAATCACTCGGAGCAGGGAAGGCAGAGCCAGCTGAGCAGGTACCAGGAATGTGGGAGTTGCTCCTTGCTCGCCCAGGGGGAAGAGCTGCCTCTTGGATTTTTTTTTTTAAATTGTATTTTTAATTGTGTCTTAACTGTGTTTTTAATTGTATTTTAAATTGTGTTTTTAACTGTATTTTTAATGGTATTTTTCAATTGTATTTTTAATTGTATTTTTAATCGTATTTTTAATTGTATTTTAATTGTATTTTAATTGTACTTTTAATTGCATTTTTAATCACATTTTAATTGTATTTTCAATTGTATTTTTTACTCGCCTCGACTCGGCAACGCCACTTTTTATAGCGAAAATAAACAAGACTGAGCCCGACCCAGGGAATTCTGAACACATCCTGATTTTCCACTGGATGTGTGAACCAGGTGGGACTTTTGTGCTGGCCCCACCAAACCTCAGTGGGTGCAAATCTGCTGAAGTCAGTCAGGCCTTCTCATCTATCACTTGTTTTATTAATATTGCTCTGTCTGCAAGTCCAGGCTCTCCAAGAACACATCTTTTATTTCACTGCCTCTCATCGAAGGCAACGTGTGAGTGCTGATTTTCCTGGGCTCAGGATCAGCTCCAGCTCTTTCATTGTTGCTTTTTTTTCCCCTTCTCTCTCTCTCTCTCTCTCTCTCATTTTTTATGGCAGCGTTGGAATTGCTGTCAGGTTTACAGTGCGGTAATAATCACCTCATTATTATTAATAACCATGGCAACAGAATGGAAATTAATCACTCCACTTCTGTTTGTCCCCATGGAAACGGCGCCAAAACAAACAAGCCTTATCCACAATGCCCCTTTCCTAGAAATCAGACATCCTGCAAAATTCCCAACCAAATGAACCAGCAGCTCCAACTGCCTGGGTTAGCCAGGAGCACCTACGGAGAGGGCAGGGATGTTCTGCCAGCTTCCTCAGGTTCAAAATTAGCAGGGGACAGATATTTTCAGGAATTTTCCCTGGTTTGTGGGTTGGTTTTACTCTCCAGCTTCTGTCTTGGTGGCTGAGTGCTGAGACACGGTGACAGCCATCCTTCTGCTTCCCATAAAAAAATTGGGATTTGTAGAAGGATGGGAAGAGGATTTGGGGCAGGGTCTGGAGTGATAGGAAAGGAGGAATGGCTTTAAGATAAAGGAGAGCAGAATTGGGAAGGAATTCCTGGCTGGGAGGGGCTGGGATGGAATTCCCAGAGCATCTGTGGCTGCCCCTAGATCCCTGGAAGTGTCCAAGGCCAGGTTGGACAGGGCTTGGAGCAGCCTGGGACAGTGGGAGGTGTCCCTGCCCATGGCAGAGGTGTTTGAAACCAGAACATCTTTAAGGTCCTTTCCCAACTCAAACCATCCCATGATTCCATCACGAGTCGGATTGAAATTGTCAATATTAAAATTAATATTTCAAAGAAATACAAATTCCTGAGAAAAAAAAAAACCCGGAGATAACACTTCTTCCCAAGTGCCAGGAATTCACATTTAAGGCACTGAAATAAAGTCCCAGTCCAGCAGGGAGGAAAACAAACCAAATATTTTTCCCTTTGTGCTGTCACCATCCCCGTGTGCAGGAGGAACGGAGCTCGCAGCCCTCACACTTATTCCCTATTCACAGAAGTGAAACTCCCAAGATTTTTTTTTTCCACAGGAAAATCCCTGTTTTTCCCCAGCCGCTCCTCATTCAGATTCAGTCACTGCCTGTCCCTCCCCTGCCCCGCCAATCATTGTGTTTTTTATAGACTGTCACCGACAGATAATCTAAAGTTGCATCTGCTTTTTCCTCCAGTTTAATGACAGGCCCAGGGGATCACTTCCCAAGCTTTCAAAGGAAAGAATTCCCCCCTCAGACCATCCTTCAATCCCGGGGATTCCGCCAGCTCTTATCTGCAGATGCAGCAGCACAGATCTGGAGTGGTGAGGAAAGACGAGAGAGGCAGGGAAAGTAATGATGATTGAAAACCCACAAATTCCCCGGGGAGACTCTTCTTTTTTTTTTTTTTTTTCTTCTTTTTTTCTTTTTTTTTTTTTTTAGCATGATCTGCTCAGGATGAAACCCTCCCGAGTAGCTGAAATCAGCTGCATGCTGGGAATGTTTATTTTCTGTAAAAAAAGAGTGGAACTCGACCACGAGGAACAGGAAAACAAAGTTTCCACGTCCTCCAAAGCCTCGAAAGGTTTTGATGGATCTTCTCACTGGACTATGGAGTCTCCCACAACTCTGGAAAATCATAAAATCAGCTTCTAGCCTCCCTCTCTCACCTAAAAAATGGGGATAAAACCCCTCTTGTTTTCCTAGATAACCCCTCTAAAAATTACCGACACGCTGCGTGAATTTTTTGGGCACAATATATTCACTTTGGAATTCTCTTGTTGTCTCACTGTCCCGTGGATTTGCACGGAGCTCCTGAACCCCGTCCAAACAGAGGAATTAAACCTGGAAATGAGAGAGGGAACAGCCCTAGAATGATCTGCTTTGATATTTAACTGACCTTTTCAGCTTCCCAAAAAGGCAGGGAGAGGGAGAGCGTAATTCCCTGGGATGAATCCCATCTGAACTTCCTCCAGCCCGTCCTCCTGAATCCAATTAAACACGACTTTTCCATGTGGAGGCACACTTGAGGAGAGATGGATGTTGCTGTTGGGCAGTGAAAAGTCACTCCGAAGGGTTTTCTGCCTGTTTTATCCCCTCCACTCCCAGAATTAGGATTTTTTTTTTTAATTCAGGAGACACCAGCATTGACAGATCCCTGAAATTCCAGGTCCTGTGTCTCCCAAGGCACCAAACAAGCAGGAACGTGACGAAGGAATCTTTGTGCATTTGCTGTTCTGCACCATAAAATATTTTTGTGGTCTCTTCTGCCTATCAAAAAAGCTCGAATTTCCAAAAGAAATAGACACATCAGATGTATTTTTTTGGGATATTTGACTAAAATGAATCCCATTAATTGGTTTTAATAGGGTTGGGAATGTGTGGGTGCTGTGTGACATGATCCAATGTTTGAACATTTGGAGACACCTGATTTCCATGGGGATGTTCTCCCTCCCAAACCTCCCTCTGTCTCACCCGTCTCTGAAGGTTCTCTTGGATTGCATCTGCTCATCCAAAATATCTTCCAGAGATTTCAAAAGGCAGGAGAAACTCAGTTCAATATGACTGATTGGTGCCCTAAATCACACAGATTAATTATTTTTTAGCTATTTTTATTTTTTTGTTGTTTTTATTTCTATTTTTATTTCTATTCCCATTTTTATTCCTATTTTCATTTTTGTTTTTTAAATTTCTATTTCTATTTCTATTTCTATTTCTATTTCTATTTCTATTTCTATTTCTATTCTATTTCTATTTTATTTCTATACTTTTAATTATTTTTATCTTTTATTTTTTATTTTATTTTTATTTTTATTTCTATTTTTATTATTCCAGTCTGATGTGTCTCATCAACAGGATCATCAAATGAGGATTAATCATCTTTTAACATTCACATCAGGATTTCCCAGAGAGGAGATGGTGAAAATTCCCTACATTTATAAGGGGAGCTCCAGGAGAGCTGGAGAGGGACTGGGGACACGGGATGGAGGGACAGGACACAGGGAATGGCTTTGAGTGGAAAGAGGAAAGTTTTAGATGGGATTTTGGGAGTTAGGAATTCCTGGCTGGGCTGGAATTCCCAGAGATGTGTGGATCCCTGGCAGTGTCCCAGCCCAGGCTGGATCCCCCTGGGACAGTGGGAGCTGTCCCTGCCCCTGGCACGGCTGGCACTGGATGGGCTTGAAGATCTTTTCCAACCCAAACCATTCCAGGATTCCCTTTCCAGTTCTGGCCTTTCCAGTGTCTGGCTGGGACACGTCCCCAGACACCAGGAATGGGAAACTCTGAAATTCCATGGGAACACCTGTGAGACCAAAGGTGAACCAAAGCCTGGGGAGGTGCTGGGGCCTTTCTGGGAAGGTTCTCCCGGTTTGTCACATCCAGAGCTGGGATCCAGGAAAGGGGCAGGACACAGGGAATGGCTCCCACTACCAGAGGGCAGGGCTGGGTGGGGGATTGGGAATCAGGAATTCCTGGCTGGGCTGGAATTCCCAGAGCAGCTGTGGCCGCCCCTCAGTGGGATGACTGGGGTGGGTAGGGTGGAGGAATTGATTTCCATGGAATAATGAGCAGGGGGCCGTTGGTTGCCGTTGGGAATTCCAGCATTCCCCCTTTTCCTGAGGGAAAGCAGAACAGGAATTCTCAATAAACACAGCCCAATTTTCCCCACTTTGGAAAACAAGGATCACAAAGAAGAACTTCCTTGTTTTCCACTTGGATGGAAGCTGAATCCAGGGATGATCAGATCATGGGATACTCTCAAGGATTGGGAATTTGTAGGAATTCTTTAGAGGGATTTAGGGTTTGGTGCTTCTGGGGCAGGGTAGAGTGGTTGGGATAGATGGGGATTGGGAAGGAATTCCTGGCTGGGCTGGAATTCCCAGAGCAGCTGTGGCTGCCCCTGGATCCCTGGAATGTTCAAGGCCGGGCTGGACACTTGGATCACCCTGGGATCATAGAAATTGTCCCTGCCCATGGAATGGGTGGCACTGGATGATCCTTAAGAGGCCCCTCCCAGTCCAAACAATTTCATGGTTTTTGGGAAGCTCGGAGGAAAACTCCCTCTCCCTAAAATCCTCTCTTCTATCCACAGGGAAAAATAAAAGGAATTACCTGGAGATCCATTCCGGAGAGCTCCACCAGCTTTGTCAGTTAAAGGTGAGATTTTGTGTAAGGAAATATTATCAAATTCCAAGGTAAGACAAGCATTCCATTTAGGAATTCTCAAATCTGTCATTGGCCCCAAAGGAACATTCTGAGATCCCCAACAAATTCCTTGCTTGAGGGCTCAAATTCCTCCTGAAATTCTCACTGAGCTTTTCCTGGGATGAAATGGAACCGGCAGACAGTGCCTGTGCTATCCCAGCTCCCAAGGGGCAAGATTCCAATAAAATCATGGGAACAGCAGAAACAGCAGGGTGCTGCAGTTACCTGGGAAGGCTGTGGGAATTCCTTCATTCCTGAATTCCTCATTCATGGAGAAGTTTGGAAAAGTCCCTGGCAGTTGTGTGGCAGAATGTTTTCCTTCCCAAAGACTGAATATTTTTGGTGTAGGTGACTTTATTCCATCCTCCTCATCCCATTTTCCTGCCTGTCTTTGGATGGATTTGGGCAGCTGTCTTCAAAAAGTGATGTCCATTGATCCAATACTTTTGTCCATTAATTCCAGTTTAGTTCCCTAAAATTGATAATAGTAGCAGGGAGGACACATCTGGAATTCCCCAGCCCAGGAAAAACATGGAAAAGCTGGAGGAAGTCCAGGAAAAGGCCACAAAAATGATTCAAGAAGCATCTGCTACATGAAAAGAAGCTGGAAAAACAGGGAATTCAGCCTGGAGAAGAGAATGTCAAGGAAGTTCTTATCAGTGGGAAAAAATTAATTATAAAGAGGGAATAAAGGATCTGGAGTCAAATTTTATTCCGCTGTGAGCAGTGAGAGGACAAGAGGCAGAAACTGAAACACAAAATTCCATTTAGACTTGGAATTTATTGATTGTTTTAAACTGGGAAGGTGTTTGGATACTGGGCCAGGTTGTCCAGGGAGGTTTTGGAGTCTCCATTCCTGGAGAAATCAAAATCTAATCAGACATGGCCTTGGGCAGCCTGCTCTGATCAGGAGTTTGGGGTGGATAATCCCTTCCAAAATCCAGAATTCCGTAACAGGGAATTCCATAGTATTGGGAACTGGGGTTGTCTGGTGAGGAATAGTGGCTTGGACTTGGAAATTAGAGGGAAATTTAAGTAAATCCTCAGGTTTCTAGATGACCATAATTGTTTGTTAATTTCTGTTTGTGTGTGTTCACTGCTCCTCCTAAAGTTGGAATTACTCACAGAAGTCCTGGATTTTACAGATCCCTGTCCCTGTTAACAGAACCACTTCTGATAATTGATAATTTGAAATGTTATCAATAAATTATTGGAATGCAACTGATATTTTTTCATATTTCATATTTAGGATGGCTCAGTTTTGTCCCTTAGCAGAACCTTTCCAGATCCTCGTCTGACACTCCTTTGTCCCAGGACATTTTTGTTCCTGTTGGGATTTCACTCTGATTCATAATTACCCAAATTAATGGACAAACATCTTTTATTATTCCCCCTTTTTAATCTCAGACTCTTCTCAGTGAAGCTCCGTGGAAAATGCTTCAAAACCCACCACCAGACCTGGCTGAATTCAGGAACAAGGAGTACGAAACCTCAAGGAAAACAGAATTATTTGGCTCTGGATTAATCTGGGGTTCTTCAATCGCTGTGTTTGAACAGCAAAATTCTCTTTACAGTGGGAAAGTCTTGACCTCCTGTTTTTGGGCAGAGAATAAATCATCAGGGTTTGTGTCCTGGAAGAAAATGAAATTGTAGAGAACTTGAAAAGGTGAATTTTTCAATTAGCTGAGTGAAACGAGTCACAAGCTTCGCAAAGAGTGGGATGGGGAATTTTTAGTTTTGAATCCAAAGCAGGATCCAGCCCTAATGTCCTTCCTGCTCCCTCAGTGGAGTTACAGGAAAACAGCATTTTTCAGGACAGAGCTGCCAACACAAAGTCATATTTTATACAAAAGGCGTCCACCGGCAAACTGTGACCTTTAAAATGTTATATAAAATTTCACCCAGAGATGCAAACAGGTTTTTAATGTTAGCAGGGACAGTGAAGCAGGGAAAATTATTTTCTTCCCATTAATTGGGGGCAAAGGTTGTCCAAGTGGGAACTCCGTTATCTGGGGAGGGTTTAGGATTTCAGAGCCTCCAGGGAGTTTGGTACCCCTAAAATGAAAGATTTTAACTCCAGACTACTGATAACTCGGAGTTTATCCTGACAAAATCTGTCAAGACATTAATTCCTCAAAGTATCCAATCAATTCTTGGAGTTTTGATTACTAAGAACCTGGTAATTCTCTGATGAGATAATTATGGAATCATTAAGGTTGGAAAAGACCTCCAAGGTCACGCCCAGCCTTTGACCAGGTCCCACTGTGCCAACTGAGCCAGAGGGATCCTGAAATCCTTTGCAGAGCCCCATCTTTCACTTGGTTCTGGAAAATTCCCTGGAAAATTGTTTCCAGAGCAGGTCCTGAGGCTTTACATGGTTCTGGTTCACTAAGTCAAGGTTTAGATTTTGTGGAAGTCAGAGTGGATAACTCAAAAAAGAAAAAAAAAAAAAAAAAGGATAAAAGACCTGCCTTGTTTTCCATCTTATTTCCTTGAAGGTTTGAATTCTTCAGGCTGTGTTGGACAACCAATGACCAAGAATTGGATTAAATTCCTTGATTTAAAGGGAAGGGTTTTTTCTTTGCTCTCTCCACTGATTCCTTCTCCTGAGCATTCCCAGGGACACAAATCTCCGTGTCTCTGGGCTGACAGACGGACACTGACTGCTCCCAAATCCTTGTTTCCCAGGATGGGGCTGAACTGGAGCATCTTCCCACTGACAGAGAAGAGGTTTAGGTGGGATATTGGGAAGGAATTCCTGGTTGGGAGGGTGTGGAGGGATTGGGATGGAATTCCCAGAGAAGCTGTGGCTGCCCCTGGGTCCCTGGAAGTGTCCCAGGCCAGGTTGGATGGAGGTTGGATCACAATGGAATAGTGGAAGGTGTTGCTGCCCATGGCAGGAATGGAATGGAATGATCCTTAAAAGGTGCCTTTCAGCTCAACCCATTCCATGATTCCATGATCTCCCCATCACCCCTTTGGATTTCCAAGGACTTTGTTTTGTTCTTGATGCCAATCTAAAAGGACAGACAAATTCCTCCTCTTGCCATTCCGCATTGCTTTGCCATTCCCAGCATTCCGGTGCACTCCAGGTGTCTCCATGGATTCGGCAGCAAAGTCCAGAGCTCTCACAAGGATGGAAGGATCTCATAAAGAGCTGGAAAGGAACTCTCAGGTTCCAGCTCTTATCAGCAAAGACACAAGAGATGTGGCAGAGGATTTCCAACTATGGTTCCTAATCCATTTCCCAAAAAAAGCTGCAATGTCCAGACAAAATTTGGGTTTATATCCCTGAAGCTCTGGAGCAAACCTGGATCTCCCTGGTTGGGATCCCAGTTTATCTCAAGGTCCTTGTGCCCAGTCCAAGGTCTAATGCTGACCCAGCAGAACATTCCCAATTCCTTTCCCAAAAAAACCCCACATTGTCCAGATAAAACTTCCCTGAAGCTCTGGAGCAAACCTGGATCTCCCTGGTTGTGATCCCAACTTATCTCAAGATCCCTGTGCTCAGTCCAACACTGACCCAACAGAACATTCCCAGAGTCAGGGATGAGGGAGATTTCCCGACTCATTTTCCACTCAACGTTTTTATTTGTGGATATATGTGAAATCAAATCCTATAACCATGTTTATTTCCTTGGATACTTTTCCCCCAAGCCGGGATAATAAAGCAGGTTCTATCTCAAATCTGAACAATAAAGCAGGTTCTGGGTTGGATAATTTTGGATATTTTTGCCCCAAACCTGGACAATAAAGCAGGTCCTGGGTTGGATATTTTTGGATATTTTTGCCCCAAACCTGGACAATAAAGCAGGTTCTGGGTTGTGCCAGGTGCTGTTCAGACGCAGAGTTAAGACAACTCCATTCCTTAGACTTTCCGTAGGAAATCTCAGCTTCCCGCTTGGAAAATATGGAAATATAATTACCAGGCCAAAGTTCTTTATACAATTAAAATAATGTAATTAAATCCCAGTGACTTTTGTTTCAATAAATACGAGGGTTTAATTTTATAAATGTCTCATTCCAGTGTTGTTAACGGAAGGTTTTCTATTTCCAGCTCCAAAAATATGTTTTAAAAATATATTTTCAGTTTTTAAAAAAATCCTTTAGAATTAGAGCAACATCACCTTTGTCTCAAACCAAATAAGGATTTTCTGTTCATTAAGGATATTTTGGGATTTTTGAGATGCCTTCAGAGAAGGAAATATTTTCATGTCTCGTTCTCATCAGATGGAAAAAACAGAATGTTCTTTTTCCCTCATTAATTCTAAATGGGAATATACTGAATTTCCTCATTGAATTAATTTTTAATGATTGATTAAAGGAGGGAATTACCTCTAATTAAAACTGATTTGTTGCTTAAAAATCCCTTATTCCAACGTAATAAAATATCCTCCAGTGGAAGGTGTCCCTGCCCATGGCAGGGGGCTGGAATGAGATGATCCTTAAAGTCTTTCCCAACCCAAACCATTTTAGGATTCTGCGATTCCCTGTTGGAAGGATAAGCAAAGGAATGGGAATTCTGTCAGGAAATTTTAACAGGAAAATAAATCAGACAACGTGCCTTTTTAGCTCTTCCCAATAAAATACTGGGGATATTTGTTCTCTAGTGATACAACTGGGGAGTGGTCTCTGAAAATGGGGAGACTCCATGAAAACGTGGCTGCTCCTTGTAGGAGAAAAAAAAACCCCAAACTTGGCATGTGCTGGAAATTGGGGAACTGGGAGTTTTCAGGAATAAAACCAGGATTTTGGTGGGATGGGAGTGCCAAGGGGAGGCTGGTACAAGAGGAGAGGATCAGGGGATGCACTGGAGGCCAAGCGAGGATGAGATTTGGCTGCTCCAGAGGTACCAAGGAATTGGGTGGAGCGTGGAGAGTCCTGGATATGGCTGGGAATGTGTGTGGGAATGGGGATCATTCCAAACTCTGGAATTAGGCTTTTGTTCTCAGTTGGCTAAAGGAGAAAGGGGCCAGTCCATTTCCTTTTTTTTGGGGATGAACTTCTTTCTTAGCATGCAGGGATCCCAGAATTCTAGAATAGTTTGGGATGGAAGGGACATTAAGGATCATCCAGTTCCCCTCTTCCCACTGTCCCAGGTTGCTCCAAACCCTGTCCAGCACTTCCAAGACACTCCCAGGGATGGCACACCTGGAATTTCTCTGCCCAGAGCTGTGAAATACCATCCAGATTGAAGGCCCATGGATTTTCTCCAGGATACAAAGTTCATTCTGCTGCTCCTACAGGCACAGAAAAGGTCCCAAACCCTCAGGGATAATCCCGATGTGTTTACAGCATTCCAGGTTTTGCTCTTGGAGTTCAGTTCCCTCTGATGCTATTCCACGTCTTGTCCTCAGCTTTAGTCAGCTGCAAGCAATCAGAACCTTGCTCCAGGATCAAGGAGAAGAGTTAAAATGTTCCGGGAGAAATTCCAGATGGAAAGGAAAGGTTGGAGGGGAGGAAGAATTGTGGGACTGACGCTGTACCTGCAGGCCCTGGGAGGGTTCAGCTGGGCAGATACCACAAAAAGCTGAACTTTCATGAAGTGATTGAAATGACCTTTTTTCCCCCCCTCATTTTCCTTTTATTCCTCTTGCTGTTACTCCCCAAAAAGTTCAGGGAACGTTTCAAAGAGTAAAATGGGTTGCAGCTTTATTTATTTATCCGTCTATTCATTTTTTTCAACGTACGAATCTTTCCCCATTACAAATTTAAACAAAAGAAGTTTTTTCAGTTCATTTTATTTTATGTATTTGTGGACGTTCCTACGTAAGCAAACTAATGTCAAATAAAGAAAAAAAATCCATAAAAATAAAGAACGTTGGCCTCTTGCTGAGTGAAATCAAGATAATTATTTCCCAAAAGATATTTCGAAGATTCCAAAGTTTTCTCAGTGCTTTGGTGTTTATTTATCAATGAGAAACCTGTGAGAATAAAAAGAAACTTGTGTGACAGATTCAGGGAAAAATTTTAATGTCTTGCAAAAATATTTACATTTTCTGTAATTTCTGTAATTTTTATATGGGCCAAATCTGATTCTTGATATTCTAATTCCTCATGTTCAAGAGCTACAAACAAGAAAGCTGATGGAAGAAACAGTGTGTATAAAAGAGATTCTGGAAAAAAATCCAAAATGGAAAATCCACAATCAAATATGGACTTTTTTTTTTTTCCATCAGAAATCAATCCTGCTCATAAAACAGAAATTAAATTTTGTAGATGAGACTAAAATGTTGTACATTCTTACAGGAGAATTCTTCCAGCTTGGAGAAAAGAAATTTTGGGGTCACCTAATTGGGATATTCCAGGACCTGAAGGAGCCAGGGAAGATGGAGAGGGGCTGTGGATGTGGGATGGAGTCACAGGAGGAGAGGGAATGGTTTAAACTAAAAGAGGGAACGTTCAGATGGGATATTGGGAAGGAATTCCTGACTGGGAGGGTGGGGAGGCCCTGGCACAGGGTGCCCAGAGAAGCTGTAGCTGCTGCTGGATCTCTGGAAGTGTCCAAAGCCAGGCTGGACAGGGCTTGGAGCAGCCTGGGATGGTGGAAGGTGTCCCTGCCTGTGGAACAGGATGATCCTTAAATTCCTTTTCCAACCCAAACCATCCTGAGATGCTCTGGAATTGCTCCTGTGCTGCCACATCTTTGTCATCACAATGGAATGGAGACACCCAGCTCAGGAGACTAGGAAATCTGGAATGGTAGTGATGCCTTGGGAAGGCTGAGCTGGAACAGACTGGGCAGAGCTGGAGAATAAAGGAGAGATTTATTAAAAGGCCTTTAAGGATCCACCTTGGGCAGGACAAGAGCCTGGCCAGGGCTACACCCAAGGTGGACCCAAAATGGTCACAAAATGGTCAGAAAATGGACACAAAATGGACACAAAATGGACACAAAATGGACAAACGGTCACCAGGTCTCACACTTTGATCAGTTTGGGTCCATTTGCACCTTGGGATTGAATTGTCCAGTTCCAGCTGCAGCTGATGCAGTCCCATCCTTCTTGTTCTCTCCCTTCAGCCACCGTTGTTGGTGCTTTGGGGCCTGAAAACTTGTCCCAGGTGTCCTTGGTGTGCAGCAGGACAAGGATTTGTTTTGTGTCCCTGCTGTGTGCAGAGAGCTGAGTGACACTGACTGTGAGCTCAGAGCTGCCCCCCTGGGCACCACAGAACATGAAATACATGGAAATAAAACTTCAGGCATCACAAGAGGATAAATAATGACTACTTTTTGGTTTTGGTGGAATTGTCTTCCTCCTCCGAAGTACACAGTGACAGAAACCACCCTCAGAACTCCTTTTAGCAAAGCAACAGAGCAATTCCTCTGAGCTCAGGGAAGACTTGGGATGCTCTGGAAAAATTCTGCTGAAATGATGGAGCACGGACAAGAACAACCAAGGAAATTGGATCTTATTTCTCCTGAGTCAACATCAAAAAAGGGAGTTTTTTGGACCACCTATGATGATGCCCAAGGCAACAGCACAGTTCCAGGGTGTAGGAAGTAATTCCCATCTCATCTTGCCCCATCTCCAGGGTGTTACAGGATAATACAGGATAATTCCCTGGGGAAGGGAATAAATTCCTCACAAAATCTCCCTGTTACAGGTCCCAGCACTGGTGCCCATCCATGTAAAACATCCCATCTAAAATGTGGCTCTCAGTTTTTATGGGGATCCTGTTGAGTCACCAGAGGATAAAAGCAATTCCTTGAGGTATTTACGAGAGGCTTTTTTGGAAGCAGAGTGGGAAAGGCCTCGTGATTTGCCATTCAAGTTTCGTTCCCTCTAATTGGATCAGCTTGGAAATAGGCTGGAAATTCACTACATCCCAAAGAATAATACAATGGTCTGTTAAAAGGATCAATGGAATTCTCGTATTTATTTTGTCAACTAAAATTGAAGGCAAAGATATTTCATTTTTCTAATTGTTAACACTCTCTGGCAATGTTTGCCAGATGTGACCTTTCACTGGAGAAGTGGAAAATTTTCCTTTAGAAATTAAGGGCTGCAGTTATCCAGTGTTCTGCAGAGCTGGCTCCTCTGCTCCCACTTCTGTTTGGTTTGGATCTTCCCGTGTTTCTTCATCAGGTGCTTCCCAGTGTCCTCCCTGCTGATGGGATAATCGCCGAACACGCACGGAAACCTTTTCCAAAGGGGAGCTGGAGATGTGGGGAAGCAGGACTGAGAGTCTCCACATCCTCCTTCCCAAAGGAAACCAATTATCCCATCGTTTTCCGATGCTGATGCCTTATGGAAAGAAAGTGCCTCTTTATTTTGAGAAATTTTTTTTTTTTTTGCTGCTTTGAGAGGAGACCCGGCTGCCTCCGAACTCCCAAGTGGGGGTTTTCAGTCTCTTAAATCTCTCTCCTTTCACAAAGCAAAATTGATTTAATGGATTAGTTTAACCAAGGAGGCAAGTGATTTAAAGACAGCTTTCACTCGGAGAGGGACAGCCCAAAAGGAGATGGGTTTGGCTTTTTGGAGACACCGAAATTTGGAATCTGACTGATCCATACGAACAGAGTAAATCAGAGTAAATTCAACCTTAATCCACAGCAATCAAAGAACTATCTCAGACCTTCGCCAAGGGCCCCTGAGCTCACCCAGTTGCCCAGACAGAAACCCCACAGACACATCTGTTTCCTGCCCTCCCTCCTTCCACCACCACACCCGCTTTTATCTGCAGCGAGCTCTGACTCACTCCCAATCCAGAGGAGAGATTTGCTGTGAGGCTTCAAATTAAGAAGCAAGAGGCAAATTGTTGTTCCCTGGTGGGATTCTGGGTGGAGAACTGAAGCTCCTTGCAATTTATTTTTCCCACAGTATGTTGCAGGGGCGATGGAAGAAAGTGGTTTGTGAAATCGCGTGCGTTTCGTGTCTCCAAACAGCGTCAAAGGGCTCCCGTCAGAGGGGAAGGACGAGCTTTTGATGTGGCCCAAGGAATAATAAACCAGGATAAATAATCCCAGCTACGGGAGGAGATCATGGGATTTGCCTGGATTTCTGTAGTGCTGCTGCGTGGTCACGGGGCAAACAAAGGAAACATCCATCAGACCCTTTGAGATGTCAAAGCCATCGGAAAACCTGCGACTCTCTCGCTCAGACTTTTGAACCTGACCTTTTTTATTATTTTTTTTTCACTTGGCTGGATCCGTCGGGTTTGGCAGCCTCAGGAGCACACGCTGCTCCTGCCCCAGTCCCCACACAATTAATGCTCAGGGACAAGCAGAGGAAAGAGGGGAGAATTGAATAATTTAGGCCACAACCCTGGTTCTGAGGCCTGACATCATGGTCCTCACCATGGGGTGAGGGCGGAGGAAAGGTGTGGGGAGGGCTGATGGTTTTCCTGGGTGCCACGAGACAAAATCTAGGAAATCAGGAAAAAAAAAAATCATGACCCACAGAAACAGTTATGCATCAATGGAACTTCTCAGCCAATGGAAATTCGGAGATTCCCCCACCTGGGAATGATCAATGGCACCCTATGGGTGATGCTAAATCCACAAACTGTCACGTGAGGAAAAGGAAATTAGAAATTTAAAAGCTCATTAAAAATCCTTCTCCCAACATGATGGAGTTGTTCTGGCAGGCTGAAAATCTCTTGTTTTACAGTAACTTCTGGCTGGAGCTGTGTCCACAGTTCAGACATCAGAAACATCCCTGGCTCTGAGGCCTGATATCATGGTCCTCCCCAGGGCAGGGGAATGGTGTGGGGAGGGCTGATGGTTTTCCTGGGTGCCAAGAGGAAAAATCTAGGAAATCAGGAAAAAAAATCACTATCCACAGAAACAGCATCAGTTATGCATCAAAGGAACTTCTCAGCCAGTGGAAATTTGGAGATTCCCCCACTTGGGAATGATCAGTGTCACCCTATGGGCGATGCAAACTGTTGAATGAGGAAAAGTAAATTAGAAATTTAAAAACCCACTAAAAATCCTTCTCCCAACACGGTGGAGTTGTTCTGGCAGGCTGAAAATCTCTCGTTTTCCAGTAACTTCTGGCTGGAGTTGTGTCCACGGCTCAGACACCAGAAACATCCCTGCTTGATCCACCCCAGCATCCAACCTCAGCACAAACCAGGATAACCAGTAACACTTTTACAGTATCCTCTGCATGTCCTGACCAAGGTGTTCTCCTTCTCAAACTCCCACCCAGTAAAGAGGAACATTTCCTCCTTTTTCCTTACCTCTGGCATCATTATCTTTCCCTCTTCAGGATTCTGTGTTCCATCACCACCAGCCTTCCCTACTCTGAGGGAATCACCTCCAGTTAGGGTTTTTTCCAATCTCCTGGAATTATTGGGAAGAAATTTAATAACCTTCCCATATTAAAAAAAAAAAAAAAAAAAAAAAAAAAAAGGAGGGATAATGGAGGGATTCGGACCCTGTAGACAAAGCAGAACATGATGAATTTTAAGTTTAATTGCTGCTCTTCTGTTTTCCAGGCTCTAATAGGCAGGATTTTCCACAGGGTACATTTAAAGCTGATTAATGTAGAGACATCTCACTGCAGGAATGTTCTGCTCCACATGTAGGGATACACATTCCGTGGAAAACCCCAAACTCCTAAACCCAAAGTCTGATCTATCCCTAAAATATTTTCTTCTTTACAGGCCGGGTCTTGGAACAACCTGGGGTAGTGGAAGGTGAATAAGTTGGAAAAGAGGACCCCTTAAGGTCTCTTCCAACCCAAATCACTCTGGGATTCTGTGATTAACTTGATCACTTTTATTTCTCAAAAATAGAATGAGATCATATGACAAGGATTTGGGACAGAATCCATCTCCCAGACCCCACAGGAATTTTCTCCCCAGCTCTGAATAAATGATTTTAACTCCTGTTTCCTTTCCCAGCGTGGCAGTGACATTCCTGTGGGTCTTGTGTCCATCACACCGAGGCTAAGAGTGGAAGCTGAATGTGTCTGATCAAAATTCTAATTATAGTTAAAATCACAATTATAGTTCTGGTGTCACAGAAATTTTATCTGGGCTTGGATGACACATTCATGGGAGTTTCCCTGCTCTCTGCCTCTCCTTTTCCTTTCTGCTATCTCCAGCCTGGAAAAGTCTATTTCGGCCAAAAATCCACATTTGAACTCCATACCAAGGCTGAGGGAAGGAAGCAGAATGTGGAATTTTTTCACATATTCTTCCAGACCCTTGGAGAGATCCATGGATTGCTGCTGTGTACCTGCCCAGTCGTTAAAGGCTGAATTAATTGCATCACCACAGCCTTCCTTCCTGACTGGACCTTCCCTGGCCATGTCCTGATCTCCCAACCTTTATTCCCCTTGGGAATGCTCCTAAAGCTGCCTAAATCAGGGTTAGGCTGGGAATTGCTGGGCAAGGAGAGTCCTGGAGTTTGTCTTTGGGACAAATGGGACATTTAAAGGGGAGTTTTTAATGGGAATGATACAAAAAACCTGCTGAGAGCCTTCCCTTGCTAATTGAGCTAATTAATTTTTCGTGCGCAGATGTTATAACTGTGGTAACACTTGGTAATTATTGATTACTTGTTCATAATTGAAAAATCATTTCATTTCCACTTTCTGTACAGTAGAAAATATTGAAAGGACTCCTCATCTTGCCTTTAATCACAGCCTGGTTCTCTTTCTTCATAGCTACTAATTTTGTTTTTAATTATTTCCTTTTTCTATGTATTTCTGTCCTGCGAGGTGCTAATTTTCAGCCGAACTTTTTCCACTGCTCTCCTCAGATTCCTCTCCCCCCTGGAATGTCATTGTTTAGGGATGGGCAACATGATATCTGATTCCAGGGGCAAATGCAAAGTGTCTCAATGTCTTCAGCAATTTCTCAGCAAGATCTTCAGTAGGATTAACTCAAAGAGGTGAAAAAGAATTCCCTGATTTATTCCCTTCTTTGTGTGGCCACTCCTTGGCCCTGACCAAGGAACTGATCCAGATGAAAAAGAATCCAGGGAAAAAAAAAATATCAGAATTTGTTTTTCCCATACAGGCAGATATTCCAGGAGAGGGTGTCTGACATGTAACATTGATTCCATAATAGTCTCCTATATCATAATCTCTCCTAGCCCACAGTTGGGTTATTGAGAAAAATTTTCTTTGTTGGAAGGGTTGTCCAGCCCTGGCACTGCCACGCAGGGCAGTGGTGGTGTCCCATCCCTAAAAATTCGTGTGGATGTGGCACTTGTGGACATGGGTCACTGGTAGCCTGGGTTAAAGGTTGGTCTTGGATTTCGGATGCTTTTCCCAACCTAAACAATTCCGTGTTCCTACAGTTGGTCACCTCAGACAACGCCTGGTCAGGGGGAGCTTTTCAAGCCTATTGGATTTGGTGTCAATCCCAGTTTAAACATCCCTGAACTGATGCCTTGGGAAGGCTGAGCTGGAACAGAGATGGGGCAGAGCTGGAGAATAAAGGAGAGATTTATTAAAAGGCCTTTAAGGATCCACTTTGGGCAGGACAAGAGCCTGGCCAGGGCTACACCCAAGGTGGAACCAAAATGGTCACAAAATGGACACAAAATGGACACAAAATGGACACAAAATGGACAAATGGTCACCAGGTCTCACACTTTGATCAGTTTGGGTCCATTTGCACCTTGGGGTTGAATTGTCCAGTTCCAGCTGCAGCTGATGCAGTCCCATCCTTCTTGTTCTCTCCCTTCAGCCACCGTTGTTGGTGCTTTGGGGCCTGAAAACTTGTCCCAGGTGTCCTTGGTGTGCAGCAGGACAAGGATTTGTTTTGTGTCCCTGCTGTGTGCAGAGAGCTGAGTGACACTGACTGTGAGCTCAGAGCTGCACTCCTGGGCACCACAGAACATGAAATACATGGAAATAAAACTTCAGGCATCACTCCTCCTGTTTCCCTCTCTCCTGCCCTCGCATCCATCCCAGAGCTCTTCCTCCCCTCCAGCTTTTCTGACCAGGCAGTCAAAACTCCACCAAGGAGCTGATCTGGAGGCAAAAACAAATTCTGATTTTTTTTTTCCCCCTGGATTCTTTTTCATCTGGATCAGTTCCTTGATCAGGGTCAAGGAGTGGCCACACAAACTTTTGTGTCAGAGAGAGCAGGTTGGGGGCAAAAGGGGCAGAAATGCAAAGGTTTGGCTTTGCAGGAACACCAGAATTATAACCACAGCTTCCCTCACTTGTCCAGGTGGTTTTTCCATGGATGACTGGAGAACAGGAAGGCTCCAAAGCCACTCTGAAACCCTGGATTCAGGATGACAGCGCCCACAATCAAGGCACAATATACACAAATATGCACAGCGTGAGCCTTTGTTTCCACTGAAATAATGCGGTGCAGAAATGATGAATATTTCCTTATCTTGGCTGCCTTCCTGAAACTAAGGGAAAAATTGGCTGGTACAGAAGGGAACACCCAGGAAAACATTTCATGGATAGAGTGGTTATTCACTGCTATTCATTACGTGGTTGTTGAGATCACAAAGGAGTTGTGGGGTTTGTTTTTTTTTTTTTTCCAAAGGTAAAAAATATGAGGCTGAAGTCAAAATTAAAAAAAAAAAGAAAGACTGAGAAATGTCATTGATTTTCCCCCACGTTATTGGGGCAGAAAAAGCCCCAGTCAATAAAAGGGAACACGTCACATCTACCAACAGAAAAGCAAATAATTGAACAATAAATTATTTAACTTTCCATACACGTTTTGTGAGCCAGTGCTGGGGATGAGGGAGCAGCCACTTCAAATTGAGTGGGAAAGGAGGGAAAAATAAATAAATCAGTTTAATAAAAGCCAGTGGGGCTGGAAAAATTACTGAGAAAAGGGAGAGGCAATTTTTGTCTGTTTAAACACCCACGTACAATGGGGAATTAGCGAAAATCAGCCCTGGGGATAATTTATGGATCTTTTTTGAATCTCCACTCAGGCCCAGAATCCACGTATTAGAAAGTTAACCAGTCACGAACAAACTCCTGAGGAAATATTGTGGAAGAGATGGAAAGAACCAGCTCAGGAGGGGGCTGGAATTCCATGGATTCTGGATGTCCCATTGCAAAGATGGACACAAATCCGACCCCATTCCTGCTTATCAGTGGCCAAAGATTCCCTTGGCAGGGAAGACTGGCATGTTCTCAAGGAGTTGCTGGTGGGTCTGAGCCTCTTGGTCCATAAAAACATTCTCTGCACTCCAGGAAAGCCACCTCCAGGTCTTCCATAAAAACAGGCACCAGGGGAATTCAATGCCGTGATCCAAACCCTCATGTTTTGGGGTTGTTTTTGGCCTGAGCAGAACAAAACCCTCAGTGACCAAGTGCATGACCAAATTCCCAAGGTCTGGCTGTTCCTAAGCGTAATATGAATTCTGGATCCTGGGAAAGTCTCTCCTAAATGAGGAATTCAGCTCCTCGTGGCCATCTGGCAGGAAGGGTTGGGTCACCACTGGGGGTTAGCTCCACTGCATAAATGGAGATGTTGAAGCCACCTGAGATGCAGAAACCTCACCTTTCCCAAATTCCATGAGCCGAGGAGAAATTCTGGAGCTCTTACATCCAGTCATGTGTCGGAACCCTGGAGGATGAAAAATCCAGGATTTCTGAGCTGAGGGGTGCTGACCCCCGGGCAGGCACCACATTTGACCTGAGGCCGTGGAACAGGCTCCCAAAATTGAGTGACAGCCCTGGGGTTGTGGGTGTGGGGTTAAATAGAAATGTGTGATCTCACAGGGTGGAAAACTTAAATTTGGGATTTTAGTATACAATAATATATATGGGGCAAGATGGAGGACTTTGGGCATTTTGTGAGTCCTTCTTCTTCACCTTCCTCTTCCTTCTTCTCCATGGGTTTGGGTGGTTTTCTGGAACTGGTCATTTATTTATATATTCATTTATATTTATTTATTTATTTATTTATTTATTTATTTATTTATCTATTTCTGCAGTTTGTTGATGGAACCCACATTGTGGACTTGAAGTGGTTTGTTATTGGGTTTAAAGTAAAAATAACTTGGGCGGCACCTCATAATTGGACAGATGGTCCTTAAAAAGGCCTTAAAAGAGCCATAAAAAGGTAGAGATAAAGAAATGCTCCATTTTACCTTTTTTTCTAACTTTCTTGTTAGAGCTCACAGCTCATGAGACTGTAATATAGCTAAGAATTAATAAACACGGAGTCTGAACATGAAAAAATAATTTTATAAAATATAAAAAATGCAATAAAAATATAACATTTATAACAAGAAAAAAATTACTTCCCGTGTATTAATCCCAACCTTAGCAGAAAAAGAAACCAAAACCATCACAGTCATGGACCACAGCCATGGGATTCACCACATTTTAGGCCGTGGTTCTTTTCCTTCTTTTCTGGAATCTGACTGATCCTGTCATCCTGAGGGGACATCTCCATCTGCTCTTTGGATGTGTCAACACAGCCACTGACAGAACCTTCTGGTCCATGTCTGAGCCTCTCTGTGCCTCCACTTTTCCAGACCTGGGCTTCCCACAGCTCTTGATTGATTCTGGCTCTGCATCAACAAATCCCAGCTTTAATTTTTGATTTATTTGAAACCCCTCGCACAGGTAAGGGTCTTCTCCTCGTTCCTTGTCAACCTCTTTGCTTGGGTTAGTCAGGGGGATTTTGCTCTTCCTAATTTGTCATCCTGGTGGTTTTACCAGCCCTAAATCCCTAAAATATTGGGGACACACATGGTCTGTAGCAGTGAATAGACTTTATCGTCCATTATGTCCATAAATGTCCAAGGACCAGATTGAGGGAGGATTTTACAACTCACAACTTGAAAACAGCACAAGCTAAAAACCCCAGAAATGTAGGAGAGACACGGATTAGGATTTCCTCTGATCAGATACTGGTTTTGTTCTTAATTTTCCAGACAGCTGTTCATGTAAGGGCATGTCTTTGAAATTCCCCTACTTTCCCAAAAATATCCCTAACACTCATAATTTATCAGAGCAAGGTCTCAAACAATCTCTGGCCCAGACACAGGATGCAGGGCTTGGCATGTGGACAAAGTGGAAAATGTGAGGATTTCCCAAAATTTTACTGCTTTGAGCTTTGATAGTGGGGTTAGAGCACAGTGGGAGTGCAAGGGAGGAAGGAAATGGGATCTTCCAGTGGAGAGAGGGGCAGTATTTTGGGAGATTTGGCAATGAGAAGGGGGATAAAGGGATGGGGTTTGGTTTGTCCTCCTCCAAGAGGGAGCACTAGGAGCTTTTTCCAGTGAAGAGAGGTTGAACCAGCCCTTTGCAGTAGCGCTCAGAGATCTCTTGAGACCCAAGGGAAAAAAACCCAAAGAAGTCCAGACTTTTCTGTAGATATTGTGTCTGTCCTTTCATCCCCGTTCCCTTCAGCTCAGGATTTCCCATCCCAAACAGGAGCAGGAAGCCAGGAATGTGTTTTCCCTCTCTGGAAGTGCTGGCATTGGGATGGGCCTGTGGCATTTCTCCACCAGAACAGAGAAGCCACAAACCCTGCCATGATGATGGAAAAATCCGGGTAATAACACTAATCCCCCCAAATTTTCTCTGGTTTCCAAACCCTCTGAGCCAGTGGAAATTAATCCACCTGAATCCCAGCAGCAGCAGACCTTCCTTTAGATCTGGATCCTGTTTGGAAAAGCCCTTGGAGAACGAGTCCAGTCCTTCACCCAGCAGTACCAAACCCATCAAATGACATCCCTAAATTCCACCTCCCCACATCCTTTGAGCCTCTCCAGGGGTGATGAATCCACCTTTTGTGGATCCTACAGTAAATGGATTTTATCGATTTATGGATCCTACAAGGTCCCATTAAATTAAATTCAATATTTTCTCTTTGGAGGTGACGTCTCTGTTAAAATCCTCCAGAGGTTTTCCAAGGAAAGCGAATGGTTTGGAATGAAGTGCTCGTGGCTTTTGGAAAATCAGAGATCTTCCAGATTTGTGCTGATTTTAGGACCCTGAATTGCTGAGGTGACCGTGTCGTCTGGCTTTGCTGGAATTGCCAAGAGTTCATGCAATGATTTAAAGAGCAAAAAAAAGAAATAATTTAAGATGTTCCTTCTTTTGCTTTTATAACTTGAAAAAAGATTTCTTTGATTCAAAGTCCATAATTCCTGTTTGGGCTCTAACAGCTTTCCAGGACCTTGATAAACCATTTAACGACCATAAAACATGAGGATTTTCTATGTTTTGACACAAAATTTTCCCTTTTCTCTTCTATCTGCTGACATTTATTGATAACTTTAAACTTTTCACTGTCAGACGTATGGTTTTCTTTACCAACGGTTTTGCCAGAGTGGGATTTTTCTTGGAACCTTTGACTGAAGTTTTTTCACACCCTTGTTTCAAATTATTCTTCGTGGCTTAAAGTGAAATCATTGTGACCTTCTCATGACTTTCCTTTACAAAATTACCTGTCCAGTCACTCCATCCTCTTGGAAAAGGCTTTGATTCACCCTTTTAAAATTCTCCTCCCTTCCTTCCTTCCTTCCTTCCTTCCTTCCTTCCTTCCTTCCTTCCTTCCTTCCTTCCTTCCTTCCTTCCTTCCCTCCAGTGCAAAATTGAATTTTTGTCCTGATGACTGAATGAAAAAAAGACCTTTTTGCCCCAAAATTTCTCGTTCCTGAGTGTCGCAAATTTACAGATATAAAAATTATTTTACACACAGTTGTGCAGAGCCAGAAGGTTCTCCCTGAAACTCCTTTTTTTCTGGGTTCCTCCTTTTCCCAGCTCCCTCAGGAATTCTCCAGCCCTTTCCTCAGATCCTGGACATGCTCCTACTCTTTTGAGGCACACGAATTCCACGGGGTAGATGTAAATTGAGTATAAAAAAATCAATTTAATAAAATTTTAGCCATATTTTAATTTGCTGCTCTTTGTTTTCCCAGAATCGGCATGACCCACCCTCCCCCACCCCCCACAAAAAAAAAAAAAAAAAAAAAAAAAAAGAAAGAAAAAAAAGAAATTAATGCCTGGTGCAGTTTGTGTTCTGTGTGTTTATATCCTTTGGGAGCAGATCAAACGATATTTTTCCCCAACACAATAAATCTACTAAATCAATATATTCTTTTCTCCACCTGATTTCTTCGGGGAAAAAAAAAAAAGGAATCCTGATCTATGGAATAAATATTTTGGCCCATAAGGTTTTGCCATGGAAACTCAAAGTGTTTTGGCACTGTGAGGACTGATGAGGCCACACCAACTCATTTTCTCGTTTTATTTTTAGGGAACGACTGAAGCTTTTCAGCAGGAAAATGGGGAAATATTAAAGCTAATAACACCCCCTGACTGAATTTTTGAATCACAAGTATTCCCCTGGATAGTTGCTGGAGATCATTCAGTTTTAAATATGGAATACGACAATATAATGAGGAGCAGTGAAGTATTTGTAGAAATGGGACCCCAAATCTGCTCTGGGTCGTGGGTTTGGGGTTGGGTTTTTAAAGAATTGTTTGATTTTGTACATTATCCAGATACTTAGATATTATTTATTTAGATATTATCGATATATTTGTAAATATTATATTTGTGTATATTATATAAATATTATAATCTATATTTTAATATAGATTAATATACACTTATACATCTTATTTACTTATATTTATTGAATAAATTTTATATTTATTATAATATATAATTATATATAATATAAATCAACATATATTTCTGATTTTATTTCCCTATTTATAGTTTATATATTTGTATATATAATTTAAATATATTTATATATTATTATATGCAGCTATTAATAAATGCATATTTAATATATTCAGCATATTGTTTCTATACCAATATAATAATTATGTATAATAATTATATACTTTCTAATATATATTTTATTTATATATTTGTATATATTTATATTCTACGTATTTACTTGTGTATTTAGCACCTTTTTTATATCTTTGAGCAGTAGGTTGGACCAGGTGACCCCACTCTGATTTCTGTGACCTGGGCTGGTTTAATTCCTCAATCTCTCTCCTCAATGAATGAAAAATGGATTAATTATTTCGGTTATTAATTGTGATTTTAGTGGCATAACAACAACAGAAATATTATCATGACCTCACTCATTATAAAGTAGTTGCGAAATTTTCTGGTGATTGTGTGGGGGAAAAAAGTGAGAATTTTATGGGACAAAGAAGAAACATAATTTCATGGAGGAAATAAAGCGGATTGAAAATCGGAATTTCTGCACATTTATATTGAAAAATATTATATCTATCTATCTATCTATCTATCTATCTATCTAATTATTCTTAAATAATAAAATCCTTTTACAAGGTTATAAAGAGCATAAAAAAAAAAAAAAAGACCTGGCACCCCAAAAATGGTCCCTGTACCCCCTCAGACCCTCACCTTTTAACTTCTACGTCATGAGCACAGTGCCACCGCTGTAAGAACAACAAAAAGCAGGAAAATGCCAATTTTTCCTGGAGTTTTATTGCTTGAATTCCCATTTTGGTCTGTCTGCAGGGCTCTGTCAACACATGGTGAGTAAATCCTACATCAGAAGCAGCAGGGAGGGGCAAACTCCCTTATTTTATTATTCCTGATATTATTTTTGACCACAGCCCTCGGAGGGAAATCGTTAGAGGAAATCAATCCGGGATGTGAGCAAAGGAGAATAAAGAGAGACGAGAAGAGAGATGTGAAAAGGAGAGGGAAAAAGCTGAAAAATCTTTGGGGTAAAAAAAAAAAAAAAAAACAAAAACCAAAAAAAAAAAAAAAAAAAAAAAAAGAGATAAATGGTGCCGTTGGGTTCCAACCCTTTCCCTGCTCCATTGGAATTATTTCCCTCCAGGATGTCGTTTTTAAAAACTGATTTATTTCCTTTCTTTGCTCTTTGAGAGCAGGGAGCGGAGCCCTGAACCCTCTGAGTCATCCAGGAACAGGATAACTGAGGAATTCCATCCCTGATCCTTCAGGGGTGTGGGAGAAGTGTCCCCATTGTCTGCTGGAGTGAATGTTCCCCAAAGGAAAACAGAACACATCAGCTCCCTGTTGGGAAATGCCCTAAAAATGTTCCCTCTTGGATAATCCCGGGTGTGACGGTTCCTTTGGGAGTGGTGACATCCAAACTCTAACAATTCCTGGCCTGGAATTCTGGGATCCTTCAGTTCTGGGGAGGTTTCTGGGCATTTGTGCTCTCCGTGAGGAGCATCAGGTCCTGGTTGATAAGGTGTGAAGGTCTTTCCAAGGAAATCCTGCTCTTTTTGGCCTAAAATTCATTGCTGGAGGAGGAGGAGAAAGTTTTAAATCCCCATGAACGGTTTGGTCACTTTGAGGGTGTCAAAAAGGGATGTGGAATGGCTGCAGAAGGGAATGGGGCTGGAAGACTCCTGACAGAAATGGGAAAAAGGCTCAGCCTGGAGAAAAGGTCTCAGCCTGGAGAAAAGGAGGCTAAAATGCATCACTGGAGTAGGAGGGAAAAGATTTTAGCTCTCATGAGTGGTTTGGTCACTTGGAGGGTATCAAAAGTGGACATGGAATGCCTGGAGAAGGGAATGGAGCTGGGAAAGGGGCTCAGCCTGGAGAAAAGGAGGCTAAAAGTCATCCCTGGAGCAGGAGGAGAAAGTTTTTAATTCTCATGAATGATTTGGTCACTTTGAGGGTGTCAAAAATGGGTGTGGAATGCCTAGAGAAAGGAATGGAGCTGGGAAAGGGCTGGAGAACTCCTGAGGGAGCTGGGAAAGGGGCTCAGCCTGGATAAAAGGGCTCAGCCTGGAGAAAAGGAGGCTAAAAGCCACCACCGCAGCAGGAGGAGAACATCCTTTGGGTCCCAGAGCTCTCACCTCTGCTTATCCAGCCACTCCATCCCAAGGCAGGGAAACCCCTGGGAGAGATTCTGCCCCATCTGGGAAAGCCTCACTGGGTTTTTCAGAATGGAGAGGAAAAGGAAACGGAACCTGGGCCTGGCTGGTTTGGAGCTGAACTGGAAAATGTTCCCATCTCCTTCAGTGACATCACCTTTTAAATATTTTTTTTATTTCTTTCCCTTTTTCCTCTTATTCTCCACCATCCATCAGATTTAATTATCTCCTCAGCATTCCCTGTTCCCCCCTGAGTGTCTGTGCTGCCGTGGCTTTGATTTTTCAGGTGTTTTTTGGACAATGGGACTGATGGCTGACCCCAAACCAGGAGTGGGAATAAACCAAACACGGGATTTGGCTCCGTGCTGGAACCTTTCTGCTCAGGGTTTCCAGACCGTCCATTCTTCATCCCTTGGGAATGATCAAACTGATAAAGTTTATCAGGATTCCTCGAGAGTCCTCTGAGAAGGGGAATGGAGAAGCCAGGAGGAAATCCGGAAACTCTGGAGGAGCCTTCTGGAGCACACAGAGAAAGATCCAAGCCTGAATTTTTAGGATTTATGGGCAACAAATGAAGAGAGGCTGCCAGGGATGATTTTGCCAGGAGATATTCCCTGCATATCCTTGGAATCTGATACAGGATTGGAGGGGAGCAGCTGCTGTTCCCTTTGGTGCTTTGCAGGCAGCAAATATCTCAGGAAAAGCTTTTTTTGTTTTGATTCATTCCAAGGAGCTGAAGACTGAGGGAGATTTCATGGAGCACAGCATGGAAAGTGGAGATTGATGTGGCCTGGAATGCCTAAACTTTCCTAATTAATGGGGAAGGAATTCCTGAGGAATCAGCTCTGTTGGTGCTGTTTGTAAGTACACTTTGGATAGACCAAGGTGATTTTATTCACCTGAATCTTCCCAAAATTCTGGAGTGTAGGTGAGAGAAAAGCTGAAGGTGAGAGAAATTTCCCTGGATCTGGCACAGGTGGAAAGGAAAGGAAAGGAAAGGAAAGGAAAGGAAAGGAAAGGAAAGGAAAGGAAAGGAAAGGAAAGGAAAGGAAAGGAAAGGAAAGGAAAGGAAAGGAAAGGAAAGGAAAGGAAAGGAAAGGAAAGGAAAGGAAAGGAAAGGAAAGGAAAGGAAAGGAAAGGAAAGGAAAGGAAAGGAAAGGAAAGGAAAGGAAAGGAAAGGAAAGGAAAGGAAAGGAAAGGAAAGGAAAGGAAAGGACATGTCGTCCCTTTTCTTTTTCCTTCCTATTCCCTTTTTTCTCTTCTCATTCTTCTTTTTATTTTTTCTGTTTCCTATTAATTTTTCTTTTCTGTTCTTTTTTCCTTGCTCTCCTCCTCCCTTTCTCATTTCTATCTTTCCTTCTTCCTTATCATATGGAGAAAAAGCTAATAATTCTTATTTTTCCCCTCTCTAAGCTTTATTAAATTGAAAATTGAAAACAAGTTTTAAATTTTATATTCCAAGTATATAAATATTTTTTTCACATTAAGTTTCACTGATAGAAAAGGAGGAAAACTCACATGATAACTTTTGGGAAGGGACAGTCTCCACTATCCCAGGTTGCTCCAAGCCCTGTCCAACCTAGCCTGGAACACTTCCAGGGATGGTGAATCCACAATTTCTCTGGACTAATTAACTCCCTTTTTGTTGTTAACAAACCACGGCTCGTTACCAGAGTGCTGACAGGTAAATAATCCCACAAAATGCCATAAATATCTATTTTTAGGACAATTTTCCTATTGCAAACACTGTGACCTCTGGAAAACTGGGAAATCTTTAGCTGAAAAGACCTAAAAATCCCCTATAGCAACACCAGTCCAAGGCTCTGTGATATGAATTAATTAATATTAATATTATTGTTATTTTTATTGCTCCAGCACCAGCTCAGTGTCTCTGTATTCCAAGCACACTTTGGCACATGTGGAATTCAGTAGCAACTTCAGAGCCTGGACAGGCTCCTTTTTTTCCAGAGCAATTCCACGACTGGGCTCTGATCAAGGGGACAGATTTAAATGGAGCTTAATTTGTTCTCCTGACAAGCTCTTAGATACGGAGCTGGAAACAGAAAAGGAAATTGGAAAGAAAATAGAAAAGGAAATAGAAGAGAAAATTGAAAAGAAAATTAAGAGAAAATAGAAGAGAAAATAGAAAAGAAAATAGAAGAAAAAATAGAAAAGAAAATAGAAAAGAAAATAGAAAAGGAAATAGAAGAGAAAATAGAAAGAAAATTTAAAAGAGAATAGATGAGAAAATAGAAAAGAAAATAGAAAAAATAGAAGAGAAAATAGAAAAGAAAATAGAAAAAATCAAGAAGAAAATTGAAAAGAAGCTAGAAAAGGAAATAGAAGAGAAAATAGAAGGGAAAACAGAAAAAGAAACAGAAGAAAAAATAGAAAAGAAACTAGAAGTGAAAATAGAAGAGGAAATAGAAAAGAAAATAGAAAAAGAAATAGAAAAAAATTAGAAGTTCTCCAGTCCTGACCTCCACCCTCCCAGGAGATAGAAGGAAAAAAAAAAAAAAAGCCCCTGGATTTTCTTTCTGCTGGAGATCCAAATCTCCAGGGAACAATTGGGTGGAAAACACCAGGAATAAATGAGACCGAAGGAGGTGATGCCAAAGCCCAGCCATCCCCTTCTCCCTGGTTTCCAGGGGAGGGAATTCGAGTGGAGAACGTTTCCCTGCCTCCCCACCCTGCTCATAAAGCAGCCAACAGGCCAAGAGGGACTCGTGAAGGGACTCAAATCCCAACCCATCACGTTTCCCAGGTTAATCCTTTGCCGCTCCAGCCTCGGGGAGGGCTCAAAGCTGACCCGGTGAAAACCAAACCACAGCAAAGAAATCCCTGGAACAATCTCTCCTCGCACGGCTCCTGCTGTCCCCGAGGATTTCAGGGCAGTTTATGGAGTAGGGAAAGTCACGTACTGCCACCTGTTCCAGCGGTTGTTAAATGGGCTTGGATTTTCTTCCCTGGGCCAGGACATGAAACGGGGTCTGGCTGAACCTGATAATCTCGGGCTGTCAGCTCCTTGCCCAAGATTTATTGGCCTGGGAGAGGTTTCCTCCAGCTTGGAGAAACCCTAGGAATGGGTGTCTGTACATGGAAATATCCAGGGCAGAAATTCCTAATGCTGAGTGGATAAACCCTAACCCATTTTCTCCACCCTTTTTTTTTTTTTTTCCATGTCTGGTCTAAAACCTGCTTGTCTGAAAATCTCTGATTTTAGGAGCTCTGGGAACAGGTAAGGAATGGCTTTCCATGACTTAGTGCAGAAATAAGGATGTGTTTGGGGTCTCCCACTAAACTGAGGTGGGAGAACCTGCTTGTCCGAAAATGTCTGATTTTACAGTTTCTGAAAAACAGGTAAGGAATGGCTTTTCCTGACTTTGTGCAGAAGACTTTGGAGTCTCCCACCAAACTGAGGGTTGAATCCAATCCTTTTTGGCTGGGAAGGAGCAGGAGAATGACATCAGCGAGCAGCAGAGCTCCAGTTTCCCTCGTCATTCCCAGGCTCCATCCAGACTTTTACAGGAAGAGCCCCTGTCCCGCCAGTGACCTTCACGCTGTTCCAGAAGATAAACCTTTCCTAGGGGTGAAGAATCCTGATGTAGCCAATTTAGGTCAGCCCTGGAGCTGCCAAACTGTCTGCTCCTGAGTAATTAATGAGGCTGTGGGTCCTGCCAAAGCCGGGGCTTGCTCTCCTGAGAGGGATAACTCAGAGCTGAGCACCAGAACCTACCAAAAAAAAAAAAAAAAAAAAAGAAAAGGTTGGTAGGTTTTGACTCCCCCCAAAAATGGGTTTGGGAATGAGCAAAGAAAAACCACTTCCAACCCCTCAATCCAAAATGAGGTGAGCCTCACGTGTTACCTTTTCTGTCTGACGATTCCTTTGGACAAGAAAATTGGATGGAAAAGCCTTTGAGATCGTCGAGGAGTAACAGCATTCCTGCAACGTGTTCTTTGGTCTCCGTCACACAGACTGAGCCTTTCCACTCCAAACACAGGAAAACGACTTCATTTGGCCCAAAAAAAGTGTTTTGTCTACTGGGAACCCTTAAAACGACACCGTGAAGCTCGTTTTTCAATCCCCAGAAAGAGAGAGAGAAAGAGGGGAAGCAAAAAAAAAAGAAGAAAAAAAATTAAAAGAAAAAGGGATGTTCCTTTGCCAGACAGGAAAGTATAAAAGTCAACATTTCCACGAAGACTAAACAGGTGGGAAGCAATCGAGGGAGCAGGGTGAGGAGGTTCAGGGCTGACTCTGCTGGGTTTCAGGTGGCTCAGCCGCCTCGGCAGCGGGTTTACGAGCAGGGTCAGGCCCTCGCTCCGTCTGCCTTGGATCCCGAGCAGCCCCGTAATGAAGGAATAAAGGCGCCATAAAATAAAAGTGAAACTCGACAGCTCTGAAGATTAATTCTGTTAATCGACTTGGCCTCCAGCTCTCCTTCTGTTCAGCCTCAAGCCCAGCCCGACTTTTCTCTGGTTCTCAGGGTGTGTGGAACCCTGAGCGTGTGGAATTCTCTCTCCTCGTTCCCTCCTTCTCCTTGTCTGGATTAAAATGATCCTTGCAGCGAAGTGGCTGCCTCAAATCAAACCAGGCCGAATTATTCTTAATTTTCCTGAATTAATTAATTCTTTCCTGAATTAATTCAAGGGCGGGGATGTGCTAATGAATCAGGGGGGTGGATTATTAGGGTTTAAATTGGTAATTAAAGAAGGGGTAAAGAGGTCACAAAATCAGAGAGATTTGAGAACAATTAATGAATAATTGATCTGATGGAGACCAAAGTTGGTTAATAATAGAAAAATACGTCCCCCAATGTCCAAGTGTGGCAGCAAAAGCTGTTCTTCAGAAAAGAAAGAATTCCAATTAAACAAGCCATGGATAATAGGGAAGGGAAGGGAAGGGAAGAGGGGAAGGGAAGGGACGGGAAGGGAAGGGAAGGGAAGGGAAGGGAAGGGAAGGAAGGGAAGGGAAGGGAAGGGAAGGGAAGGGAAGGGAAGGGAAGGGAAGGGAAGGGAAGGGAAGGGAAGGGAAGGGAAGGGAAGGGAAGGGAAGGGAAGGGAAGGGAAGGGAAGGGAAGGGAAGGGAAGGGAAGGGAAGGGAAGGGAAGGGAAGGGAAGGGTGTGGCTGATTTGAATCTACTTCTGGATAAAACAAATCTCAGTGTATTAATGAGGGTAACGACAGGAGAATATTTGTAGCATTTTAGTTTTCCTGTGGTGATGTGGAGATGTTTTCCACAAAACAAAACCCACAATGAACAAAAAGATCAGAAAATCATGGAAATCATGGGAGAGAAAGCCTGGCAACCACGGGGAAGAGGGATAAATATTAAATTCCTCCAGCAAATAATTTTGGAGACGTCCCCAGAAAGATAAAATCCTTTCTGTCTAACAGCAAGGCTGAAATGGGGGGACATTCTACAAGAGTGGGGAGAAGGAAGAAACAGAATAACTCTGTTTTTACGAGGAGCCACGTGGTAAGAAGTTCACAGTCCTGGCCAAATAAAGAACCAGATTATAAAACTTTAAACTCCACGGGGCTGGAGCCTGAGTCTTGAGTGGTTCCTGAGAGACACTTGGGGGCTTTGACTCCGTGGTGACCTCGGGGCAGCTCCTCACGCCAGCAGGGAGGGGCTGGGCTGAGCTGAACCAGGTTTGTCTTTGGCACAGTTTCCAGTCTCAGAGCAGTCGAGATTTAATCACTGATAGTGAATGTTGATAGCTGAAGTGGCAGGTTAAGGACTTCCAGACTGAAAGCCCTTGTAAAACAATCCATAAAGTGTTGGCAAAGGGACAAACCCTCTTTATGTCTGGGCTCTCTGCTTAGCTTTACCGTGACTTTTCAGAAAGGAGATGAAAACTCACCTTTATGAGCTGTTGGGTGACACTTTTGGTAGCTTGGTTGTCAATTTGATTTTAAAAAAAATGGAATAAAAGAACATTTTCACGTGTGCAACTCATTCTGTGTGTGAAAAGCAAGATGGGAATGTCCCCAGGAGGTCTCAGTTGCGTTTCTTGTTGGGTGAAGATGAGTTCTGTAAAGCAGAGCTGGTGAGAGAAGAATCACAGACTAAAAAAAAAAAAAAAAAAATGTTTTAAGGATTTAAAGTCCAAAGGTGTGAGTTTGAATAAACAGAGTCTTCCAGAATCACCCCATGGTCTTGTTTCTAGGTGGATTTCTTGTTCTGGCTCCCTAAATTTCATAGAATCACAGAATTATAATTGGACTGGGTTGGAAGGTCCTTAAAGATCATCCTGTCCTAGTGGCAGGAACAATTTCCACCATCCCAAGCTGCTCCAAGCTCCAGTTTCCAACCTGGCCTTGGGCACTGCCTGGGATGGGAAATCCACAAATTCTCCAGGTAACCAGAGAAATCTGCTGGGAGATGATTAAATCCAACACCAGCTTTGCCTAAACTTTACTCCTCTGACTTGGCTTTCCTGGCCTGCAACTACGATGGTTGCAACAGGTTTCAACAGATGGAAATAGAATACAACTTTTGGTGATGTATTGCAACCCAAGGCACTCTCCAGCATCTGTATGACCTCACCCAAAACTTCCCCAGGAAAACCCTTTCCCAGATGACAGCTGCCAATCAAACCTCTGATGCCCAGTGCTGTAATTTCGGGTTATTTATTGCTCTGCTGGGCTGCTGGGAACCTCCAGCTCTGGGAAATTTTATCCCAAGGAGAGCTGCTGCTGCTCCTGGTGATCCAGTTGGGTCAACGTGCGTGAAAAATCCGTCTGCAATTCCTCGTGGATTGTGTCCATGTGGATTCCTTGTGGAATCCTTGTGCAATTCCAAGCAATTCCAACATCCATCAACACGAGCATGACCTGGAAATTCTTAGCCCTCAAAACTTGAATCTTCCTTTTTCATTCCTTCCCCTGGATTTTCTGGCCATTCCTGTGTGTTCTTTGCTTTATCTTTTTCTCTGACCTGTGAGATAAGAATTCTAGAGCTGAAATAAAAGAGTTCCCTGTGCTGTGAAAGAGTTCTATGCATTGGAAATTGAAAAAAAAAAAAAGAAGGATCATGAAATGGAAAAAAATTCAATTCCTGAGAGTAGAAGCTGTCAAAAGCTGTCAAAACACTTGGTGTAAAAAATATGTCTGGCACATGGACAGGCCAGAGGAACTCGTGTCACTCAGGGAGCTCCCTGACCGTGTGTGTGTGACACATGGAATACCACAGGGATGCACATTAATTACTCCCCCGCTGGAAGGATCCAAATATTTTGGCAGTTCGGGAGCAAGGTTCGGAGTTTGTGAGAGGTGAGAGAAATTCATGGCGTCCCCAGCCAAATATTCCAGTGTGGGAGGCTGAAAATAACCAAACAAGCAGTGTGCCTGCATGGGATTTCTGTGGAAAACAAATGCTGAGAGTGAGGAGTGAGAGAGAAACACTTCCTGTGAGGGTGGGGAGGTGCTGGAAAAGCTTGGCCAGAGAATCTCTGGATGTCTCATCCCTGGAAGTGTCCAAAGGCAGGTTGGATGGGGGTTGGAGCAACCTGGGATAGGGGAAAGTGTCCCTTGCTCATGACAGGGAGTGGAATGGGATGATCCTTAAATTCCCTTCCATCTCAAACCATTCTGAGATTCTGTGACTCAGCAGCTTGGATGGACAGACTTACTTATCTAAAACAAAATCAAATTAAATCAAATTAAATCGAATCAAGGAATCATTGCTGTGGAGTCATAATTTTCCATTTAGAGTTGTAGAGGGAATAGAATTGGTGCCTGTCGCTAAAAGCTTGGTCCACAATGTGTTTGGGTGAGATAAAACAATGAGGGAGGAGAAGAAAGTCCAATTAAATGATCTAATTCCAGTTAAATGATCTAACTCCACTCAGACCTGGGATTTAGGGTCTTTTTCAACCCCAAATCATTTTGGAATTCCATGATTCCATACCAGGTGGGATGCTTCCTTCAGCCAAGGGGCTCAGCCAGGAGACCACGGAGCCAAAGCTGCTCCTCCTTGAATTCCCTATTTTATGGTTTCTGGCTGATTTGAGACTGAAAAGAAAAAGTGGTGAAGAATATTATTTTTAGTTCCTCAGGTTCTGAATTTTAGGATTTCATTTTTAAACAAGGAACTTTCCCTCGCTGTGGCTTCCAGGATGTTCTGTTCCCTTTGGGAATGATGAAATCAGGCTCAGAGCTCAATTCCTGCACCTCAGTACTGCTCTGGATGGATTTAGGGACTCAGCAGATTCCAGAAGGGACAGGATTTACCTCATATAACAAAAATCCTCTCAGGATGTGACATTTCAGGCCACTCTGCCCAAGGTCCCTTTGCAGCAACAGAAGAGAAACAGAAAATCCAGAGAAAGACAGGACAAAAATGTCAGATCTGCTTCTGGGATTCCAGATCTGCTTCCAGATCTGGAAATCCATATTTCCCATTCCTCAGGTTATCTGTGATGATTCCTACCCAAAGTGCTTACCTGCTCCAGCCAAGGACTCCGGGTCTGCCCACAAGTGGAATTTTAAGGATTTTAGGGTCTAAACAGGAGGTGCCCAGCAGCTGCTTGGTTAGGACAGGGAGGGACACTTGGATAACTTGGAAATTACTTGGAATGGCTTGGCTCATTCATACCTGCAATCACTGTAAATCTTTCTTTCAGCTCTCTAAGCCTGTCCTGTTTTCCAGTCAGATGTTAAGATTAATTCCAGATTTATAATCCGACTTTTCCAGCGATTACATATTGCACCAGCCCGAAAATAAAGGCCAGGCTGTCCAAAGTGCACCTGAACTGACTCCACGGCCCTCGCCATGACTGGATGGGTTTAAATCAGCGCCGCAATCAATCTGTGGGATTTGCTGCAGAAATTCCAGTCCTGAAGCAGGAATCCCTGCGTGAAATTCCCTGGCATGTGTTATGGAACAGGTCAGTTCCTAATGGTCCCCCCTGGAGCTCGAGCTCCAGACTGAGGAATAACTCAGCCAAGAGGGCTGAAGGCACGGGAATTATTGGAGTTTTTATTTATCATCATTACCTGCAGCGGTGTCACTCAGAGCCACCCGAGGTTTGTGGTGTGGGGATCAAGTGATTTCATTTTGATTGATCCGTTGGTTTGTTTCAGGAGTAATAAATCCGGATTTACAATCAATTAAACTCGTTTTTCACCCCACTCCCACACACCCTCCCTGTCAAACTCAAGGTAAACTTTAACACCTCCCCCTCCCATTTTATATCTGGGCTGTGTGATTTATTTTCAGCAGCGAGACGCTGAAGGCAGAGTCAGTTTTTCCAGAGAAATAAACCTCTGGAATCTCAGGAAAGAGCAGTCATACAATACCCAGGGTGGACAGGACACAAAATTAATCACCCACAAATCAATCAGGGCTGCGAGGGAGGGCGAATGAGCTCTTTGCTCCTTAGGCTGGGTTTTGTCAGGGAGGGATGGGCTCATTTTTTCCCTGATTTGGGGCTCTTCCTACACATCTTTGGGTGTGTCCATCCTGTTACAGGGAAGGCCAGGATGGGGGAACCATAGTGCTCCCTCCTGACAAAAATCCATGGATTTGATTTATTCCCTTCCCTTCCCTTCCCTTCCCTTCCCTTCCCTTCCCTTCCCTTCCCTTCCCTTCCCTTCCCTTCCCTTCCCTTCCCTTCCCTTCCCTTCCCTTCCCTTCCCTTCCCTTCCCTTCCCTTCCCTTCCCTTCCCTTCCCTTCCCTTCCCTTCCCTTCCCTTCCCTTCCCTTCCCTTCCCTTCCCTTCCCTTCCCTTCCCTTCCCTTCCCTTTCCCTTCCCTTCCCTTCCCTTCCCTTCCCTTCCCTTCCCTTCCCTTCCCTTCCCTTCCCTTCCCTTCCCTTCCCTTCCCTTCCCTTCCCTTCCCTTCCCTTCCCTTCCCTTCCCTTCTGCAAATTTTGAAAGTTTGGGTTATTTTTAAAACATTAAATTGATCTAAAAAATATTCTTAAAAAGTTTAGAATTCTAATTTAAATTTTTTTTCCATTTTTTCTCCCATAATATTTTTCTGATTTGCCACATGAAGACATTTTCCTCATCCACAAGGAACATCCATCAACAGGAGCATGACCCTGAAATTCTTGGCCCTTAAAACTTGAATCTTCCTTTTTCATTCCTTCTCCTGGATTTTCTGGCCATTCCTGTCTGTTCTTTGCTTTATCTTTTTCTCTGACCAGTGAGATAAAAATTTTAAAGCTGAATTAAAATTGTTCCCTGAGCTGTGAAATGGTTCTGTGCATTGAAAAATAACAAAAAAAAAAAAAAAAACCAAAAAACAAAAACAAACAAACCAAGGATCATGAAATGGAAAAAAAAAATTGAATTCCTGAGGGTAAAAGCTGTCAAAAGCTGTCAGAACTCTTCATAAAAAATATTTGATGTGTAATTATTTTATATTAAGAATAAAAGAGGAGCTGCCAATCCCAATGTGATAATGGGAACCATATTGGGCAGGAGAAGGAGAGATGTGCAGGCAGAATTTACTCTGGTTAATTTTCCAGCAAGAGAAAAAAAACCCCAAAAATCCCAGAATGTCCGATATCTCTAAATCCCATGGAATATTTTTATTTCCTTATTCATGGGAAGGATTGTCTTACCCAGGGCAGTTTTGGAGTCCCCATCCCTGGAGGGATTTGAAGTGGATGTGACACTTGGGGACATCGATTAGGTGGGACCTTGGCAGTGCCAGTGGAGCAGGAATTGAGGGTTTTCCTCGTTTGGGAATATCTGGAAAATCAGAGGACAGGAGCTAAAATCAGACTTGAAGAGTTTTCAGTTGATTTATTATTAAAAGACAACCAGAGCTCACTTTTCATTTTTCAAAGCGGTGCAAGAGGCACTGAAAATAAACACAAAAAACCACAAAAAATTTTTTTTAAAAAAAAAAAAATAAAATTAGAAAATAACTATTTCTCTCTTAACATAAGGAACAATTATCCAGGGAAATCAACTTTTTTTCAGCACTGGTGTCTGAAAGGAAAACGAAGGTGGCCATCACTTAAATATGTGCAAAAAAATGAGACTTTCTCTGAAATTCCATCAGAGCAAATCCTCAGGGCGTTTGTTCCTTCTGTTCCCTGGGAAAAGCCTTTTCCCAGATTTTCCAGGAGCTGCCATTTATGAGATGGATTGAATCCTGGTTCTCCCATTAGAACCGGGAAAAATGAGGCAGGGTGGGACATCCCACCTCTATTTAATAGCTCCATTCGAGGCCTGGGAAATTTGATTTAAAGCAAACCCGCCCTGAACCGCAGCAGGATCTGAGCTCTGGGTTGTTTGACAGGGCTCTTTATTAGGGGGAATTATTTTAATATCCCTGTCCTTGACATTCCGACAGAGCAGAGCTTTCCAGGGAAAACGGAGCTGGAGACAGTGGGAGGATGGAGTTTCTCCGGGAGAAGCTGTCACAGAAGAGCCTTTGGATGCAGAAGGAAGCCTCTGAGTACAGGAAAATTTTTAATAATTAAATTTAAAAATAATAATTAAAATTTTAATTAAAAATTATTTCTAAAAATATTAGGAAGAATCAGGCAAAAACCCAAGATCCCAAATAGCTTTGGGAATGAAAAGAATTCCTTGGCTGGAGGTCAGATTATTTCTGCTGATAATTCTGAAGGAAAATAATGGAATATTCAGAAGGAATATCAGCCTGTCACCCAGGGAAGTGCTTCCAGTCAGAGCTGGGAATGGCTGATTTGTGTGGACACCCACAGACTCCAGCAGGCCTGAAAACGAGATGGAAGTCATTATCCAAAGGGATTTAATTGAATATTCCAGTGCTGTCCATCAGGAATCATTTTGCTTTGTTAAATCCTTAATTTTTCCAATTGCTTTCCCTCCGCCATGTCAGCTCCCAGATATCATTACCCCAAATTAAATCAGTGTCATTGTGGTTCTTTAACCCACTTTTTCCACTTCCCAGTTTCCCATTTCCAAGAGTTCTTACCCCATTTCTTGTCTTGTTTCCTTATTCTCTGGAAAAGTCAAGGAATTACCCGGATTTCCTTTCCTGGTTATTTTTGCAGCACCCTTTTCATCCCGATGTGACCAGATGGTTCTGTCTGACAAACACAACCTGAATTTAAAAAATATTCAAATTGCCATCTCCTGGTCACTGTGAAAACCAGAATTCCTGGGAGTTTTCCCAGGAGAAATCCTTTGGATTTGTACTGGGAGTGGAGATAATCAGGAGGAAGGGAAGTGCTCCTGTTGGTATTTCCATGAGGGCACAGAGGGATGTCGGGTCCCATTCTCTGTGGGGTGGAATAAATCCATGATTCTCCAGAAAAATTAAGGAAAAAAAGGGAAAATTTGCAGTTTCTGGGTGGTGACTGCTGCAAGTCAAAGCACCAGAGATAAATTTTTAGGGCTGTCTGCAAAAATTTTTCCTGTGCTATCCAGTGTCTCTGGATTTCTTTCCTCTGGGCTGAGGGTTTAGGGCGATCCTGCTGGAACAGATTCCAATCAGAAAATCCAGAGGCAGGAAAATACCTCAGGAATCCAACATTTTCTCTGGAAAAAAACCCAAAAACAGACAACTGATGCTGAAAATCTATCAACTTTTTCTTTAATACCTCCTGGACCTCCCAGATATGTTGATTTCAAGGTGACAAAACTCAAGGTCTTGAGGACAGCAACTCTTCAAGTATAATGGCTGACTGCTAGAAATTCCCTACTGGAATTTTAGGTGGGATATTGGGAAGAAATTAATTACTCTGAGGATGGTGAAGGCCTGGAATGGAATTCCTAGAGAACCTGTGGCTGCTCCCTGGATCCCTGGAAGTTCCCAAGGCCAGGTCGGACAGGGCTTGGAGCAACCTGGGATAGTGGGAAGTGTCCAAGGGGATTGGATCAGATGATGTTTAAGTTGATTTTTGTTCCAAACCTTTCTGGAATTCTGGGATTCCATGATCTCCACCGGGATCATCTTTTCCTTGGACACTGGAGGAATTCTGTTTCTTTGTAATACGACAAGCACCGATGAGGCAGAAATTTATTTCCAAGGATATCCAATCCAAAAGATCCAGAACTCCAGGACAAACCCAACTGGCCTATAAAACTCCTCTCAGACTTCCTGACTCTCAGAAAATCGGTGTCTGATGCTGACAATAAAAACTAATTAAGACAAAAAGTATTTTGGGTGAAATAAGAAGATTCCCAATCCTGTGAGTCACTTGGGAATGCGCGGGGGCGGATATTTAAATGCCAAGATCTTTAGGTTTGCCACGCTACACCCTGTCTGAAGGCCTGGAAACTCTGGGAATGCTCCAAGAAAGCTCCAGGAAAAGCTGTTGTTTGGCTTGGCAGAGCTCCAGGTTCTGCAATTGTTGTTTTGGGGCCCAGAAAGGAGCAACGTCCCATTGGGAAAGACCTTCCATGGACACGGGACATCAGATGGGAGCAGATGCCACCAAGACTGCTGAATGAACTCTCAAAATATTAATTTAATTTTTTTTTTAAATTACTTGAGCAGCAGGGATCTGTCCTTCAGCCCATCAAGGGTCTGGGGGAGACCTTGGCTTTACTTTTCTAAACGTGTCCCACAGGTGAAACTTCCCTTTTGTTTATTCCTGAGGGAATGGAAGTGGGGGACATAAAAATAGATCCAACAGGAAGTTTCCAGAGGCCTGTGGAGTATTTCTTGCAGGATTGACCTTCAAATACCACCTTTTCCCACTTTTATTCCGAAAGGCTCTGAATTTTCTCTTTTTTTCCCCCCAAACCTGGGTGATTTTGGATGCACAAGGAGGGGGAAATGCCAATGTGTCATTTGGAAATGTCAAGGTAACTCCTTTGGGAGTCAACTCAGAATAGGAAATAACTCCTCAGTTAAGGAAGATCCAAAGGAAACACTGGAAATTTCTCCCAAAATTCTACATTAGGAATCACATGATGATTTTTAGGATCAGGATTCTCCTACCTTTTAAATGTATGGATTAGACCACAAGAATTCAACACAGTTTTAGGGTGATTCAGAGGAAAATTGAGTCATATTACAATCCAAATTCCTGATTCCCACCTGGAAAACACACCTGGAAGTCCCTTCCTCAGCCTTCACAAAGAGTTCTGTCTGCAGCAGCTCTAAATATCATTATTAGCCCAAAACAAGCCATATGGATATCAGAATTATTAATTTTAGCAATTGTAGCATTGATATCCCAGTGGGAAATATCTCACAGTTGACAGCACGAGAGTGATGGCGCCAAGATCCAGGGAATTTTAATCTGGGCTGGAAAAAAGGGAAGGAAAAGATGTGTCAGGATGGGGAATCCACAAAACCAAGTCATTAAGATAAGCCAGACAATGGTCCATGCACAGAAGCAGTTCAATAAATACATTTATTTTTAATTTTTTATAGTCATCCCAGAATAATGGCTTTTAAGGGGGATTTTAAAGGATTTTGGGAGGGGAGGAGCAGCCACACTATCCTGAACAGAAGCCAGAAAAAACAGCTCTGCCGAAGTCATTTTTCAGTGGCAAGTGGAGTTTTCCCCTAAATTATCTCCACCACTAAAAAAAAAAAAAAAAAACAAAAAAAAAAGGGATCTGTTTTCTGTGAAATATTTTGACATTTCAGTGAAAACTTCAACACAGGAAAAGTGAAATGTTTCCAGCTGGGAAATTGTGTCCTGAACCATCATCAGAGTCCCTGATGGGTTGATTTGGGATAAACTGCCTGGATTCACTTCCATTGAGGGGCTCCTGAGGCAAATGACATCTCCCAGGATGAGGATGGACATGAATTAAGAACTAAGGATTAATTCTTCTTATTTATGACGGAGGTCATCCAGTGCTGGACAGCAACAGAACCTCCCTCTACCTGCGGTGATTTTTATTTTATTATTTTATTTTATTTTCATTTTATTTTCATTTTACTTTATTTTACTTTATTTTAGTTTTTTTATTTTTTATTTTTTATTTTACCTTATTTTTTATTTTAACTTAATTTAATTTTTTTTATTTTTATTCTATTTTTATTTTAGTATTTCATTTGTTTATTTTACTTTATTATTTTTTATTTTATTTTATATATTGTATTGTATTGTATTGTGTTTTTTCATAATTTTATTTCCTTATGTTAAATCCTCTTGGGACAGTTTCCCAGAGAAGCTGTGGCTGCCCCTGGGTTCCTGGAAGTGTCCAAGACCAGATTGGATGGGACTTGGAGCACTCTGGGACAAAGGAAAGTGTCCCTGCCCATGGAATGGGATGAGTCTGAAGATCCCTTCCAACCCAAACCGCTCCAGGACTGCTTTTATGATTCCATAGCAAAATCCAGTGGAATTTCAAGAGTTTTGGGTTTCTTCCCTTGCTCTGAGCTGTTGCGTCCCTTGGTGTCACTTCTCTTTCTCCCTCTGGTGTCTGCCCAGGTGATAAAATCCATGGGAAAAGGGATCTTCTCCGTGTTCTTCTACCACGTCAGTCATATTTGGACCCCAAAAATTAATTAAAAGCTCTGCTTGATGGGGCCAAAGAAATTTTCTTGCCTTTTAAGTGGGTTTAAAAATGGGAAAGGAAAAATTGGGACTCCAGAATTCAAAACAAAGGGCTGCAGAGCCAAAACATCTGGGCCAAATCCCTGCTTGGATGGGAAGAGTTGTTGGAATTCTTGGATTTTAGGGGTTTAGTCTTTAGTAATATATATGGGGCAGCATGGAGGATTTAAGGTGTTGTCTGAGTCCTTCTGCTTCACCTTCTTCCTTCTTCTTCATGGATTTTATGTAATTGGGCAAAAAAGGTCCGCATTGCAGGCCTTGGGAGGTCATTTTTGGGTCAAAAATATAAATAATTGAGGTGTCACCTCATTATCACACAAATTACACTGAAAAGACCTTGGAAAGTTACAGACAGAGCCATTTTTCACCTTGCTAGTTAAAGCCCATGGCTCGTGAGTCTGTAAATAGAAAAGTAATAATTAGCATCCAAGTCCAAACACCAAACAAATGTTTCCAGTGTATTAATCCCGACCTTGGCAGAGGGAAAAAGAAGCCAGAACCATCACAAAGAGTCACAAAGACTGTGGGAATTCTGGACTGGCCCAATTGATGCCAAAGACAAGTGTTATTGGGATTTTAAGAGAGATGGGACCACTGGGAGACTTCTGAAAACATGATATATTACTCTTCTTCTATGGTTTCATGAAGGGTGAGGACATCTCACCGCACATGCCAGGAGCTGGTGGCCAGTGGTCTGCAGGAGTTCAGGACTTCTGGATGACCAACCAATATGAGTGAGCAGAAACTCAGAATTTAAGGGTTTAGAATACAGTAATATATATATAAAATGAGATGGAAGATTTAGGGTGGAGACTGAGTCCTTCTCTTTTACCTTCTTCTCCATGGGTCTGGGTGGAGTTTTGTAACTGGGTAGAAAAATCTGCATTGTGGGCCAGGGGTGGTTGGTTATTGGGTTAAAAGTAAAAATAATTCAGGTGTTATTTCATAATTGCACAGTTTGTGCTTAAAAGGTCTTGTAGAGAGAGAGATATGGCTCCGTTTTTTACTTTGTTACCTAGGAGTCATGGTCTGTGGACTGTAATGGAAATAAGAATTAATAAACCTCTGAGTCTGAACATGAAACAACATCCCTCGAGCATTTGATGCCGACTCTCGCGGGAAAAAAGATAAAAAGCAACACAGAACTATACCTTAAAACTTCTTATTACCTTTGTAACTACTTCTGTATCTTAACTTTAAAACCTAAAACTCTCCACTACCTGGCTTAATGTTTCTGCTTAACCTACAAACCCACATTCCTGCTTATGGTCTTTGAACCTGGAAGCCTTTTCCAAGGCCCCAGGTCGAACCCTGTGTTCATTTTTGTGTTTGGGCCTGCATGTGTGAAATTTTGGGAATTTTCTGTGCCTTGATTTCCCACAAAATGCAAACAACCATCCCCTCATAAAATCACAGAGCCCTAAAAACACCCTAAAGTTGAAGGGACCCTGAAGTTCTTCCCATTCTACAGACAGGGACACCTCCCACCATCCCAGGGAACTCCAACCTGGCCTTGACCTCACTATTGACTTTGGAATTTTTTTTTTTTTTTTTGCCTGATATTCCCTTTCCTCATCCCGAACAGAGGTGACCTCATGAATTCCATGGAGGGGACAGGGCAGCAGGCACCTGTGGGGTGGGTGAAAACCCCAGTGTTTGTGTGCAGGGACTTGTTGCCATCACTAAAAAGAGGCCAAAAAAATAAAAAGCAGCGAGCTCCGTGCTCCAACCTCCAGCTGTGTAAACTCCATCTGCAGCCTCGTGTGGCCAGTTACCTCTGGAAAAGGAGGGAGGAATGGCTCGGCTCCGAGGGGTTTGCCCGTCAAACCATTTCACACTGCTGGGCAAACAAAACTCTTCCGACACAAAAAAAAAAAAAAAAAAAAAAAAAAGAAAGAAAAAAAAAGAGAAAAAAATAAAAAAGCCCATTTTCTAGTTCCAAGCTCAAATAAATTGAAGCCCTGCGCCTCTCTGGCCTTGGAATGATTGCATGGAATTTTTTATTTTTTTTTTTGCTACGTAATCATCAATAAATCAAGCATAGCCCATTAAACAATAGATGCCTCCGAGGCCTCTCTTCAAATGTGCTTTTGATAAGAGGCAGAGAAATTTTTTTCCTAGGCTTGTAACGTTTTTCTTTCCTCTGTTTGTTTTTTCTAAGGGTCAAATAATGCCATTAAAAGAGCAGTTAATATATAGATGTATTTTTTCCATATTCCCGGCATGGTGTTTGACTTCGGGGAGATTTATGGAATATCTTTTTCCCAGTTCAACAATCGTGTGTTTTGTTGTACTAAAGAGGTATTTTAACAGGAGTGGGGATCCTTAATAAGTTCACTGCTGTCTGCTTTCCAAGGCAGGCCTGGGCCAAGACAGGGAACAGTGCAAATACAGCAATCTATGTGTATTTATTTAAAAAAAAATTATATTTATCCAGATATTTATACATTTAACACTCTCATGTGAGTGTCACTGGTTTGTTTTCATGAACTCCTAAAGGTTGGGATGTCCTGGCCAGGGGCCCCTGGTGACCTCTTGACAGGGGAAGGAGGAAGGGTTCAGTGGCCTGGGCCACATTTTGGGATGGGGTTGCACTGGCTTGGGGTGGGATTGTGGTGGTTTGGGGTGGGGTTGTGCTGGTTTGGGATGGGGTTGTGCTGGTTTGGGATGGGATTGCACTGGTTTGGGATGGGGCTATGGTGGTTTGGGATGGAGTTGTGGTGGTTTGGGATGGAGTTGTGGTGGTTTAGGATGGGGTTATGGTGGTTTGGGATGGGGTTGTGATGGTTTGGGGTGGGGTTGTGGTGGTTTGGGATGTGATGGTTTGGGATGGAGTTGTGGTGGTTTGGGATGGGGTTATGGTGGTTTGGGATGAGGTTGTGGTGGTTTGGGATGGGGTTGTGATGGTTTGGGATGGGATTGCGGTGGTTTGGGATGGGGTTGTGGTGGTTTGGGATGGGGTTATGGTGGTTTGGGATGGGGTTGCCATGGTTTGGGATGGGGTTATGGTGGTTTGGGATGGGGTTGTGGTGGTTTGGGATGTGATGGTTTGGGATGGGGTTGTGGTGGTTTAGGATGGGGTTATGGTGGTTTGGGATGGGGTTGCGGTGATTTGGGATGGGGTTACCGTGGTTTGGGGTGAGATTGTGATGGTTTGGGATGGGGCTTTGCCAAGGGGGGATGAGCTGAGCTGACCCACCCCAACACCCCTCAGGTGTCAAATGTGTCCCCTGAAGGTGTGACTTGCTCCAAGAAAGGATTCCACAGACCCCTCCGCCCCTCAAATCAGACTTTTCTTCTCATCAGGTTAAAATTCCGACCCTGGTTTGTTGCAGGAGAGCTGCAAGAACCTTTTGGTGTCATTGTCAAATCCTAGAATGGTTTGGGATGGGACTTTTTGATGAAAGGGACCTTCAGGATCACCCCATTCCATGGGGCAGGGACACCTTCCACTATCCCAGGGTGCTCCAATCTCTGTCCAATCTGGCCTTGGGCACTTCCAGGGATCCAGGGGCAGCCACAGCTTCTCTGGGAAACTGTCCCAAGAGGAATTAACCTTATAAAATAAAATTATTTAAACAATAAAACAAAATTTTTAAAACAAAATTAACTAAATGAAACTAAAGTAATTAAAAAATAAAATAAAAAACAGAATAAAAAATTATAGTAAAATAAAATAAAATAGTTTTAAAAATTATAAAAATAATAAAATAATTAGAATGTTTAAAATAATAAAATAAAATTTAAAAAATAGTAAAGTAGAAATTTAAAATAAAATAAAATAATTAAAAATTAAAAAAAAAAAAAAATTAGATTAATATAAATAAAAATCACCACAGGTAGAATGAGGTTGTGTTGTTGTCCAGCACTGGATGAGCTCCATCATGAATAAGCAGGATTAATCCTTAGTTCTGTGGGAATTCCTGGCTATCCTCATCCTGGGAGATGTCCTTTGCCTTCCCCTGAATGGAAGTGGATCCACTCACTCTGTGCCAGGGCCTCTCCACCCTCACAGGGAAAATTCCCTCTCGTGACCCATTCCACAGTCTGGGCCTGCAGTCCTGGGGAGTTCCAGCAGGATTGAACATTCCTGAGGGAAGTTTCTGTTACAGAAGACCCAGTTGGTTACAACAAAGCAAAATAAATCCCTTTCCACATGGCCCCTCAGGGCTGTGGGAATGGCAGGGCTTTCCCTGGAGGTGCAGCCTGAAAAAACATATGGAATATGCCCCAAATAATGGGAAAACTCCTTATCCCAGTGTGGTGGCCTTGCCAGGAAGTGATTTTTCCAAGGAAGTTATAGCAAAACCCAATCACTGGCCTGAGTTAAATATTGATATCTGGTTACACCAGCAGAAAGTTGACAGAGAAAAACCAGTTGAAAGGAAATACACATGCTAAAATCAGAGAATCAACCTTTTCTCTCTTGTGACTTTGTTAATAAATCTGTCTTTATACCTTTGAAGTTTTGACCTTGCTTTGCCTCTCTCCTAATCCTGTCCCGCGGCAGACAGAGAGTGAATGATTCTGGTGGACACCCAAACCACTGCACTAATTTTAGGAGAGAGAAATTGGCAAACTGAAGCCACTACACCCAGGCAGCAGAGCAGGGCACGGAGCTGCCTCAGCACACAGAAGCTGGAGCTCTGTCTTACGAAGAACAATTAGGATTTTTCTCCTGTCCAAGGGGATAAATAACTTGGGCAAAGGAAATTTCTTTCCCTTCAGGGCCTGATTTAGGATATTCAGCGTTGCCTGGAGGAGCTGATAAGCACTTCAGTCCAGAAATCATCCCTCAGCCCTTTTTTCCATGCGCTTCTCCCTCCTCAGAGTTGTCAGACGGGACACAAAGGTCGGCTTTGCCTATTTTTAAAAGCTTTGTTTTGGATGATATTCATGAATTTTAGCTGTCGGGGGCAAGCCCCGGCGTCTGCAGCCAAGAGAAGCAGCTGTGGAGCTGTTTGCCTGGAACACAATCTGCTTCTGGAGAGAACTCCCAGGTGGTTCAAGAGCAAATGAGTGTCAGGAGATCACATCTTGTCCTTTCCTGGGGTTTTATTTGTTTTCCTCTCCAAATCTTCCTCCCCCCCGGTGCTCCTCGTGCTCTCTGGATGATGCTGTGCCCTCGTGTCCTGAGCTGGGCTGTGCCACAGGAGTTAAATCTGCATTTATTTCACAAATCTTTGTGGGTTTGTAAGAAATGAATCTTCCAGCACTCACGGCAGAGATCTTAATTCCCCTTTTTCTTCGAAGCTGAGGGGAAATTCCAGGTTTCTCCCTGATGCAGAGAAGGATGTCCTTGATAAAACATCCTCAGTGTCTGTCAGCCACGAGAAGTTTCACTGCTCCTGATGCCCCTTCTTTCAGATTAAGACACCTTTTAGGGCCTCTAAAGGCAAATGCCACTGAAAGCTGAGCCTCAAATCTGATTTTTAGGTGATTAATAGGGAAAATTCTCCTCCTGCAGATGCCTACAGCAGGACTGGGATGGAGGGGTTGTGATCTGAACTCGGAATCTTTTCTCCTGCCAAGTGCAGCACGGAAAGCTCAGCCTGAGGTCACCCTTCAGGTATTCTCAGGCCTCCAAACCGAAATGTTCCTTCACAGACACTTCGATTTTAATTTGTTCTCCATGAGAAAACAAACGGAGGGAGCGGGGAGTGAGGTGGGACTGGAGAAAGACCATCAGCCTTCCGCAAGAATTCACTGCTGGGGATCCTGGAGCAGCGAGCAGCGAGGAAACACAGAGGGGAAAAAATTCCTCAGATGTAAATTGTGACAACCTGAGGTGCAGCAGCGCCTCTTGGTTTGGTTAAAACTAATTTCTTTTCATTTTCTTCCTGCCTATTGCAACCCCTGTTATTAAGGGAGCTAAAATCACTGCTGGCTTTGAGGAAAAAGCAGCAAATACTTAATTTAAGTACAACTGGGTGAGTTTTACACATAGGATTCCATTAATTTGAGCAGGTACCCAAAGCCTCATCTCTTGCCTGTGGGATTTTTTTTCCTAGATCTTGAAAATCTGTCACCAAGAGGTCATTTCATTTTTTCCAGAAGAAGAGGAAAGAATAGGAAAGGAGGAAAGAAAAAAAAAAAAAAGAATAAAAAGAAATGAAGCTTTCATCAGGTTCAGATCCAAGTCCTGCCTGGGTTTAGGTTTAGTTCAAAAGTGGATGTCTAGGTCTTGTTTTTCCTGACACACTTCCCTCATCCCGGTCCAAACTGCTCTGAATTTGTCAGTGGGGAGCCCAAGGAAGAAATGGCTCTGTTTGGGTTGAATCAGAGCAGCAGCTCCGCCGCCTGCCAGAAGTGCTGACCTTTCCCAGTCTGAGGCAAATTGTCCCGAGTCTGTCCCATTTTCCAGAAAACCTCTGCTGGCATTTCTGCTTTTGACCTTCTCCGTGAAAAATCCGCTTGGGTGAGCTCGCAGGTGTTTCTTAACACTTTCCATCCCATCCTTTTTCCCTGAACCAATTAACTCAGCCTGGGCTTAGCAAGAGGTGTGATCCTGGTAGCAATTAAAAAAAATAGAAATTAAATATGTTTCTGTGAGTTTAACATCTGCAGAGCTTGCATGGAAACCTCTCCCATTCCAAGAGGGATCTCCCACGGCTGCTGGATGGAATCTGGTGCAAGGCTGAACAACCTGCTGCTTTCCTCTGGGAGTCTCCTGGATATTTACGGAGCATGGAGCCCATCAGGTGGGAATGACTTTATGGAACATCTCACTTCATTATTTGCAGGGAAACTGCAGCTTTGTGTCCTGATGCTGGAGCATCAGGTGTGAGGGGAAAAAATCCTGAGCAAACACGGCTTCCATGCTCTTTCCCAAATAAATGAGCTCTCTGAGGAGTGGATCACTTCTAATTGCACCCCAAAAATGCACTTTGAGGGGGGTCAGTGGGAGGCTGGATTAAATCCACTTGTAGGAGAATCTTTTATGTGGTCTTTGTTTTCCATTAATCTTCAGGCACTTCTCCCGGGAGCTCTAAGGGGGAGGCGATGGATGGAAAAGGAGAAGGAGGATGGGTCAGAGAAGGAATGGATGGGTGGCTTGGGTTGCAAAGCAAGATGGAACCAAAAGTTTGTATTGTATTGCCATCTGTTAAATCCAGGTGAGGCAGTGTTCTTATCTCTGCCAGGACCCACCCCTCATAACACCCCCCATGTTCTTTATCCCTTCCAGGACCCACCCCTCATAATTCCCATGTTCTTCATCCCTTCCAGGACCCATCCCTCATAACCCCCAAGTTCTTTAACCCTTCCAGGACCTATCCTTCCCCCAGGGGATATCTGTTGTCCATGGGCCATCCAGGCTCACTGCAGGGCTCAGACAATTCCATCATCCCATTGGGAGAGGCTCCGCCCAGGGGGAGGAGCCAAGCATTCCCATCTGGATAAAACCTGAGATCCAGAACACCAGCACAGTCTGTCTGCACTGGATTGCCAGAGGGAGACCAGACCCATCTCACCACCACTGGACCTTCAGAGGAAAACTGACCCTTCTACAGGATCATCTCTGCTCCAACAGAACCACATCTGTCACTGCAGGAGGACTTGACTGGGCTGACACCAACACCCTGACCAACAGGATCAGGTTGGATTATTAGGATTATTACCCTGTCACTGGTTTATTTTTATTCTTTTTTTTTTTTTTTTACTATTACAGTTTTATTTTTAATTTTCCTAGTAAAGAACTCTTATTATTGTTCCCAAATCTTTGCCTGAAAGCCTCTTAATTTCAAAATGACAATAATTTAGAGGGAGGGGGTTCACATTCTCCATTCCTAGGGAAATTCCAGCTTTCCCTGGCAGACACCTGTCTTCCCAAATCAAGACAGTAGGGAAGGGATGACTCAGGAGAAGGACCAAGATTCAGAATTCTAAATTTCTAACCCCAAAGCAGGAGGGAAATCATTCCAGAAGCTGGGATTTCAGCTGCGTGCTTCCCATTTCTTCCCTCTCCTGCTTCTCCATTGTGTGAGCTTGAGTAACTCCTGATTCCTGCCTTTTCTCACTCCCCTGTTTTCCTCAGGGGGAATTCCCACTGGGAATTCACACCATGGGAATTTCCATCCTTTTCCACCCGTCTTATCCCCACGGGATTTAAGTTTTCCACCAGAACTGAGTCTGCTCATCCCAGATTTTTTCAGAAGTGCTGTTTGGGTGGCATTTCTGAAAGTAACCCACACCCACCACACCCAAATTTAATTTTTCTCAGAGGTCCATAGGAAAAGGAATTCATGGAAGACCTTGGATAAGCACACCTCTTATTCAGCTGAGCTGAATTCCTGACTTTGGCTTTTTCCTTGAAAAGCCTGAAATTGGGAGAACACAACAGGCACTTTGGAATTCCAATACCTGGCTGATCCTTGCCTTGAAAACTTCCACAGGTTCTGGAATATTCTCCTGCCTTCATGAGTTTGGAACCTCCGCTCAGCCACCCCACCTCCAAGATCTCGGTGGTGAGCAGTGTTAGGACAATTCCTAAGGATTTCAGGAGAGTTTAACCTCTCAAAATCCAAGGAATGGATGGGAACTGGACATTTTATAGCCATTTAAACAATCCTGTTTAATTTTGGCTGGAGACATAAAGTTACGAGGGGACTTTTGTGGCTCTTTCCAAGCCAAACCTTAAATTAGGAACTAAATAACAGCAATAAAATGGAGGTTTGTTAGGCTGCCCCTTTCTCTCCAAGTCTTAATAAACTCCTCAGTGGTTGCATTCCAAAAGGTGAATTTTTGGGAATAACATTTAGGGATTGAATAATTTTATCCCCCCCCCCCCCCCAAAAAAAAAAAAGAAAAAAAAAAAGAAAAATAGAAACTTTTAATTGATTTTTTTGCATTCTCAGATTAGATAAAATTGTATAAACTTGAAGCAACCTTAAGGATCATCCCATTCCTTCCCTGCCATGGGCAGAGAAACCTTCCACTGTCCCAGGGTGCTCCAAGCCCCATCCAACCTGACTTTGGACACTTCCAGGGATCCAGGGGCAGCCACAGCTTCTCTGGGAATTCCATTTCAATCCCTCATCTCCCTCACAGGGAAGAATTCCTTCCCAGATCCCATCTAACCCTGCCTTCTGCCAGTGGGAAACCATTCCCCCATGAACTTCCACTTTAAATCCAGCTTTCTTAGTTCTAGTTCTTAGGTTTTGTATTCCATTTCTGTGGACAGAAAAAAAAATATGGAAAATAAAAGAGAAGGAATTAGAGCAATTTTTTGGTCATTTTTTCTCTCATTTGAGCTCAGTTTCTCTGCAAGAGGATGGGCAGCACAGGAAGTTGCACTTGCACTTTAAAGTTCCTTTTTAGTTCTAGCCCTCAGTTCTTAGTTCTAGTTCTTACTTCTAGTCTCAGTTCTTGCCATCAATTTTTATAGGCAGGAAAAAACTGGAAAAAATGGAAAATAAAAGAGAAGGAATTAAAACAAATTTTAAATTTTTCTTCCCATTTGTGCCCAGTTTTTCTGGAAGAGGATGGGCAGCACAAGAAGTTGTGCTTCCACCTTAAATCCAGCATTCTCAGTTCTAGCCCTCAGTTCTTAGTTCTTGCCATCCATTTTTATAGGCAGAAAAAAACTATAAAAATGGAAAATAAAAGAGAAGGAATTAAAACCATTTTTAATTGCATTTTTCTTCCCATTTGTGCCCAGTTTCTCTGGAAAAGGATGGGCAGCACAGGAAGTTGCACTTCCACTTTGAAGTTCCCTTTTAGTTCCAGTCCTCAGTTTTTAGTTCTTGCCATCCATTTTTATAGGCAGCAAAAAACCATGGAAAATAAAAGAGAAGGAATTAAAACACTTTTTTTTCTGCATTTTTGTTCCGTTTTGGGCCCAGCTTCTCTGCAAGAGGACGAGGACCACAGGAAATTGCAATTCCACTTTAAATCCAGCATTCCCAGTTCTGTCCATCCATTCTTTTTTCCCCTGCACACCCTCCCAAATTTTTATCCGTAATGCATCTTTTCTTTTTTAAGCCAGGATCCTTCCAGGTTTTCTCCCCAGCTGAAATCTGGTAGCACAAAAACCTGTTACTATTCCCTGGATGGGTTTGGAGCTACGGATTTTCCCTGGCCAATCCTGAGACAATATTTGGGAAGTTGTTGATCGGGATCTCTGTGAAGCGCATTAATCATGGAACAAACACGCTCCCGGCCTGCCAGGCCCAATAAATCTTCCTGGAATTCCACCTCCCATCATAAACACATCCAAAAGCACTTGAGCAACCCCTGGAAGATGAGCGTTAATTCCCTGATGTGCTGAGTCAATCCATGGGAGGTTGGGATGAGCAGGAACTGAGCTCCCATCCTGAGGGGGAAGTGTGGGATGAGCTCCAAGGATCCGACGGAGCAGCCTCCCAAAAAGCTGTTTGCACGTTGGAATTAAAATTAGTCCTGAAGCTCTTGTGCACATGAGATTAGGATTTTATTGTGCTAATAAGCTGTAATAAGTCTTAATTCCCAACAGGCCATCCCTGTGCTGAGAAAGTCCCAAGAAACTCCAAAAAAATTCCCAAGAAACTCCTAAAAAACTCCCAAAAAACCTACTAAAAAACTCCCAAAAGACTCCTAAAAAAAAACTCTCAAAAAACTCCCAAAAGCCTCCCCAAACCTCATTTCTGGAGCAGAGGAAGAGCTGCCTCCATCAGGAATCAGAGCAGGAATTAAAGCCACAGCCAAGTATTAAATGATTTGCATAAGATTAATAAAGAACACAACAGATTTAAGAATTAAAAAAAGTTTTTAAAGATTCTTTTCAGCTTTTTAAGGATTTAGCAGGTTCCAATCCTCTTGTGGGAGCATCAGCCCAATGGAAAGATGGAAATCAAAAGGAAGCTGCCAAGTTCTTAAGATTTTTCAGGTCTGAGAGGAATTAGATAATTTAATTGGAATTAGATCATTTAATTGGGCTTTCTGCTCCTCCCTCATTGTTTTATCTTACCCAAACATTTTGTACCAAGCTTTTAGGGACAGGCACCTATTCTGCTCTCTCTGCAACCCTAAAAATAAAATTATGACTCCATTTCAATACCTTTGATTTAATTTGATTTGATTTAATTTAATTTGGTTTTATTTTCTATAAATGGGTCTGTCCATCCAACCTGCTGAGTCACAGAATCCCAGAATGGTTTGGGTTGGAATGGAGCTTATGAGGACCATCCCATTCCATCCCTGCCATGGGCAGGGACACCTTCCACTAGCCCAGGTTGCTCCAAGCCCCATCCAACCTGGCCATGGACACTTCCAAGGATCCAGGGACAGCCACAGCTGCTCTTGGAATTCCATCCCAGGGACTCACCACCCTCCCAGCCAGGAATTCCTTCCCAATATCCCTGCCCTCCTTCAGGGCAGTGAACCCAGACTCATTTCTTGACTAAAAGCTGAACCTTTTTCCAAGCAAACGGGAGAGGTGGGGGCTGAGTTCAGGGTGGGGCTGTGAGGAGAGGAAGGAAAAGGGGAATTCCCATCTGCAGGAACAAGGCAAAGACGGATCTGCTCCCTGGAAGACACTGAGGTGCAAAGTCATCAGAACTTCGAAGGAAATGAGCTGTAATTCAGGAGAAGGCAAAACCAGCAGCTAGCGTTCTCAAATCCCTCGCTCATCCCCTTTTTAAAAAATTATTATTATTCCTGCCGCTTTCTAAAATTCTGTTGTAGTCAGAGAAATCATCGATTTCCAAATTGGCCAGACCCAGGGAGGTTTAGTCCATTGGTTTTGTTCAACCATTCCTTCTGGGGTGAAAATCCCTGGGCTTTAGAAAGATGAGCAGAGGAATTAATGTGGGGCTTCTTTTGGCAAAGATGGAAAACAAACGAGGGCAGAAATTCCAGCAGGAATCCAACAAGTTTCTCTCTGGAAGGGTCAGTGCAGCAAGGCTGGAAGATGGATCAAGGAAATGAGGATGAGGAAACTCCAATATTGATTTTTGCTTAGTCCAGAAGCACGTGAGATATGGGAATACTTGGAAAGTAGAAATCCCAGTGTACTAAAAGAAGGTGGTGGGATAAAAATATATAATAAAATTCACAGAAATAACAAATTTTGGGACAGAAAACAGAAGATTCACAGAGAGAAGAACAAAGTTTTGGGAAGATTCCCTAATGGCAACAGAGGGAGAAAGGGTCCTTAGTGGTTTTAAACGGATCTGGAAAAATGGAGAAATAAAGAAAAGAATATAAAGATTAATTTGAAGAATCTCCAGGCAAGTCTCTGTGAAAAGTCAAATCCATGGACAGAATTCCTGGGAATTTTCTTTCCCGTTTTGTGTGTTGGTTGTTGTTATATTTCATCAGCTGTGTCTAACAATTAATTACTTTGCATTTTGAAGTGGCTGCGTGAAGGGGAGATGAGGATTCTTCTTACAGGAGCACAGAATTAAAATGCGAATTCTTGGTTCATCTCATCCATATTGTCCCCATTCATCTTGCTTTTCCTCATTTTTATAATAGGATGTTCTTCCAGAAACTCATTCCTGTTACCAGGAATCCTTCCCTAATTTACAAATTATTTATTATAATTATTTCCCTCTCAGTGTTTTAATTGTCTTATAAACGAACCTCAAACTGCTCTCAGGTGACTGCACAAGACAAAAAAATTCCTAGATCATTCCAGACATTCTCCTTTCCGTTTCCAGGGAGTCCAGTAAAAAAGAAGGAATTCACTTTTCCTTCCAGGAACCCCTTGGGCTCCTGGCACATCCCAACAGGAAGTTTTTTTGTGGCTTTTTTCCCCATATTTAAAGTGCAAGGAATTGAGGGTTTGTATTTCTGGCCTCGAACTGGGAATTAGTGAAGTGGTTCTGTATGGACAGGGAGTTACAAAAGTTGCCTTTTCCCACAGGAAAAGTTTCCTAGCATTGGGCAAAACCAGAATAATGACCCCACTGTCCAGACACACCTCGGAAATCAAATGAATGGAGCTGACAGGAATGATTTGGGAGCCCAGAAATAATTTGTCATCGAGGGATTAGAAGTGGAAAAGGCTTGAGTTACAAACACCAGCAGCAAATCCCTTTCCCATCGTCTGCTGCTGCTGTCGAGGCCAGGATGGGCTTTACCTCCGTGAGCAGCACAGAATTCCTGCCTGGATCCGTCCTGGAGCTCTCCCTGTGTCCCAAACAATCCCTGCCGCGCTCTTTGAACCCATGGAGCAAGGCTGCTGCTGGAGATTAGCTCTGCTTGACGCTGCCTCCCTTCTCCACCCAAAAAATCTGACGTCGTTTCCCCAAGGCAGGAAAGGAGAGGTCGAGGGGTGATGATCCGGTTGGGATGGGAGCGGGAGCTGTGTCCTGATATCCAAGGGAACTGTTGGGATGCTGCTGGCCAAATCCTGACACTCACAGGTCCTGCTACCTGAGTTTGAAACCAGCAGGCAGGTTTCAAATAATCCGATTTGTAAGAGGATGGATATTCCTGCAAAAATAATAATAAACAAAAATAATAAAAAGGTGTTTTTTTTTCAGGATATCCGTGACCTCATCCCTTATCCTGGAGCTCTTTGTAATCTCTGAGTGTCAAAAGGGAAACTGGGAAAGACAGAGCTGCTCTTCCTCAGGTCAGGGTGAAAGTGCTGACTGCCCTGTGCCCTGGGATAATTCCTGGAAGAAGGAATCTGGTGTCCTGTGACTCCGTGGCTCTGATCCACCTCCCCGAGCAGCTCTGGAATGACCCAGCTCATCCACACTGGCTGCTTTCCGTCCTGGGATTCTCCACCTGGAGCTGCCAGGTGAAAAAAATCACCAGAGAGGGTTTGGCTGAAATCTGGGCACCTCTCAGTGAGGCTACATTGATTATTAAGATTAGGAGGGGAAATTAATTAGCGCTGATTGGGTTTGTGGGTGGGTTTTTTGACAGGTTGCGTATCCAAGAATTCCGTGTGGAGTGGGAACGAGGGAGTGCTTAAAGCTGTAATAAATACTGTAATAAAAGCTCCTCTCTTTACATCCCAGACACAAAAATCATCCAAGAAACACGCCCTGCTTCCCGGAGCTCTTCCACACACAGCCCCAGCGGGAATATCAGGCTCTGAGGAGATCCCAGACGGATCCTTGTGCCGCTGGAAGAGTGGGAAACATCAACATGAGTTTCCTGGAGGAGGATGTGTGGTTCCCAGGAGAGAAAGTGGGATAAATGTCTGTCAATATTAACACCTTGAGTTACATAAACTCCCAGAGGAGACCTCTGGGCTTAGAGGGAATCAGAGGATTGAGAGGAGTCTTTCTGTCTCAGTTTTTATGGAGAGAGAATTCCTGGTAATGTAAAGATCAAATCGTGTCCTGTCTTGGCATCGTGGCCTCAGCTGGGCTGGAAACACCTGGAGATCATGGAAAGGCCAAGGATGTGTCCCAGCCTGGTTTTTATTCACCTGAAGCAGGTAACAGAAGCTCCCAGAGGATGAAAACAGATATAAAATTCCCAAAAAATCTGAATTTGTGGTCTGCATGGTATTCACAGCAGGGCACCTTAGGCACGAATTTTCCTCCTCTCCTACTTTTTATTCCATGGATCCTGTTCAAACCTCCCTTTCAGCAACTTCCATCATCCCTTTTCCTTGTCAGAGTGAAATCCTGGCCCTGCCTCTCGTCTCTCACCTTCGACTGGGCAAGAATTTGGGAGAAATAAAAACTGGGGATTTTCAGTTGCTTCCGTGATATTGTGGCAACGTGACACTGTGGGAATTGTTATTTATTTGTTTAAGGAAATTGCAAGGACCTCCATAAAGGATCCCCAAATCTTTGTGATTATTTCAGTGACGATGTTTGTGACGTCTCAGATTTAATCGTGGAGCAAACCTGGCTTTCAGCCTTCAGCTTCTGATCTCCATCTCCCATCCCAGCTCCTTTTATCCAAGTTTCTTTTTGGAAGACAACTCAACCCTCACCAAAAGCTGCATGATATTTTCCACTCTATCTTCTCCAAAAAGCCTCTGTGGAGCTTGGAAAAAATTCCAGCCAGATGATGAGTCGCTGATAGAATATTAAGATTCTTGGCAAAGGAATTTTGTCCTCCTTCCAGAAGTGTTTGCTTTCCATGGCAAAACTTGGTATTTCCAGGAAAAGGAAATGCATGAAGGTCACAAATATTCCTGAGGACAAAGCCCAGCAGGACTTTGTGGGAATTGTGGGGTTTGGTGGCTCAATTCTCTGGTCTGGATCCTATTTTTTGGGTTGGACTACATTTCCCATGGTGCTGCAGCTTTAGGGAATCTCATGATCTTCCCAGGGAGGTGAAACTGTGAGGTGAAAAGTACTGGAATTATAAATTTTATTCCGGTGAGAAACTGCCACACATTTTCCAAACCTGTCTTTTCAGGCTTTAGCCAAAAGTGTTCATTCATTCAGCAGAGGGAATTTTTATCCCCCTAAAAATCAAAGTTTTCTATGGAAAAAAATCAACATTACATCTGAACCTGGTTGGTTTTGAGGGCAGAATGAACCCCAAAACAGCCATTCCCAAAGGATTTCAGCTGGTGTCAATTAGGAACACTTTGTTAGGAGGGGATGCTGGCTTTGAGGAACTAAAGATTAAGGCAGAGATTTTAAACTCGTGTGTTCTCTGGACTAAAAGTAATGAATATTTCCTCTTTAAATCCTTGCTCAGGAAAAAAAAATGTGCAAGAATCTCATCAATTAGGAACTGTTCTTAAAAGGGTGAATCCAATTATTCAGTTGTGTCAGTATTCCTGTTTTCCTGTGGATTTTAATTGATTGGAGTTTTGGCGTGACCAGTTTTAATTGATCTGGATTTTGGTGTGACCAGCTTTAATTGATCTGGGTTTTGGTTTAATCAGCTGTAATTGATCTGATTTTTGTGTGATCAACTTTAACTGATCTGATTTTTGATGTGACCAGTTTTAATTTATCTGATTTTTAGTGTGATCAGCTTTAAATGATCTGATCTTTCAGAGTTTTCAGTTACCATCAATGACATGCATTGTGTTTCTGTGAATATCAGGAGAGCCAGGGAGGACCAGATCCAAGGGAAGCGCTGGATGAGGAGGATGAATCCCACGGGAAGGCTGCCCTAACCTTTTCCAGGCATTCCTGTCCTTCCATGCAGCTGGAAAGATGGAAAAAACATCCCTTCAGGTGAAAGAATTGATGGGAAACGTGATTTTGGTGATCCCAGGATATTTGTGTTGTGGTCATGGATATGTGTGGAAGCAGCCCTGTCCTAGGGTGACTTTATAACACTTGTGTCCCCAGCTGTCTGCTCTGTGTGTGCTGTATATTGAGTTTTGTGCCTTTCAGACTGGTTCTGAGGGCCAAGCAGAGAAAGAAGAAATGTGCAGTTTATTTTGAAAAACAGCCTTCACTCCTCTGCATTTTTTTCCCTCGGGATGGTGTGTGTTTGTCAGAGGCACAGACAGCAGCGGGACAGAAAACTCTTTTCTTTTTTTGCTTTTAGTTAGTTTTGCTAGCTGAGGCAAAGATGCTTCCTGGAGTATTTTTTTTTTTTAATTATTATTTCTCTTTTTCTTGAAACTTTTTAAACCTGCTCTGGAGTGAAAAAACCCAGAGGAGCAGCGAGGATTGGCACCTGCAGCCCACCAGGGCCTGGGATGAGAGAGTTGAGCTAACTCCTGGCAAGGACTTCTCTCAGTTTTGCCATCTCTCTTCTGGTTTTTGTTGTTTCATATTGTTCATTCTTTATGCTCGTGGGCACTTTGTTAGTTAAATAAATCGGGGTTTTTTCCACTTTTCTCTGGGAAAGTTCTTTTCCTGGACAGGCTGAAAGGAGGGGCCGTTTGGGTTTGCTCTCCAGAAGAACCCCATTCGGAGGTTTCCTCCCAAATTTGCCCTAAACCAGGACAAGCCTCCTCCTTTTCCTGGAGCTGGGAGTGCAAACCTCCAGATCCTGAAGAAAATGTGTTTGTGGGATGGAGTTGTGGCAGCCCAATCCCTGGAATTGCTCCAGGCCAGGTTGGAAGGGGCTTGGAGCACCCTATGACATCAGGGGTGATCCTTGAGGTCCCTTCCAACCCAAACCCAACCCAAACCATCCCACGACACCTAAAGGAGCTCCAGGGATCCAGCCAGGGCTGCAGGAATGGTGCCAAATCCATCCCCCAGGACACAATTCCACACAATCCCACACAGTCTCAATCCCTGTTTCCCTTGCAGTGTCCCCTCCTGCTGAAGGAATCCGTCCCCACACCCTTTTCCAGGCTTCCTAATCGGGGTTAGGGAAACAATCCACGTTTTTCTTGGTCACCTCGGGGCGTTTTGGATCAGATATGAGGATGAGAACAGGCATGATGTCATTACCCCCCCAAACCAAAATAATACTGGTAATGATGGGAATAATTAATGATTATTTCCCTTTGGGTGCTTGCCCGTTTTGGGGAGTTGATTGAGCTGGAGGATTTATTTATATAAATATTTATATGTAATATAAATTAATTTATATGAAATAATTATAATTCTATATAAAAATACAATATAAGTATAATATAATTATATGTATTATATTACATATAATATTAATATATTATAATAGACAATAATAATTACAATATATTATAATACCATATATTATATTCTTAGAATTATAATTAATATAGCTATAATTATTTTTATATATAGATAATATTTATTATTATTAAAATAATACATTTTATTCCATTAAATAAAAATGGGATTTCAATTGAGAAGGAATTAAAGATGAACCAGGAGTTTTCATCTCCGAGGTCACTTGTTCCTGACAGTAATGTCAGAATAAATATAGGTTTAGAATTTAAAGGATTTGGAAAAGCCATACCTAAGAGCAGCCTGTTGAAACTGCAATTCATGGAATAATACTGGTTTTCCATTGGTTTCCAGGTGGTTTTCCCCATCTGGAGATAAGGAGCTTTTACAGGACCGAGGTAAAAAGACAAAAATCTGGAAGTTTGTGGTTGAACTTCTCACCAAATCCTTGGATTGGAGGTGAAATTCCTTCAACCAGCTTCTACACCAATGCCTGTTGCCTCCTCACGGGCAGAGCCACGACCTGTGCAGGGTGTCACCACTGCTAATAGAGTTTAATTCATTAATTTTTAGTTAAACAATTTAAAATTGTTTTAAGGCAATTGTTTGAAGTCAAACAAAGGCACAGGGAGATGGATCAATAAACGGCTGAGGAGGTGAGGAAGACGAAGGCATTTTTCCCGGTGGTTGAAAGGGAGATATCCCTGTACTCTGGTTTTGGTGGTTTTTTTTGTTTATTTTTGGGGTTTTTTTGGCATTTTTGAGGGATAAACCCCAGCCCTGGTGAAAGAACCTTACAAGGATTTAGACTTAAAGCCTCAATGGAAACATGCAGTGATTTAGGACAGGTTAAAATCCTATTTAAATTGATTTATGCTGTGAAGTGTCACAGACCCGGGCCATAAATGACAGTGACTTGGAGCTGCCAATTGCCTCCTCAGAGCACGAGACTCCTCTAATTTATTTCACATTTATTCCCCATTCCTGGGAGAGGAGTGGGGGGATCCCAGCTCTGTGGAGCACCATGGAATTCTGCTAAAAGGGCTTTTCCCAGCAGAGCAACCTGGGACAACGGGAGGTATCCCTGCCCATGGCGAGGATGGAGCTGGATGAGCCATAAAATCCCTTCCAACCAAACCCATTCCACAGTTCTGTGATTATTTCAAAGCTTTTCCAAACCCTGACATGAATCATTTTCAATCCCCTTTAAAAGAACTTAGAGAAATTTATTTAACCTCCTTTTTAAGTGAAAAAACCACCACCAAACCCAAAACCAAAAGCACAGAATTCTTTTATCACAGAATTTCAATGATGATCTTTAAGGATCTTCCAACCCCAACCATTCCAAGATTTGGGATTCCTATGAGGAAAAGATTTTTGGTACCCATAATCTCCCCACCAAGACTGTTTTCAACTCCCATCTCCAACTGGATCCTTTATCCATGATTTAATATCAGTGACCCACCTATCCTGGTCAACACCATCAGCTTTTCCTACAGAAAAAATAGGAGAAAAAAAATGCATTTTATGGGCACTTTTTAGACTCGTTTCACTAAAAAAAATGCTTCCTGATCCCCTGATCACCAAGTCGTATTTCCAGTATTTACTGTACATTACTTTTCCTTGAAGTCTCAGTTACATCTCTGCATCCAGAGCTTCACATCATTCCCATTTCCTCTTCCAGCTGGCTGAGGATGTTGGCAGGGAGGTTATCAAGCCAGATGCAATTTATTATCATTATTATAATTATTATTGCCTTCTGCCTTTGTCCAAACATTTTTCTAACCTGTGGAGCTCTCTGGGATCGATCGTCGCCGACGATTTTTCCTCTGCCAAGTGCAGAGCTAAAAATGTCTTTGCTTAATCAAGGCAATGTCCACAGGGGCTTGACTTTGATATGGAGTAGGATGTCGAGAGCTTTTGATTAAAAAACCTGTGGATAAAAAAATTGGGAAGAATCCACCAGCTGATAGCAAATTCAGGCTCCGGTTACAGTAGTTTTGCTCCGTAAAATATGACCCTGTGATTTTACAGTGTGTTTCTCTGTGGTGATAGGAATCAGATTTGGTTGCGTTTTTTTTTTTTTTTTTCTTTTTTTTTTTCTTCCCCTGAAATTCGTAGTTAGAGAAATGCCAGACATCCTTTTTTTCCACACTGAACCAGCTGCAGCGCCCCTTGGAAAACTGAGGGAGCAATTGGATGTTGAGTCTTTCAATCCCATGCCTTGGTGGCACTAAGTAGTGTTTAATCTGTGGCAGCTTTTTATTATTCAGTAACAATAACAATAGTATTTTTTTTCATTGATTCAAGAAATAAAGGAAGATTTTGGAACAATTCCCTTGACTGTTGAGTCTTTAAATCCCAGGCCGTGGTACTGAGTTGTGTTTAATCTGTGGCAGCTTTTTCTAACAGGAAATTATTCTTTTTCAATATTCTTTTTTTCTTCTTTTTTCCCATTGAAAAAGAAATAAAGGAAGATCTTGGAATAATTCTCTTGAGTCCAGAGGAGGCCATGGGGATATTCCAAATGCTGGAGCCCCTCTGGAGCCAGGCTGGGAAATTTGGGACTGTTCCCCTGGAGAGGAGAAGGCTCCAGGGAGAGCTCAGAGCCCTGCCAGGGCCTGAAGGGGCTCCAGGAGAGCTGGAGAGGGACTGGGGACAAAGGACAGGACACAGGGAATGGCTTCCACTACCAGAGGGCAGCGAGGGATGGGAGACTGGAAATTAGGAATTCCTGGCTGGGCTGGAATTCCCAGAACAGCTGTGGCTGTCCCTGGATCCCTGGAAGTGTCCAAGGCCAGGCTGGATCACCCTGGGACACTGGAAGGTGTCCCTGCCATGGAAGGTGTGGATTGGGATGAGCTTTAAGGTCCCTTTCCAACCAAAACCATTCCATGACTCTTGTGAAAAACATCCAATAGCCAAACAGTCTTTCTTTATAAAATTATTACCTCTTGGTAATTCCTTGGATCTGATTAAAAAAGCTTTATCAAACTCATCTAATAAAGCTTATTTTGATCCAAATTTTTTCTTTAATTGTGTCCGTACCAAGAGGCTGGAGTTGCCTTTTCTTTTTAAAATAAAGAAAATATTTTATTCATAGTTTTAAACCCCCTCAAAATCCAAATGTAAATGGCAATAAAGTACATGAACACAGTGACCAAAAATGGAATTCTAATTGCCCTTTTTTAAAAACTAAAAATATCAATTAAAATCTAAAATATTTTCTTCATAGTTTTAAACTCCCTCAAAATCCCAATGTAAATGGCAATAAAATACATGGACACAGTGACAAAAATGGGATTCAAGGAAGCAGAGGTGGATCAGGATCAGATGGATACAAAACAAGGGGATTCCAAAATCCTTTTTGCAAGACATGGTGGGATCAGGAGGGATAAGGCAGCACTTCCTCAGGTTCCTCTGGAATTCACCAAAATGGGGCTGGGCCACATCACAGGGAGAAATCCAGCCGGGAATTAACTCGGATTTTCTAAGGAAGTCCATAAAGTCCGTGGCTGAAAGTTGGAAGGGTGTGGTGGGGAAAAGGAACTCGACACTACCAGAATTTATTTTGGTTTTTCCTTCTGCACTTCCCATTCCTGGGCTGGGGAAAGGATCCTGGCCCAGGTTACAGCCAGGTCTGGAATACCTGAAATTCCTGTTAATCGGGGTTTATAGGATCTCATGGAATATGCAGGAAAAATCAGTAGAAAAGATTTTGGTGTAGATACTGATCTGTCTTTATGAAAACATTTAATATCTTTCAATATTTCAAATACTGAATCATTGCAGTTTTTCATATTATGATTTTTTTTTCTTTGAAAATCACAATTTAACGTTCTCACAATGGAGAAAATAAAACTACTTATGGAATCTAAAAGGATACAGAAGATGTTAAAACTTTTTTTTAATTGTCAATAAAAAATTATTTTAGAAGTTTGCAGAAATTATTTCATTTTTTTTCTCCTGAGTTTATGTGTCTTGACTTCAAACAGGTTGAGAAATTACTGGGAAAGGTCAAAATTCCCAATAATGTCACCTTTCTTCCAACAGAATACAGAAGTTTACGAGTTCATACTTAAGGAAAAGCTCTTTTCCAATTTGCTTCAAGACTGGAAAAAAGACTTTAATGTTTTTTTCCTGATCACTTCTTTTAGGGAAATTTAATTTCATGGATATTAGAGGTTTAGATAGTATTTTCTAATGAAAGACAAAATATTTATCAAAAAACACCTCACAGAGATTTTTTTTCCTTGCTTTTAAAAACCAGACTTTAATAGGGCAAAAATAACAATGAAATAATTATTTATAACATAATTACAAAATAATTACAAAATAATTACAAAATTATTATAAAATTATTATAAAATTCTGGTATTAGCAAACAGTAAAATAAGACAAAAACCTGTATAAGAATTTTAAAGCATTTCCCTAAATGAGCTAAGACAATACCCAGAAAATAAAGGCATGGAAATCCAATTTGTGCTTATATCCAGTAAAAAACCTTTCAGTGGGATTGATCCAGCAGAACATCCAGGAGATTCTGGGAATTTGCCAGGATTTTGTTTCAGAATTTATGGAAAAAATGACCCACTACAAATCCATCTAAAACGAAACTCCAGATTTTCATGTTCACGTGAGGGAGCGTTACCCCCATGGAGCTCCAACACTAATGCTGATGTTTTCCCAGCCACTCCTTCCAAGAGAAAATTTGTCACGTTTTTTTTCCCTCTCTTCCTGGGAAAACCTCCTGGGAAAACTTCCTGGGAGTGCGACAGGTGTTCCTCTGGAACAGGATGAGAGCAAACCCGACAAAAAATGAGACAAAAACCTACATAAAAATGAGAGCAAAGCCTTCGGCAAAGCTTCCCTCCACCTGCCCCTCCACAAGCTCCTCCGAGACGTGAGGAAAACATGGAAGTTCTCCAAAATCCCCTCGGCGAGGAGGCCTGAGGTCATTCCATGCTTCAGCTGCTCACCCAGGGTGACCTCATAGCCGAGAGCGTGACCGTATTCCCGTTAAATTGATTAATCATGGAGCCATCAAAAGATTCCAGAGCTGCTGCCAGCGAGGAAGGCCTTGGGAGCACGGGGTTAATGCTCCAAGGAAATTTTTTTACAAGTTCTTCATTCCCTGGGTTCCTGGAGATGGATTTGTTTGGAGGGAAGGGCACGAGGAACAGGAGCTTGGTGAATCCACTTCCAAATGTCTGGAAAGGATCTGTTGGAAATGTGGGATGAGCTGGAGGGATCATCTTGCATTGTGGAGCTCAGTCTCTCTTTTCAGACAGATTTTTGCCTGGTTTATTTGATTTAATTGATTAGTTGACTGATAAAATAATTAATAGCGGGACAATAAAAATATTCCAATTCTCCTGGCAGTGAGGAAGGCCTTGGAACACAGGTTAATTCTCCAAGGAATTTTCTGTACAAGTTCCTTATTCCCTGGCTTCCTAGAGATGGATTTTGTTTGGAGGAAAGGGCACGAGGAACAGGAGCTTGATGAAACCACTTCCAGCTGTCTGGAGATGTGGAATCAGCTGGAGGAGTCCTCCTGGGCTATGTAACTCAGTCTCTCTGTTCAGACAGTTTTTCTGGATCTTACAGATAGCTGGGAAAAAACAAGGGAGAGGAATTGGGACCATTAAGATTCTTTTCTTTTCCCCTCCTCCGTCTTCCACTTGAAATAAAAAATGTTCAAGGAATAAAAACTGAATGCATCCAGATTTGTACAAATTCCAGATGAATTTTATGGACAAGCCAAACACTTGCTCTGAGTAAATTGTTATGACCTTGACCAGGAGAAGCATCACCAAAATTTAAAAATCCCAGTTTCTCCTCAGTTTTCTGGGAACAACAACATTCCAGGTACCACAATTCTTCTTTTGAGCAACTTCTTGGATTTTTGCCCGCGAAGGATCTGCCACTGAAGGTGAATTCATAGAATCCCAGGATATTTTGGGTTGGAAAAGACCTTGAAGCTCGTTCAGTCCCAACCCTTGCTGTGGGCAGGGACATCTTCCACCATCCCAGGGTGACCCAAGCCTCATCCAACCGGGCCTTGGACACTTCCAGGGACCCAGGGGCAGCCACAGCTTCTCTGGGAATTCCATCCCAGTTCCTCAACGTCCTCCCAGCCGGAATTCCTTCCCAAAATCCTATCTATCCCTGCTCTCTGGCAGTTGGAATCCACTCCTCTCTATCCTGTTGCTCCATGCCCTCATCCAAAGTCCTTCTCCAATTTTCTTGTAGGCACAGGAGGGCCCCAGAGCCTTTTCCAGGCTGAAGAACCCCAGCTCTCCCAACTTTTTTACCTTGTGCACTTTTCCCTTGAAAAGCTCTAAATGTGAACACAAAATTCTGGCTCTCCCTTAAATCCAACGGCAAAAAATTGATGGATCTACTCCATTTTAAACCTCTGCTTTGGATTAATCACACTTTAAATCCATTAAATTAATCTTCATTGACCAATTCTCCTTAAACAAGTTAATTGGCTTGTGTACTGTCATCTACAAATAATCAGATTAATCCCATCACTTATTTATTTGAAGGTTTTAAAATATCCTCATTAATTATCACTAAAGCTACTAAAATAATTTAGATGTGATAAAGCCTATTCTTACGAGGCTTTAATTATGATTAAGGCTCAAGCTGATTAATTTTTTTTCCTGTTTTTAGGGAATGTTTCCTCATTTTCCTCTCTGTTTTAGGGAAATGGAAAAGCTTTGTTGCTGTTTTGTGGTTCTTTTTTAGAAGGTTTAATAATATATTTATATTTCAATCTGATTTCCAGTTTTGATCAAAAATGTTCTTTTTTATTCCTTTATTTCCTATTCTTCTCCTTCCCCTTTGTATCATCAGAGAACTTATGCTCTGTATTTAAGTTTTCTTTTTGTTTGTGGCTTCTTTTTTTCTTTGTTTCTAATTATTTGAAGAGAGGAGAGACTTGAAGGGATTAAAAAACCACAACATTCCTCCAGGTTCCAAAATATTTGCACAATTTTTTTTGCCTTTAGTGTAGTTGTGAAGCACTTTTTAAGCCACGGATTATGAAATGACTTCTGTCTTTGAAGTTATCCAAATGAAAATGCAATTTTATTGTTGTTACCTGAAAACAGTACCTGGGCACCCGGTCTAAGATATAGAACAGGAAAAGGTCACGGAGATTCCTTTGGGAAGCTTTATTTCCTATTAAGTTTTCTGCTGCTCTTTCAAGTGCATTTTTACAGGCAGGTTAAGTTGGTTTTTTTCAGGCTATGCTGTTTAAATAAAAATAGGTTTTCTATTCTAAATTAATATCTTCTCCATAAAAAAAGCTTTCCTTGTTATTCTCCTGTGATCTTTTATTGTTTTTTTTCCCTTCATAACTTTAGAGATGAAATAACCCCAGGCTGACATCCTCCATCAACACAAATCCCAGTCTTTTAAAGGAGCAGAGAAAATGAAATCCATTAAAATACTGATAAAACGTAATGGAAATATTGTGATATTTCCGTTTTGAAGGTAAAAAAGTTACTTTCAAGTGTCTGAAATTTCAGTGGGCTGTGGAAGCATCTGGAGAAGCTCTTTGAATGCTTTGGGGCAAAGTCTGCTGGGAGATTCCACAAAAATATTGGAGTGTTAGGAGGCTTTATCAGCACTTTTTATGGGGTTTAAACCTTTTTTGCTCTTCTGGGAAATCCCAGAATCCCAGGGTGGGTCAGGTGGGAAGGGACCATGTTGTAACCCTGGAAAACTGAGAATTTTGGGTTTTCTGTGCTCACAGGCACTGACCCCCAAGCAAACACTGCATTTGACCTGAGGCTGTGGAAAAGGCTCCCAAAATTGAGTGACAGCCCTGGGATTGTGGGTGTGGAGTTTGGATAGAAGTGTGGGATATCACAGGGTGGGAAACTCAGAGTTTAAGGGTTTAGAATACAGTAATATAGATATAAAGCAAGACGGAGGATTTAGGGCAGAGGCTGAGTCCTTCTTTTTCACCTTCTTCTCCATGGGTCTGGGTGTGGTTTTGTAATTGGGTACAAAAATCTGCATTGCAGGCCAGGGGTGGTTTGTTATTGGGTTAAAAGTCAAAATAATTGAGGTGCCGTCTCATTATTGGGTAATTAGTGCTTAAAAGACCATGGAAAGAGATAGAGACAGAGCCATTTTATACATGGTGCCATTCCTCTCTGGTGCCATTGCTGGCCTGGAGCAGAGCCTGGGGCCTGATCTGAGCCTCCCTGCACATGGGGACAGACATGGGGACAGACAGGGACAGACCGGGACAGACAGACACATACAGGGACACACAGGGAAACCCAGAGACATCCAGGGACACCCAGAGACACACAGGGACACATAGAGACACAGGGACACCCAGGGACACCCCGGGACACACAAGGACACCCAGAGACACACAAGGACACCCAGGGACACCCAGGGACACTGATGTCCCCTCTCCCTGGGGCTCCTCTCCAGCCCCAGCAGCCCCAGCTCCCTCAGCCTCCCCTGGGCACAGAGATGCTCCAGGCCCTTCCTCAGGAGCTCCATGTCTCTCCCTCCCCTCTGGAGCTGGACACAGCACTGGGATGTGGCCTCAAAACTTTGGGAATTTCCATCTCCCAGCTGGTCCCTCACTTTTGTGTCACCCAGTGCCCAATGGGGTCAGGCCTGGGCAGAGCTGTCCCTGTGGGAATGTATTCCCAAGGCAGGCACTGCCTGGTTTTCCAGGCACACCAAGGAATCCAGATGCACTTCCAGGAAGTCTTTCTGTCTTTGAAATTTGGATGAATAAAGTTTGATTCCTTGAACTTTTTTTTGGTGTTTTTTTTTTTTTTTTTTTTTTTCAACTGAAAAAGGGAAGAAAGCAAAGAAAAAGAATCTTAATTGTCCCAATTCCTCCTCCTCGTCTTTCCCAGTGCTTTCCCCAGGAAAACTGCCTGAACAGAGAGACTGAGTTCCACAGTCCAGGATGACTCTTCCAGCTGATTCCACATCTCCAGACAGCTGGAAGTGGATTCATCAAGCTCCTGTTCCTCGTGCCCTTTCCTCCAAACAAAATCCATCTCCAGGAAGCCAGGGAATGAGGAACTTGCAAAAAAAAATTCCCTGGAGCATTAACCCCATGGTCCCAAGGCCTTCCTCGCTGCCAGGAGAATTGGAATATTTTGATTTATCCACTACTAATTAATTTATCAAACAATTAATCAATTAATCAATTAAATCAAATAAACCAGGCAGAAATCTGTCTGAAAAGAGAGGCTGAGTTCCACAATCCAGGGTGATTCTTCCAGCTCATCCCACATTTCCAACAGATCCTTTCTGGACAGCTGGAAGTGGATTCACCAAGCTCCTGTTCCTTGTGCCCTTTCCTCCAGACAAAATCCATCTCCAAGTACCCAGAGAGAGAGGAACTTGTGAAAAAAAATTGGAATTTGAATCAAGGCAGGTTGGAACACGAACGAAGCAGAACCTGCTATTAATTAGGGCTGCCAGAGGTCTTGCCTGCCTTTAATTTTGGGGATTTTTGACGTGATCCATTGGAACAGATGTCAGTGGTTGCTGTGCTTTGCTCCTTGCCAAGTCTCAGATGCTTTCTGAGGTTCCTTCCAGCACCACGGGGATCACGGGGTCACCTTTATTCCTGCAGGATGGGTAATAGCCAGTCGTGGTTCCTGTTATCAGATAAGGGGCAGTGAGCAGAAACAAAGCTGTTTTTCATCGCTGGGGTTGTTCAACAAACGTGTTGCAACAGAAGTTTGAAGCCTTCGTGACATCCAACCCCCAAAGCGTTTCACACTCCTAACCTCCTCCTGCTGCCTCTCCTCTCCTCCAGGAACAGAAGGAGGCAATTTCCAAGGTCAGCACGTCCCCTTTTATCCCCTTTTATTTAGATGCTTCTCTGAAAGAGGAAAGAAGGAAAGAGACACATTCAGTCTTGACCTGTGAATTCCAAGCTCGGAAGGACTCTGAGGAATAACCCTCCCCTCGTTTGAAAGGCTCATTGCTGACATACCTCGGGAACAGCCAGATCTGATAGGGAATATCACTCCGAATTCTTTCATGTAGCTCATTTCCTAATCTCCTTGCTCCATCGCCGCGAGGTTAATAGGAAAAACAACAAATGGGAATATTGCTGCAATCAGGCAAAAGCCCCAGCGCTGTTTACATGGTTACACAGCTTTCATGTGCAGCAGACAGCAAACAGATGGCTCCCTGAGCAGAAAGACACCTAAATTCAGAGGTTTTTTCCCTTACTGGGATGGAATTCCCTCTTCTACCTGGTTCAGCAGTGCCGGGAGGCCAGCACTGGGATGAGGGATGGGTCACTCAAGGTGCCATAGGGATTCATGGCAAGAAGCCCCTGAAAATTAATAATTAATAATTAAAATGAGTTTTGGTGTCCCTGTTTGAACAGGACCAAGGGCAAAGTGCATCACCGGGTGGGGATAACCCCGGGATCAACACAGGCTGGGGATGAAGGGATTGGGAGCAGCCCTGGGAGAAGGACCTGGGGCTGCTGCTGGCTCAGAGCTGGACATTCCCTCACCGTGTGCACTGGGACCAGAAATCCAATCACATCCTGCGCTGATCCTCCAGCCTGGGCAGCAGGGGAGGGAATTCTGCCCCTCTGCCCCACTCAGGTGATTCCCCAGCCCTGGATCCAGCTCGGGAAGGAGCTGGAGCTGCTGCAGAGAGCCCCCAGGAGGCTCCAGGATGATCCCAGGGATGGAGCAGCTCTGCTGGGAGGAAAGACTGGGACAGCTGGGAATGTCCAGCTGGAGAGGAGAAGCTTTGGGGTGAGCTCAGTGTGACCTTCCAGGACCTGGAGGAGCCACAGGAAACATGGAGAGAGACAATTTCTGATTTATGGAGGGACAGAACACAGGGAATGGGTCCCACTGCCAGATTGGGATTTTGGGAAGGAATTCCTGTATGTGAGGGTGGGGAGGTGCTGGGATGGAATTCCCAGATTTGCTGTGGCTGTCCCTGGATCCCTGAGTCCAAGGCCAGGTTGGAGGGGACTAAAAGATGATCCGGTTCTACTTCCTGCCATGGGCAGGGACACCTTCCACTATCCTGGGGTGATCCAATCTCCATCCAACCTGGCCCTGGTTCCCAAACCATTTTGGGATTCTATGAAATATCTGATGATGAAGGAAAAAACAAGATGGAACCAGGAGCTTCTCAGTGATACCCAGAGCCAGGCAAAGAGACAAACAGAAATACAGAAAAAATTCTGTCTAAATAGAGGAATTTTTTTTTTTTAATTTTTATTTTTTACTGGGAGGGGCAGTTGGACTTTGGGACAGATCACCCAGAGAGGTTGTAGAGGTGTTCAAACCCAGGGGTCTGTGCTGGAGGTTTGATGCCAGAGGAAAAGATGGTGCATCCTGCCTGGATCAGGCTCCACATGAAGGAAAACAAATCACTGGGAGGCAAAGGGAGAAGCAAATTAAAGCACCTCGTACCTCACCCTAAAGGTGAGAACAAAAACCCCGAAAAAAAGCCAAAGGGGAGGAAATTCCAAGTGAGAGGGATGGGGAGACTCTCAGCAAAGAAAATGCTGAGTTAGTCACCGAGTCTCAGGGCAAAGAAGAGGATTTTATTTTTTTTTCCTACTCCTTTCTCCTCTTGTTGCATTTCGGGTTTGACTTGGGGTGAAGTTGATTTTTTTTATGGCCTCACAGCTGCTGGGAGGTTTGAAACAAGCCTAAACTGGGTCTGAAACATCCCCAGTGACAGCTCTGGGTGAGCTCTTTGCCAGGGTATCAAAAACAGCATCAAATTATGCTCAGAAATGGGAAAGATCTTGTCCAACCCCAATTGAAATCAAAGGAAAAGACTTTCCTGGACTTAGGAATGGTTCAGTCAGGCCTCAGGCACGGCAATTAAAGCAGATTTTGGACAGATTTTGCTGCAGGAATCACCAGAGGGAATTGTTAATGCACAACAGCACCACCCCACTCGTGTAACCAAAACCCTGCACAAAAAACCCTCCAAATATTTGCATCATCTCCATCACTTGGACCAGTCTGGAAACTCTAAGGATTAACAAATCTTGGACTATGAGGTTTTGCTCACATAAATTAATTTTCAATATGAGGAGAAACACCTGGGAAGAACAGGAGCTGTTTTAATCAAATTTGGGTTTAGATACTTGTTTTTATCAGTGATTTCTGGTCTGCTTTCTCCCCATGCTGCAGGAGTCTCCAGGATCCAGTCCCTGGAGTGTTGAGGCAGCCAGGCAGTCCTGACTCCCTCAAAGCCTTGGCTGTGGATGCCATTTCTTATTGCTGTCAGAATTCCCTGAAATAACTTTAATTCTCAATACAAGCCAGGGCACTGAGGCCGAAAAGAAGGGGATGAATTGTGGGAAGCTTTAATCAGGGTTAAGGGTTTAACTTGGGCTTTCGAATGGCAATTTTAAAACATGAGAAATTCTCCTTTTTTTCCCCTTTTTAATTTTAATTTTCTTTTTTTTTTTTTTTTCCTCTGCAGGTGAGTCTTGATTGAGTAACCCAAAACCACTCAGGTAATTGGTACCATTCACTTGCATATTGAGATATATAAAAGTGTATTCAGATATAAACAGATATAAACAGATATAAACAGATATAAACAGATATAAACAGACATATTCAGCTACACCCCACATGTGTCTGGGTGAAATCTCACACCAACATTTTCCCTCTCAAACAAGACACACTCCCCTCGTCTCTCTTCCGTGTGGTTTTCTGTATTTATATCAGCATAAAATGCAATTTATTACGTTTGCAGTGTGAATACATTGCCATTTATTAGATGCTGGCAAGGCATTAAAACATCTGGTTCCTAAGAAACAACTGGATTTTTCTAGAGCTTTTGTTCCCTTTTCAATGGAATTACTTTTGGGAAAATCTCCAGAGAGAAACCTCTGGCTCGACACCTTCCAGCCACATTCCTGCAAGAGCCCTTGGCATCGGCAGCAGGGGAATTTGGGGGTTGATCTTTTCCTACATCCGAGGGACAGGAGGGAATAAGAGGGAGGGAAAAATCTGGGAGAGAGCTGGGATCTTATCATCTGCTGACTGAATTTTGTAGAATTCTGGTGATGCCTTGGGGAGGCTGAACTGGAACAGAGACTGGACAGAGATGGAGAATAAAGTAGGGATTTATTAAAAGGCCTCTAAGGATCCACCTTGGGCAGGACAAGAGCCTGGCCAGGGCTACACCCAAGGTGGGCCCAAAATGGTCACAAAATGGTCACAAAATGGACAAACGGTCACCAGGTCTCACACTTTGATCAGTTTGGGTCCATTTGCACCTTGGGGTTGAATTGTCCAGTCCCAGCTGCAGCTGATGCAGTCCCATCCTTCTTGTTCTCTCCCTTCAGCCACCGTTGTTGGTGCTTTGGGGCCTGAAAACTTGTCCCAGGTGTCCTTGGTGTGCAGCAGGACAAGGATTTGTTTTGTGTCCCTGCTGTGTGCAGAGAGCTGAGTGACACTGACTGTGAGCTCAGAGCTGCACCCCTGGGCTCCACAGAACAGGAAATACATGGAAATAAAACTTCAGGCATCACCAGGACCAATGAAGTTGGAAAGAACCTCCAAAATCATCAGTCCAGCCTTTAATGGAACACCCCCGTGTCTGCTAAACCATGTGATGAATGGCCACATTTATTCATTTTTTGAACACCCACCTTGTGTCAAGCTAATCCATGGGCAATTTGTCTCCAAAATTCCCTCCCAGCTGAGGCCTGACTGATGGGAAGGATCCCAGCCTGTGGCAGCTCCCAGCAGAGGTCAAATGTGGGAGGAAAGAGACCTGGATTTGTTACATCTGCACCAGGAGCAGCTCCAGTCCTCTGAAGGAGAATTTTAATCTGCAAACCATGGGAAAGTTTTTGTTGGATGTCTGTCAGTCTCTCGTCCAACCAGCTCATTCCTTTGGAAGAAAGATGGAAAAACTTGAAGGAAATCTGTTCGATCCTGAGAGTGCCCAAGGAGAGAGATTTTTTTTTGCCATGGAATTCAAGGAAGGACACAAGGAAAGGACAAAAAACCTGTCCCAAATTTGGGAACAACAGCAGCAGGCTCGGGATGAGAATTTCCAAGTGGCAACAGGCCACAGTGAAGGGAAAAAACCCAACCCTAAAAGCAGATTAGAATTGAACAAATGTCAAATAAAATACTTCCGGTCAGCTCAGTGAATCCAAGTGAAACAATCCCGTTTCAAGGAATGCTGATTTTTTTTTTTTCTCCCGAAAAAAAGCTGAAGGAAAACATTTTGACAGATGCATTTCCATTTAATGGAAAGGAGGAAGAATTAATCTTCTCATCCTATTTTGGAATGAAAGCAGATGGTGAAATCCCTCCCTCCACCAAGAATCCAAAATCCTGAAGTTCAGTGTAGGGAATGAGGGGAGTAGATGAGTGAAGTAGGTCATAACAGATCTTCTGGAATCTGGGAATCTATTCCATAGCCTTGCACATTTAAATATGAACACAGTGGCACAAAAATAATTATCTTAGTACCCTAAATTTTGGGAGGCAATTGAAAGGATGCCATTGATGTAAAAAAAAATCTCATCAACTAAATCAAGTTTCCTGCTGCTCTTTCAAGTGCATTTTTACAGGCAGGTTAAGTTGGTTTTTTTTCAGGCTATGCTGTTCAAATAAAAATAGGTTTTCTATTCTAAATTAGTATCTTCTCCATAAAAAGCTTTCTTTGTTATTCTCCTGTGATCTTTTATTGTTATTTTCCCTTCATAACTTCAGAGATGAAATAACCCCAGGCTGACATCCTCCATCAACACAAATCCCAGTCTTTTAAAGGAGAGGAGAAAACGAAATCCACTAAAATACTGATAAAATACAATGGAAATATTGTGATGGCTTCTATACTAAGGGAGGGTTGACTTAGACCAGATAAAAGGAAGATTGTTTTGTGGTAACAGTGGAGAAACACTGGCTCAGGTTGCCCAGACAGGTGTCCCACACCTGGAAATATTCCAGGCTTGGTTGGACAGGGCTCAGAGCAAGCTGAAGTTGCTCCTTGCAGGGATGAGGCCTCACCACCCTCACAGGGAAGCATTCCTTCCTAAAATCCAGGCTAAACCTGATCCCTGCCAGCTTAAAGCCATTGCCTGTGACAGTGCTGGCTTCTTTTTCTGCCAAGGTTGGGATCAACAGCACGAGGGACAAAGTTTGCATTCAGACGTAGTGTTTATCAATTTTTATTTTTGTTATGGTCTCACAAGCCGTGGGTTCTGCAGTACCTCTGGTTAACAAGGTTAAATTGGAGCACTTCTCCAACTCCAAAAGGTCTTTTCAAGGACAATCCATTCCAATTGTGAAATGCCACCTGAATTATTTTTACTTTAAACACAGTAACGAACCACCTGAAGTCCACAATGCAGACTTTATTGACCAATTCCAGAAATATTTAAATACATATATAAATAAATAACCAGTTACTCTGTTTTTAATAACCAGTTAGTAAACCACCTAAACCCATGGAGAAGAAGGAAGAAGAAGGTGAAAAAAGAACAACTAACCTATAGTCTCTATCTTGCCCCATATATATTATTATATACTAAAATCTTAAAGCTTTTCACTCTGTGGTATCACACACTTCTGCTCAAACTACACACCCACAACCTCAGTGCTGTCACTCAACTTTGCAAGCCTGTTCCACTGCCACCAAAATTATATAATATTAATAAATATTTATTGATAATTTAAAAAAAAAAATATTTAAACCAAATAACCAACCACTTGAAGTCTTCAATACAGACTTTATTAACCAGTTACAGAAAACCACCCAAACTCATGAAGAAGGAGGAAGAAGGTAAAAAAAGAACAAGTAACTTCCACCCTGAAGTCTCCATTTTGCCCCATATATTACTATGTACTAAAATCTTAAATCTCGTGCTTTTCACCCTGTGATATCACACACTTCTATCCAAACTCCACATCCACAATCCCAGGAATTTTGGAAGCTTTTTCCACAGTCTCAAGTCAAATGCAGTGTTTGCTTGGGGGTCAGTATCCCTTAGCTCAGAAAGCCCAAAAGTCTCAGTTTTCAGAATTTCAACCATTCCCCTTGTCCTGTCACCCCAGTTCCAGTCTCTCTCCAGCTTTCCTGTAGCCCCTTCTTAGGTCCTGGAAGGTGCTCAGAGGTCTCCACACAACCTACTGCACAATGGTACTTCCATTGCAATTAGCGAGGTTAGTGCTAATTAGATGTTAGTGTTGTCAGACACGCAGCCTTACAAAACAGACCCACCGTGGGTTTTCTCTAACTGGCACATGGGCACGGTTGTGAGGAATTTGAAGGGTTGTGTCTTATAAATTTGTCTGACTGTAGCTCTGGTTTTGTGCCTGAGATGTTTTGGTTTTCTGAAATTCTTTTCCCAGAGAATTTTCTGTAAACAGGAGAAATGTTTTTGTAACTGTAACTTTGGTTTCATTCCTTTCCCCAGGAGGGACTTCTCCTTGATATCCCTCTGCTCTGACCAATGGGAGTGAAGAGGTTTGTCCTTGTGTCACCAATTAACTGGTCTGTGTAGAATAGTATAAAAGGGAGATACATCCCAAAAATAAAGGAGTAATTTTCAGCCTCCTGAACCTCAGAGTCTGTGTTGTTGTGATGTGAAACAGTCATCTGATCCTTTAGAGCCCATCACAAACAACTCCAAAAGCTGGGAGATTTGACAAATAAAATTAAAGCAGACCATTGTTAGATGACTTGTTTAAAGGATGGAGTTTTGCATCTTGGCTAAAGGAGCTTTGCAAAAATTATTTTATATGCGTTGATTGTTATAGTGGTAATGTCAGTGACAGTGTCTTGTGGGCTTCACTGGGCACAGCAAATGATGAACCATGATCAAAGGAGTTCTTCCCTCTTCAGAGTGAGGGGGAAATGTGGCAAATGCATTTGTAGAGAGTTCTCAAAGCCTGACAGAAGGCTCACATAGTGTGCATCTGTGTGCAAACTTTGAGGTATGAAATACTGACCCAGAAAATCCATGGGATAGGATGGACATTGTTGAGAGAGATCGAACTAGAAGCAAGTTTCAAATGATGGCTTTGCAAATGAGGCTGGATACTTGGGAGAAATAAATCTATGAAAGGTGCATTGTAGTAGGACCCACTGGGTAATTTTAGATGATTGGCTTTAAGGCCAATATAATTAAAAATATATAATTTACATAAAATATAAAAAATGTGTTTTTACAGCATTGTGTGGCAAAAGCTGATGGGCCAAGGAACACTTATAATGGATTGTCATTAGGAAATTGGTTTCTGATTGTGATGGTGTGAACTGTAACATCTGTATTGTCTCACCCTTCACATGAGACTGAAAATGGAATAAAAGTTTTTAAAACGCCTCTGAGTTGTCCCATCTCTGGGTCAGAAAAAGGGATAATCTGACTCAAGGCCTCCTCTTGACTTGCTTCAACAATTCCATGTCCTTTTCATGTTGCAGGCACCAGAACTGCCCACAGTATTCCAGGATTTGGCTGGCCAGGGACAAAGGGGACTTCCCAAAGAGAGAACCCAGTGTGTCCCCTGTTTTAGCAGCCCTCTGTGTGATTCCTGTGGGTCTCCAGGCCTTGCTCCTGGCTCTCCCAAGGAAAAGGGATAAGCAGAAGGGACACAACTGCTGGAAAAAGGAGGAGAAGGCTTCCCCTCTGGGCTGTCCTGTTTGAGGAATGATATTTCTATCCAGTGATGTTCACTAGGAGGGGTTTAAGATCACAATCCAATAAATTTATTAAATTAAACTCTGAAGCCTGAAAGAACTCACCCTCAGGCAGAGTTATAAAACAAAGCCTACACACACACACACACGGAGGCTTCATTTCTTATTTTCCAGGATCAAGAGTCAGTCATGGAGCCCTGTCTCCAGCTGCTGTGGTTCCAGAGGGAAGAGCCAAAAAGGACCTGGAAAGCAGATTTATCTTGTGTTACTGACAGTGGCTTGGCCAGGCTGAGGGAGGCTTAGTCCCCCATCAGCACCAGGGATGACTGCAGGAATGTGGCCTCCCTGTCTGCTGCTCCCTGCTTTCCAAAGCCACTGGCAGTGGGAAAACTGAGGGAAAATATTCCAGTCTCGTGGTGGTCGTTGCTTCAGCTGAGATCAGGTAGAGCAGGTACAACAGGGATGTGGAAAGGTTTTACCACCCATCCAGCTCCTCTGGATCTGCTCACAATTCCTTACAGATCCTTTTGGAGCCCTGGACAGGTAATTTTGGGCCCTTCAGGCCACCTGCGGAGCTCTGGAGAGGTGAGATGTTCTTATCTGTATCTTATCACCTACCTGGTTTGATGGGTATCCACACAGCCAAGGAACACAGAGCAAAACTTCTGGGCCAGTCCCATTCATCCATGGATCTCTTTTTAGAAATAGCTTTAATTTTATTAAATAAAATAAAATTTTATTCAATTTTAATTTTATTTTATTAAATAAAATAGCAAAATAATTCCAAATTTTGGATGGATTTTGGCTTTTGAGAAGGTCAATCAGTTGTTCAGAACAGACAAAGCTGTTCCTATTTAAAAGTGGAAATGGCTCCTCTGAAGACACTTCTCTCTCATTCGATTTTAATTTTGAACAGAAATAAAAACAAGTTCAGGGGCTGCTGTGGGTCTGGCCATGTGAGGATCAATGACAATGAATTCAGCATAAAATGAGGGTAAGGATGGAAGTGGATTGGCTCCAAGCAAAATTCCATTAGCACTGGAACCTGTTTGGGATCATGGCCAGCAGGATTCTGCGTGGAATTCTCCAAGAAACACGGAGAGATCACAGCCCCTGGGCTTCTGACAAAAAATAGCTCTGGGGGAAATCCTAAAATGCACTTGATTTAATATAAAGCTGGCTCTGTCCCATTTGGAACAGGAGAAAAAATCCCAAGTACGTGGGTGAGTGCTGCTCAAAGCTCTGGCATTCAGGGAGACTCTGGAAAAAGGCAGAGATTGATCAAAAAAACAAACTGGCAGAGCCAAACAATCCGTGTTAAGAGACTTGAGGAAAGGAAAAATCAGGATTATTATTGCTGGCAAGAGGCTTAATCAGTCCTGAGCGATGGAACAGATGAAGTTGGGTTTCCTGGAGCACAAGATCTCTCTCAAGGTTAAATTCTGGTGTGCCTACTGAAGTTTGGATTAAAGGAAATCTGAAATCAGGGATTTTGTGTTGTCTCCTGCCCCTGTGCATCCCTAAGTGCTTAATAGGGGCAAATCCAAGTTTTATTGTGGTGCAAGACTCACAGATTCTCTTTCCCAGCCACACTTTTCCTTCATAAATGTGGAAATCTGGAAGTCAAACTGTTAAACTTGACAGCAGTGGAACAAAGGATTCAAAAATATTGCAAGAAGAATTAATAATCATTGCAGGCTGCATGGACAGGGCACAATCTGTACAAATTCCTCAAGATTCCCTGGATAACATTTCTATAATTGTGAAATCCTGTAGTCCCAACTTTAGGCCATCCACTCTTCCTTGCACAGGGAGTTTTAATTCAAAAACTCTTTGTTGCACAGGGAATTTTAATTCCAAAATTCTTCTTTGCACAGGGAATTTTTATTCCAGAACTCTTCCTTACACAGGGAATTTTGATTCCAAAGCTCTTTGTTGCACAGGGGGATTTTAATTCCAAACCCTTTCCTTGCACAGGGGGTTTTGATTCCAAACATTTTCCTTGCCCACCTGGCAAGAAGAAGCCAGAACATCCAAGATCCATGAGATTGGATCAGTCTTTATGTTAATTCCCCAGGAGATTCCTTCCAAGGATTTTTGGCAGGTGTGATTCCACCAGACACACCCGAAGTGCTCGGGCTGAGTAACTTCAGAACTGGCACCGGGATAATTCCTTCATCCTAAAATTCTTCCAAAATTTTAGGTGGTCACAGCAGCAGCGCTCAGGGGTCTCCTGAGGGTTCCTCAGCCCTGACAAATCTGACTACAAACCATTCCTACGCTCCATAGATCCTCTCAAAGACACACACACATCACCAAAAACCACCTCCGCCCCTGCCAAAGGAGCTTTGGGGCAGGTGGAAGATCTTCACCTGGAATAACAATCCCAGGACAAGGCTTTGTTCCAGCACAGCAATGTTCTCCACAAGCAGATTCCTGTTCCCTGACACAGCTGATTTTTGCCACTTCCCCCATAAAGCCCCTCCACCCTTTGGAAGGTTTCTTGGCAGAATTTGTCACCCAGACGTGACTTTGGGTCCTCAGACCCAGACCAGGCTGGGTTGTGGTGCTCAGAAACATCTGCACAAGGAGGTTTTGACAAGGAGAAAGTGCTTCCAGCTCCAGGATTAGTGTTTTATCCTGTCTTATCCTGTGCTTTGCCTCTTGCACGTTAATAACCCTTTTAATGTGCCTTTCTGGTGGAATAACCGGCCCATTAAGGGATGAAAGGATTTAAGGTTATTATCATCAGCCTGGAACTCTGGCAGGAAGGAAAGATGAGACTTTCTTTGACTGTGTTTCGGAAGAGGTTGAAATTCAGAGTATTCCTGGGAGCTGCTGCCTCGGAGATTCTCTGTCCAGATTTCGGTGCTTCCATGGAGGATCAAATATTCCTCAGGCCTCCCATATGGGATAAACAGAGGCTGGCACTGATGGCCAGGCTGAAGCTATACCCAGAATATTCTGCAGAGGATGAAAAAGAGCTCAAACAGCACTTTAAACTGGTCATGAAATAGTCCCAGCTTGGTCACCTTGGGGTTTGACTCCAGGGAATAAACCTACATGGACAGTCCAGCGAATTCTGGGATCTCTCCCATGGTTCTGCCTGCCTGTCTAATTGTTTGGGAAATTTTGTTTTCCATCAAAATTTCCCTACACAGGTAATGTTTGTGGTTGTGTTAAAGTAGTTCCTGCTCGAATGAAGAAACAAGAAAACAAATTGTATCAAAATATTTGGGAATTAGATGTTTGTCTGTTGACAAGCCACTCCTGGTTTCTTCTGCAGATTTTAAGGAAGACTCCAGAGCTCAGGGAGTTCAGGAGCAGGAAAAAGCACGTGGAATTCTCTGTGCTGGTTCTCCACCTCTTCTCTTTCATGGATCTCTCCAGGTTTCCACATGGACTAAACATCCCTCACCCTTTGGTGAACCTAAAAATATTTTTGAGGCTTTTTGCTATTTATTCCTTGACTTTTCCAGGTCAGAGCCCATAACAGGTTGATGATCCCAGCTTTGGAAAGGTTAAAAGAGTCTTCTTGACTTTGACCTGAAACTTTTTGTCCTCAGTCCCTGAGCCAGTGAGGGCTCTGTAGCTGTCCTCATCCCACATCCCAGCTCTCCCTCTTCCCTCCTCTTTGCAGTTCCCTCTTTCCACCTTGGCAGATGTTTTCCAGGATCTTGGCCAGAGCCAAGCCCTGCTGCTCCTGCACTGATTAATCCCAGTGGGAATGGCACCAGTGGGGAGGAAACCCCTTCCTGCTCCTGCTCCTGGTTCCCCTGGGTTACCAACCCAAAAAACCATAAAGCAGGAAGAGATAGACTCACTTTTATCTGTATCAGCTTCCAGATTATCCCAAAGAACCTCCATGGGAATGAAATGAAGGATGTGCTCTTTTTGGGGTGGGCATCTCCTTTTGTGTGCCTCTTTATCCTTTCTGATCATTAATCCCCTAATTAGAGCTTGTTTCACAGTGGTTTTTTCCTTCAGCTCCTCGTGCTCTGCTTCTGGGTGGGATTTCCATGCCTGATCCCAAGGATCTGAGGAGATCTTTTCCAGGATCTTGCTCCACTGGGAGCCAGAGCCAAGCCCCACTGCTCTTGCACCGATTGACCCCAGTGGGAATGGCACCAGTGGAGGAGGAAACCCCTTCCTGCCCCTGCTCCTGTTTCCCTTGGGTTACCAACCCCATAAATAAAAAAAGAGGAAAGAAACCCCAAAAACCCTAAAGTAGTAAGAGAGAGACTCAGTTTAATCCATGTCAGCTTCCAGATTATCCCAAGGAACCTCCATGGGAATGAAATGAAGTTTCTGTTCTTTTCGGGAACTTTCTTTTATTTCTTTTTGGGGTGGGCATCTCCTTTGGGTGCCTCGTTATCCTTTCTGATCATTAATCCCCTAATTAGAGCTTGTTTCACAGTGATTTTTTTCCCCTCAGCTTCTCGTGCTCTGCTTCTGGGTGGGATTTCTGTGCCTGATCCCAAGGATCTGAGCTCCAGCAGAGCAAAACCTCCTCCACATCTTCTGGGACCGTTAAATGTGCTGTAAAACAATACTGGATACACCAATAAAATCGTGGATACATTACTCAAGCCGTGCATTTATTACTCAGGCTATTACAATAACTTTCCACCAGCATTTTATATCTTACTTCTTATCCACCTCCTCTCCACCCAAGACTGAGCAGTTTTCTTGAGGGGAATTTTTTTTTTTTCAAATTAAATCCTCTATTTCAGCAAAATAACTTCATTAAAAAAAAACTTCCCTGTTTTGCTCTTCAATTTTCATCACTGAGAAACTCTTCTAGGCACCACTTGCCTCTGTCTGGTCACTTGAAAGGGAACCTGGAAAAATTGCAAAATAAAAGACTGTTCTTTGTAACAAAATTGGTGCTTTGTTTATCAAATCATGTGACTTATTCTGTCTCAAAAGATTTGAGTTTTGTTTGCACATTTTTAGGGTTTTAACCGGGGAATCCCCCCGTATCCAATCCAGTGTACTGGATTTGTTTTTCCTGCAGGAGTAAAGCTTTTTCTTGTTAAAAATCCAACATTTTCCCTCAGTCTGGGAAAGAAATTAATGGAACCATGAGCCCTGATCTTGATTTATCCTCCACAGTCTTCTGGTACTTTCCAGGAGATTGTTGGGATAGGGAATTCCAGGATAAGGAATGATCCCCACAGCAGAGTGGGCTTCACCACAGACCCTCTCTCACTTGTAGAACTGGACAAAGCCGAAATATCGAAGGAATGCCAAGGAAATCTGGGATAAAATACTGATTTTAAAGCCAGCAGCTCAGAACCAGACGGTGGGTTCATAACCAGGGGATCCCAGCCTAGGAGGGCTTAACCCAGCTCAGGAGATCAGGATTAAATCCCACACCCAGTCACAAACCAATTTCTCCAGACCAGGATTAAATCCCATATCCAGTCTCAAACCCATTTGTCCAGTCCAGGATTAAATCCCACACCCAGTCGCAAACCCATTTCATCAGACCAGGATTAAATCCCGTATCCAGTCACAAACCAATTTCTCCAGACCAGGATTAAATCCCATATCCAGTCACAAACCAATTTCTCCAGACCAGGATTAAATCCCATATCCAGTCACTGTTTATACCTGGTTGATGCTAAGCAGGAAATGTAATTTAAATTCTGTGATAAAAAATATTTTTTTTTTTTTTTTTTTTTTAATTTAAAAAAGGAGTTAAATAAATTTTCATATGTTATTTTAAAGGGAATGAAAATTATTTATGTCAGGGGTTGGAAAAGCTTTGAAATAATCATGGGATCATGGGATGGGTTTGGTTGGAAGGGATTTTATGGAACATCCTTCCCACTAATTCCAAGCCCTGTCCAGCCTGGCCTGGCACAGTTCCAGAGATCCAGGGGCAGTCACAGGTTTTCTGGACAACATTTTAAATACTGCATTTAAACCCTTCACGAAACAGATTTAACATTTTCATTTTTTCATTTCATTTTTTCCTTCTTTTATTTTGAGAGGGTAAAAAAAGGACAATAAATTTTTAAATACCCCCAACTTCATACCGAAAGAATTTATTGGTTCTGCTTCCATATATTTAAAAATTGGAAAGAAATAGATTTGTTATTAATTTGAATGTTTTAATTTATGGGCAGCCTCTGTGAGGACAGGCCCACTGCTTTCAAAGAGTCTCAGGCACCTCCTCTGAAGAGAATCTTGCTGTGATTTCCCTGGATTTTACCTCAAACCCTATGGATTTCACCTAAAATTTATTGGCATCTCAGAAAAACCTGTGGGCTTCGATGGGCACTGGATCAGAACTTCCATGAATGACAAAAATCTCTTCCAGATGAGAATTCCAGCTCGGGGCTGCCCAAGTATCCAAACTGGGAAAACCGCTGGGGGGAAATCAAGTAAGAAAAAAAAAATTACTGATCCTCAATCCAAATGAAAATTCCCTTTGGAAAACAACAAATAAACTTTGCCATCTGGGACTGCCTTTGATTTTATTGAAAGCAGCCGAGTGCTTTCCCTTGCCTTTGACTGGTTTGAGGAGGGAGAAGATGTTTATTCGAGTAGAGGATTGTTTATTTAAGGTTCTTAATTTGTTTAGAGCTGGCAAATTAAAACCCCAGGTTGTGCTGGACTTCTGAGCTCGTTTAAAGGGTTGCTCTGTTTAAAGGGTTTTTTTTTTTTTCTGACGTGGATCCACCCCAGTGTGTCCCAAAATGGGAATCATATGCCCGGAGAAATCGGAGCTTGGCACTTCCCCAGGCTGGGATTTGGGAGCACAGGGCTGAAACTCTCCAAACTAAAAGAAAAACGGGGAGAGTAAAAGAGATTTTTGCAACATTTTCAAAGAAATTCTTCACTTGGTTGTCGATTAATGCCATTAAAAAATCACCAATTAGCTGATATTTGAGTTAATCACGGGGTGTTAATCATTTCTAGCCACTTGAAAGATCGGAACAGGAAACCAACTGTTAATTTTGGGTAGGAGAGGCCAAGGAAAACCTGTAAAAAAGCAGAGAATTGGCCCAAGTCGCTACTGTCACTCTTGTTCCTAGAGAAAAGCAGGGATAATTCCTTGGCTTTTCCACAAATGACTACAGGCACCAGGGTCTGGCTGTGGGAGCATTCCAGAAAATTCCCAACATCATCCCTGCTCCTCTAGGTGCTCCCATGGCTCAGTCTGTGGGATCTAGGGTGTGAGCCAGGTGCTCTGGTGGGATCCATCCCCCTGTAACTTATCTGGGGAGCAGAGAAACCATTTTGATGGATCCTCCACTCCATGGGGTGGTGGATCCGCCAGGATTGATGGATCCAATTGATCCCAGGGGAAATGCTGGAATGACCCAAATTAATGAGGATTGAGGGAGAAATGTGTCTTGTGGTTTGGAAAGACAAAGAAATCTGGAGTTTCTCTTGGAATGGAGAATGTAAACCACTCCCCCTACCTTTCCAAATGGTGATAAATTTGCAATTAGAGGTTTTCAGGCAAAGATTTGGGGATAGGAATAGCAATTTTCCCTTTCCCTTTCCCTTTCCCTTTCCCTTTCCCTTTCCCTTTCCCTTTTTTTCTTTATTTCCTTTTTTCCTTTTTTCTTCCTTTCCCTTTTTTCCTTATTTATTTTCGTTTTTTCCTTTTCCTTCTCATTTTCCTTTCCCTTTTCTTTTGCTTTGAGTCTGTTTCTTAATTTTTCCTGTTGAAACTTACTGACTTTAAATGACACTGGGAAGCTGTTTCGGCTTCACACCTGGACTCCGAATCTGTAATTCCTTCCTGGATGAATCCACTTTTTGTGAGTATCTCATTTCCCTAATTATCACTGATTTAATCACTGTGGAGTCTCTTTCTGCAAACCAACACGAATCTCCTGTGGGCTCTGTGTAGTTTCTCCTTGTGGGGGCATCCAAGATGGCCAAGGGATGGGATCCAATGGGATCAGAGGCTTCCAGCCTCACCCTGTGCCTGGTCTTTGTGGCACGGTGACATTTCAGGCCCACTGCCACTAATGCAGACCCACCCCTCACACAGGGGCTCACAAAACCCCTCTTGTACCCCTTCAAACCCTTCTGAAGGGTGAAATCCAAGGGATTTTTAGGTGTTCCCTCAGAATGGAAGGGTGGCCTTGAGACCCTGAGTCACCTCTCAGCCCTGGGGATCTCAGATCTGGGGATTACGGAATCACGGAAAGGGTTGGGTTGGCGGAGACCTTAAAGATCATCCAGCCCCAGCCCCTCTCCTGGGCAGGGATACCTCCCACTGTTCCAGGTTGCTCTAAGTCCATCCAACCTGGCCTTGCACACTTCCAGGGTTCCAGAGGCATCACAGCCTTTTCTGGGAATTCCATCCCAGCCCCTCCCCACCCTCCCACCCAGGAATTCCATCCCATTATCCCACCTAACCCTGCCCTCTTCCAGTTTAAATCCCATGAAATATCAGTATATGGCTCGTTTGACCCCTCCCTAGTGGAGCTGGAAAAATGATCAATCTGATCCATCACTGGATTTAGTGGGAGCCCTTCTCTGAAGAGAATCTTTCTGTGATTTTCACCTCAAATCCCTCTGGGTTTCACCGCAAGTCCCTCTGGATTTCATCCAAGGTTTATTGCAATCTTAGAAAGAACTTACAGACTTCCATGGGCACTGGATCAGCTCTTCCATGAATGGCAAAGAACTCTTCCAGATGAGAATTTCATCTCTTTTTCCTCACCTGAGGACTCTCCTCACCTAAGTTTCTGTTTCTGATTGAAACTGGAGGAAGGAACTCACAATTCGCCCTCCAAAGAGTAATTTCAGGTTTCTTAGATAATTACATTAATAATTAATTTTAATAATCGCCTTCTGGAGGTGATTGAGAGTCACCAGTTGGGGATATTTCACTTCCCAGTGACTAAAGTGAGGTGAGAAATATTTCACTCTGCAGCTACTTTGGAAGCCCCACCCTGAAATTCCTGGACACAACTTTCCCAACTCCTCATCTTGTGGTGGGATTCTGCTGAGTCCCACCCTTTCAGCTGGGGGCTGGTTTCACCCTTCATCGATTTTAAAGACAGAGACAGAAAAGTTGCCTTTTTTTTTTTTTTTTGATTATTTATTTTCAATTTTCTGCCACTCAGCTCCCTGAGTTTCAACAGCCCCTCTGCTATAATAAGCAAACAGCAGGCAGAAAAGCAGATTTATGGCAGAAATACACTTGGCCGGATCCCTTTTCCCTGACTATTCCCAAAAGCTGCGTGGTTCCTCCGCTCCTCCAACCTCAATGTACATAACAAATTCCTTTTGTTTGTTTCTTGTCACTTCCAGACTCAGAGTCCATAACTAACAGCAAATGGTGGTTTGTTTTCCATGCCACGGTTGTGTTATTTATGTCCTGGCTGGGTTTATGACTTTCACTCCCCATTTCTCGAGGAAAGGCCTCTGATGGCCATTAATTCGATGATGTATCTGGAAGGAACGTGCCAGCTCTTGTCTCCCAATAAATTGGGATGGACGGGAATGGGTTTGGGCCAAGGCCAGAAAATTGGGGTTGAGGGTTTTCCTACTCAGGCTGATTTGGAAGGAGAAGAGCTGCACTTAACATCTGCGTGGTGAAACCAGAGGAAGAAAGGCAGGACAGGAGAGCAGAGGGGGAATAAACAGCCACCTTTTCACCCCCCAAAAAAGGGATTTTTGCTTCCCTCCGTCATTATTCAGCCAAGTCCTCTCTCCATGAAGTGGAATTTGATAAGTCCATGGGTGACAGGTGGAGGTTGAGGGAGTGGAAAAGGCCAGGCTGGATGGGGCTTGGAGAAAACGAGGAACTGATTGGGTGGGAAGAGCCCCATGGCCATCCCTGGAAGTGTCCAAGGCCAGGTTGGATGGAGCTTGGAGCAGCCTGGGACAGGGGAAATTGTCCCTGCCCATGGCAGGGGTGGCACTGGATCATCTTTGAGGCCCCTCTGACCCAAACCATTCCTTGATTCCAGCTAGATCTCCATTCACCCCTTCTATGGTGATAAAACATATCAGGAAGGTGAATCCACCTCGCCTGTCTCCGATGTGTAGGAGTAAATTATATTTCGTGTATAATTACTTCTTTAACTTGACATGGAGGGGTTTTAGACAATGATACTGAGCGTGGAATGATGAAATATTTTTATTGCATTCATTATTGGACTTTGGAGAGGAAAAAGGTGACTTTTCAGGTACAGAAGCTCATTTTCAGTGATAAGCAGTAATAGGCAGTGATAGGAGAAGGGGGAAAGGTTTTAAACCAAAAAATGGGATTTAAATTAGATTTGGGAAGGAAATTCTTCTCTGGGAGGGTGTGAGGTCTCCAGGAAAGCTGTGGCTGCCCCTGGATCCCTGGAAGTGTCCAAGGCCAGGTGGGATGAGGTTTGGAGCACCCTGGGATAGTGGAAGGTGTCCCTGCCCATGGAATGGAACAAGATGAGCTCTCAGATCCCTCCAACCCAACTCGTTTTGGGATCCTTCCAAACCTAAAGTGGATATTTCCTCCTCCCTTCCAGCTGCTGGGCTGTGATGAGGGAGGTGAGGAAGAGAAGCCAAACCATGCCCTGGTGAGTTCAGGGTTTCAGGGTCTCTGACAAAGGAGCTGGGCTGGGTTTTATCCCTGGTTTATATAAAATATTTATAGGCTGGGGGCTCAGGGGGGCCGTAACTGGTGTGCAAAAGGAGACAAACCCACGCCAAGAGTGAGCAGAATAACCACCCAGAGCTCAGAGACAGGGAGAGGCTCCCTCTGATATCCATGATGGGAAAATCCTTTGGGACGTCAAAGCCACTCTTAATTGGCTGATGAGGGATTAAATAACAAGTCCCTGTCTGCAGGAGCCTCAAGATTTATTCCAGAGTGGGGTTTTTTCCCTTTAGAAGACACGAAATGAGCTGTGTGTTGGTAATGAGGAAGGAGAGGGTGGAGTTCTTTCTGTGGGATCATTCCCAGCCTTTATCAGATGGATCATGGGATGATTTCATTGTCTGAGGTGACCAACATCCAAGCAAAAACATGCAAAAAAAACACTTAGAGATGGAGAAGATGGATAATTCCCTCCAGAGGTCATGGAAATAGTTCCACAAAATCCAGCAGGATTCACCTCAGCACCTTCATCCCCAATTTTTTCCTTCTTGCAGGGGTAGGAATTGGATCTCCATTGGGATATCCCACTGCTGGCTCACCTGACAGCACAAACTCCAAGGCAGGAATCATCTGCCCAGGAAGGGGAAAAAACCCTCATGTGATTTCCTGTGCACACAAGAGAATGAAACCGTGTAAAAATGCTTAAATACACAAATTTAAAAATGAACACAAGGAAAATTAAATGACACTGTCATCATTTAAAAGCTGATTCTTTTTTTACCAGGATATGATGGCTCCTTGTCGCAATTTCTCCTTGAAATATTTTGGGGTTAAACCAATGAATATTTCACTTTTCTCCATGTGATCGTTTTCAGTTGGATTTTTCCATTGATGGAAAACATAATTTTTAAAATTATTTTAAGACAAAGTGGATTTTTTTTTTTAATTGGAATAACACCTTTTATGGTGATATTGCATTATTTTGGGTGATTTGTGCTGCATGTGGAGATAGATTTTGCTTCTAAAAGCAAAGCATCCTGGCCTTGAAAACTTCCAGGGATGGAAAGAAGGCTCTTCCCAGCCAACCAGGGCCTTGATTTTAATTAAAATCCTCTCAGAGGGTGAGACATGGAGTAGTGGCAGGGCGGCAGAGGTCCCAGAGAGCAAATCAAGGCGGGGACAGTGGCCTGATTCCCAAAACCTCTTCCAGGAATGTTGGGGAAGATGAATCAGGGAAACCTTATAAATGTGATTGCTTAGGAAAAGATGCTGAAAAAATGAAACCTATAATTGAAATAGAAATGAAAGCTGACTTTGAGTTGTAGGATACTGAGTCTTAGTTACTATATAACCTGAAAACAATGGTCTATCCAGCTGAAGGAGAATCCCTTTTGATTGAACAATATCTTTCTGCTGGCTGAGGGATCCAAAGATCAATGTAGTAAAACAGAAGTCTAAAGAGTAGTTTTTAGAGTTTAAAATATAACACAGTATGGTAATAGTATGGTAATGTAGTAGTTCTTATAGGCTGTATGTAGATTCTAGAGGATTTTGTGTCTTGTGTTTGTTGGTCACTGAAAATTAGAATATTCATCACAAAAGGAGATATAATGGATTGTAACAAGGCTCTCACTCTTTTCCTGCTACTCTTGCTCTCTCTTGCTCTCTTCCCCCTGACACCTTGCTCTCTCCCTCCTCTCTCAGCTCTCCCCCTGCTGTTCTCTCTCCCTCTCTCTTTGGGACTCCCCTCCAGCCCAGGCTGGTGGCTGGAGGCAAAGCCTTTTACCCACGACCCTTGCAATAAACCCACGTGTTCTAGAATATCTCAGATCTGCAGAGTTCCTTGTCCCTGCCATCCTTGGATGCTCCTACACAGCAGAAGTTGTGTCCCGGTGTGGTGGGAATTGCTGTGGATACAAGAAATGCTGGTTTCTCCTCAAATGATGCTGGTTCAAGTGGGTTCAGCTCCTCCTTGTGTCTCTCCAAGTTTTCCTGAGTGCTGGAGATGAAGCAGGAGCATAGAGAAGCGCAGATCCTGCTCCACACAGGAATTCTGTGTGCCATGAGCCCGATTCCACCTGGATCTGGTGCCTTCCCACACCAGGAGCAGGAATAATGGTGATGTCAAGCCTTGGCTGGTGACCTCAGCCATGGAATCCCGGAATGGGCAGAGGTGGAAGGGACCCACAGGGATCCAACCTCCAATCCAGCCTCAGCCCTGCACAGATACCCCAACAATCCCACCCTGGGCACCCTGAGAGAGGTGTCCAAATGCTCCTGGAGCTCTGGCAGCCTTGGGAACATGCCCATTCCCTGGGGATCATCAGGAACAGGCTGCAAGGGGTGCTGAGACATCAAACTGATTTTGACCATTTGACTTCACCCCCTGAACCCCACCCAGCCTCTGGGGGAGCGGAAATTGGGATAAATCCCAACTGGGATGGCTCCTTAGGAAACAACCCTTGTGCCAGCCCCCTTTTTTTGGGGGGAGGTGGGAGGGTTTGCTGTTGTCTGGGACTCTCTCCTTCCTGGCTGGAGACCTCCAGGAAGCGTTGGGTAAGTGGGAAATAATCGTTTCATGTTCATAGGAAATGGCAGCACTTGGAAGTGGCCGCGTGTCTGCCAACTCCGAGGGGACGCCGCAGCTCCGGGAGCATGTGTGGGAAATCCCACAACCCTTTGAAGCACGTCCAAAGCACACAAGCCCCTTTAATTCCCCTGTAATTGCCAGTGTCAATAGTCAGCGGGGATCCTGGGGTCATTTATTGTTTTAATCTGGGAGCAATAGCGTCTGAACAGGGCGGGGAGAGGGGAGAGGGAGCAGAGCCCGGCTGGGAGCTGGAGGAAAATCCCACCATGGGCCTCACAGGACACCCACAGCACCGAGGCTCCTTTTGGGTTGTCTGCACGGCTCATCCTGCTCCTTTTCCCTGGTGGTTTGCCAAAACCGTGGTGGTGGAGCCGGAGGGGAAGGAGCTCTCGGCATGCAGAAGAGAGAGTGCCTCTTTTTGTCCTCCTCCTCCTCCTCTTTGCTCCGGTGAAATCCCGCTGACATTCTCCCGTGGATGGTTCCAAATCTGCCGTTTCCTATTGGAATGACACTGTTGTTGCTCTCTGCTAAAGCAGGCCGGGGCAGGTCAGTGGGACTCCAAGCAGCCTTTGATTATCAGAAGAATTGTTAAATTCTTGGAGTTCCTTCAAGGAGTAAAGCACTGATTTCCACACAGAGTGAATATTCCAGCTTGGCTCCTGGCTCCTGCCATGCTTTTGGGATCCCTCCTGCCTTCCAAAGACTGACTTTCCCTTTTCTGCACCAAATACTGACAGAAAAGGAGCTGAAACATTCTTTAAAAAAGTGGGAAGTCTCTGGATTTGGAGCAGGATTTTCCAGGAGGTTTCCATGGCTGGGAAGATGCTCAGCTGGTTTTGGTTTTTGTGGTTTTGGGGTTTTTTTGTAAATATTGAGCTTCGCCTTTGTCCATTTTAAACCTTTCTAATAGTTTTGAGGAGCAGAAGGGTCATCTTTTGTGCAAAAAAATGAAAACAGTGGGGATGTGTGTGATTTATGGGTGCTTCAGAAATGTGGAATGGCTTTTGTTGAGAGGGACCTTAAAACTCATTCTCTTCCACCCCTGCCGTGGGCAGGGGGAAATTCCACTATCCCAGGGTGATCCAAGCTCCATCCAGCCTGGCCTTGGACACTTCCAGGGATCCAGGGACAGCCACAGCAAATCTGGGAATTCCATCCCAGAATTCACCAGGAATTCCTTCCTAATATCCCATCTAAACATCCTCTCTGGCAATGGGATCCATTCCCTGTGTCCTGCCCCTCCATAAATTGGAAATTGTCTCTCTCCATGTTTCCTGCAGCTCCTCCAGGTCCTGGAAGGTCACTCTGAGCTCACCCCAAAGCTTCTCCTCTCCAGCTGGACATTCCCAGCTGTCCCAGCCTTTCCTCCCAGCAGAGCTGCTCCATCCCTGGGATCATCCTGGAGCCTCCTGGGGGCTCTCTGCAGCAGCTCCGGCTCCTTCCCAAGCTGGATCCAGGGCTGGGGAATCACCTGAGCAGGGCAAAATCACCTCCCTTGACCCTCTGGCTATGAAACCCATAGAGAAAAAACAGGTCCTAAAGGTTTTTCCTACAGGGAGACAAGAAATCGAGGGAAAACTTTTTTTAAAAATGATCATAGAAAGAAGATCGAATTGCACAAACTTCTTTGTGTGTCCATTTTTTTCCACCTCCAGCAGAATCCAGCGCTTTGCTGGTGACTGGGAACTCTTCAGAGGGTGGGAGTCGCTGCCAGGGGTGGCAGATCCCAAGGAAAAAGTTTGAAATCCCTTTACTCTTTTTTTTGGGGTGTGCGGTCGTTTGGCATGAATGTGAAAAACAAATGAAAAAAAAAATTCCTTGTTTTATATTAAAAAAAGCATTCTTAAAATAATACCCCCAACATGCAGAGGCCCATAAGCAGCTTGAAAAACTATTGTATGAATGAAACTGCACAGAATCTGCAAAAATTCCGAGCAGTGGCAGATTTGTGATGTTAAAATTCACCAAACCTTTTCTTACAGTGTATTCTCCATAAACACTAAAAAACCTCCTCTCCCAAAATAATGCAAAATAATATTTAAATAGTAACAACTGACTGAAAAACTGACTGTTGTTTTCTCTCTGTATTAAGTAAAAAAAAAAAAAAAAAAAAAAAAAACAAAAAAAAACACAAAACAGTTAGAAGTAAAAAAAAGGTGGTTGAATATCTCTTTTTTTTTCTTTTTTCTTTTTTTTTTTTTTTCTCTTTCCTTAGTGCGTGTTAATAAAATCTATCTGGTTTTATTTTTAAATTGAGCCTGTTGCACCTTTTTCTCCTCAAATTCTATCTCCCAATTAATAAATAAAATTCAACAAACATAAAACCACCACATAAATGGTGCATTAATCAAAAAATTCAAACCAAACCCACAACGAGGTGGTGTCTCTTCTCCCTCATTCCCTTTCCCTGCAGGGAGCAGGGTGGCATTGTCCCTAAATCCTGAGGTGGCTTCCCTGGCTGATGTCCCCCAGCTGCTCAGTGGCTTCTCCACCCCAACCCTACAATTTTATCCCAAAACTGAAAGGTGAACAGGAGGGAATTTTGCTGCTTTTCTCAGCCAACCCTCAGGAGTTGTTCACTGGAGTTCATCTCCCCCTTGGGCAGCTCCAGGGTAAATTCTTCTGATCTTTCAGTTGGATTTTTTTTTTAATTCTTCTTTCTCTTTCATTTATTTATTTATATAGTAGTTATTTAGTAATTTTTATTATTATCATTATTATTATTATTTTTAAGTTAAATGTATCATGTTCCAAATCAAACTCTTGAGATTTTTCCAGCAATGTTACAAATCTGCCTAAAATACGCTGAGAAAAGGAAAAGAAAATTGGTTTTTGGAGAGGAAGGAAAAAAAAGAAAAAGGAAAAGTTCAATTAAAAGTCTTTCCAGCCTAGAGATATTTGTGAAACGATTTATGGGAACTCTAAACTAGTGAGAAAAATGGCTGAAAGGTGAATTTCTTTATTGCAGGACAGAGGGAATGGAGGAAGACATTTCCCTAATTCTGCTGTTCCTTCATGGATGAATGAGTCAACAAATTTCTGCAGGCTCCTGAGGGGATATCCTGAATTTTTTAACTGAGCAGGTGAATTTAAGGTATTGCATTGATTCTTCACTTTATAGAAGCCTCATTTGTCAGCACAGCCTCAGAAGACCTGGGATATTCCAGGTGGATCCTTTGTGCCACAGCCCCTCATTCCATATCCTAATCCCTGTGTCCCTTGGGAAATTTGTATAAATTATCTGAGGTTGTGCTGAAATAAAAAAACCTAAATAATATATTATATATTATATATAATATTTTATATATATATATTTTTAAATACAAAACATAAAATATAAAACATAAAACACAATATGCAATATACATGATATATGATATACAATATATGATATAAAGTAATATGTAATAAATAATAATAACTAATAGAAAAATTAAAATTATAAACTATAAATAACAAATAACAACTAAATAATAAATTCCCAGTCAGGCATCTCCTTGCAGGGTAAGAACTCACAGGAAAAAACCAAACCCACCAAACCATTCCCATTATTTATATCCCTCTTCCTCCTTTATTTCTTCATATTTCAGGGATAAATATCCAGAGGAAAAGAGAGGGTTTGATGCAGACCTTAAATAAACTCTTCTACATCCCCGTTGTTAAGACACTCCTTGGAGGGGTAAAATCTCTTCAGCCTATCCCTGCTCTGAGTCGATTTGGGAAATCCTCAGGAAAACAAAACCTATGGAAGAACCAGCCCCTCTCTGTCCAATTAAAATAAAAAAATAAGGGTGTTAAGTAGATTTGAAGGAGATATTAGGAAGAAATTATTTTCTGTGGGAGATTGTGCCTTCCTGGAACAGCAGCTGGAATATTAGAGATATTCCAAACTCTCTGACTTAATCGAGGGATTGTAGGTGCAGGAAAAAACCCTCAATACTATCTTTAAATGTGAGTATGGGCAAGTGCTACACAAAATTCCCGCTGTTTTCCTACCAGAGTTCCTTTAAAATGTTCTGTCCCATGTGGAAATCGAGATTTTAGGTCCCAAACTAGCCCCTCTGATTGCAGCTCCAATATTTATTTGGGATTTGGATAGGAAAAGCAAATGCAAATTAAATCAAATGCTTGTAACAAGAAAAGTTGTTTTCTGAAGAGGAAAATAAACTCGGTCTGGAAAAGAAAATAAACTTTCTCTACAGGAAAACCTGAAATAATGTTCATTTTAATTCATTTTTGGAATGGTTTGTTTCAAATTTTCTTTAAAATACGATAAAAATCCCACTTTAGAGAGAGGTGCTGAGTTGAAGGAAAACATTCACTTCATCAGAATTTCAGTTTTTTCTCAGTGTTAACTTTGGAAACACCAAATACAGCAGAACTTCAGCCTCCAAGAAATGTAAATCCTGCATTTTAACATTTTAAACACACATTTCAATAAGAATTCTCCTGAAGGGTTGGTTTTTTGTTTTTTTTTTTTTTTTTTTTTTTTTTTTTGAACCAGAGGATAGCTCTGAACCTGTATGAACTCCATAAACACTGCTATTAAAATTGGGATAATTGCTCCAGCTGTGGTTTGGGAAGTCCAGCCCTTCCCCAAAGATTATATTTGGGAAAACATAATGTTTTAGAGACACTTAATTCCATGTACAGCCCATTCTGTGGGAATCCTAAAGTGCTGATGGCGCCTGGATCTGGTGCAATTCAATCCCTGAATTCTCTAGAGTCGTTCCCTGAGCTGCTCCGGGGGATGGAGAGGAAGAACAAGACCTAGATGTTGGAACCCTGGAGGCTGAAAATCCCAGGATTTCTGAGCTGAGGGGTGCTGACCCGAGGCCTTGGGACAGGCTCCCGAAATCCAGTGACGGCCCTGGGGTTGTGGGTGTGGGGTTGGGGTGGTGTTGTGTGATCTCACGGGGTGAAAAACTCAGATTTGGGGTTTGGTGAATAGTGATGTGTGTGGGCCGAGATGGAGGACTCAGGGCGAGGTCTGAGTTCTTCACTTCCTTCTTCCTCCTCCTTCATGGATCTGGGTGGTTTTCTCTCATTGGGTGAAGGATGTCTGCACTGTGGGCCTCGAATGGTCACTGTTGGGTCAAAACCAGAAAGAACTCGGGTGTCACTTTGGCATTGGGGGATTGTCTCTTAGCCTTGGCAAAAGTTGGAGATTCTTCATTTTGTCTCGTTTTTCTCAGTGGTGAGTTGGAGCTCAGGCTGTAAATACTGTAAATAGATAAGAGATAATAAAATAAATACTGTAATAGATAAGAGATAATAAAACAAATACTGTAAATAGATAACAGATAAAAAACACCCAAGACCAAACTCAACTCAACATTTCCTGTGTCTTTCATCCCAACCTCGGCCGAGATAAAACAGGCAGAATTGCACCAGGGGATGGAGAGGAAGAACAAGACCTGAATGCTGCAGAGAAAATTCCTGATCCGCCCAAATCCAGGGGTGGGTTGTTGCCTGCCTTGGAGCAGGAGAAGTTGGGATAAAAGCCACAGGAAACAGATCCAAGTGGAAGTTTTTCCTGTTTGTTCCTTTTTCTCTCCTTTCATTGGCCAGAAAAATCTGTTCATTTGTAGGATTCAGCTCCTGAACTCTGGAATGTTTTATGGCCAGAGTAGTTTGGTCCTCACCCCACCATTGGGATTTTGCCAGAGCTTCGTGTTATTCTCTCTTTGAAGAGACCTTGCTTTAGAAACAGGTTAAAAAATATTAAAAATCATTTAATAAGATTATATTTCCTGTTCATCTTATCATGAAGAAATTTCACAAACATTTTTTTTTTCCTATTTAATTTCCCTGAACAAAACCTAAATAAAAACCTGAATGCCATTGTTCAGTTTGGGATAGGAGTGTTGGATAAAAGTGGCTGGTTATGGGATGGGACTGAGCATTTTATTCATGCAGTGACATCACCAAAGCAAAATAGAAGGATACAAAGGTGCAGGAGGGGATAAGGGCTGGCTTTAACTCTCCCATTTCCCCAAAAAAAACCCCCAAAACCCCAAAACAATAAAAAACACATCAATAAATCTGGAATAAATTTGAAGCAGCAGCAGTGGGCACAACTGTAAAATCTTGTCCAGTTCCTCCTTCTCTCCCTGTCCAATTCCAATTGTGCAGCTCCCGTGTGATGACCTCAAGGGCTGGAATGTTCCCTCTCGCCCCATTCCCACAGGCTGAAGGAAAAGTGCTTTCCAGTCCTTTTGCAAAGGGCAGATTTCCCATTCCCTGGCCCTGTGCCTTGGCTTGGAAGGGCTGGGATGGCCCCCCAGGTTATTCCCGGCTTGGAGACGGATCAGGCCATGCCTGTTGTGACAGGGACATGTCCAAAAACCAGGGATCCAATCCCAGCGGTGCCATTCCCAACCCATGTCATCAATTAACTCATTAAAAAGTGAAATTCAGAGCAGCGGGAGGCACCAAATGAAAAGATTTGCCAACGAGTCCTCCCCACTGAGCCTTTCAGGGATTTCTGGGAGGTCCTTTTGCCACTGCCTGGCTTTCCCACCATCTCTGTCACTTCCCGCGTGAACTCCATTCCCTCTGAATCCCAAAGAAAGTCCTTTTTTTTTTTTTTTTTTCTGTCACTTCTGAGGCTTCATTGTGGCTTCTCTCCCTGCCAGAGGCAAACCTCCGGCTGCCCTCAGGAAATGTCCCAGCCTCTCCTCACTCCCTGGGCTCCTGGCCAGGGGCCTCTCTCCCTCTCTGGTTGCTCCCTGTCCTCCAGAAGCTTTTCCCAACTGAGTCAGCTCAGGTTTTTTCAGGAGTGAAAATTCCACCTTCCGCTATCCCAGGTTACTCCAAGCCCTGTCCAACCTGGCCTTGGACGCTTCCAGGGATGAGGAATCCACATTTTCTCTGGAAATCTGTTCCCAGGCCTCACCAGCTTTGGTGAAAAAATCACAATTAGGTCTCTCTGGAGCCTTTTCTACTCCAGGCTGAGAAATTCTTAATTCCGGCTCTTCCAGAGAATCCTGAGGAATGTTGAGAGGGAAAATGAGTGGCCTTCATGGCAAAGTGGGCAGAGAGGTGACATGGACAGAAAATGGGAAATGGGGAAAAGAAACCTCCAGGGGAATGATCCAGGGGAAACCCAACCTCTCCCAGGGTCACCTTCTCCTCACATTTCCATCCAGGGAAGCATTTTGGAAGGATTTTGCACTCCTTTGGAGCAAACATTGGCAATTCAGCAGGAATTAATAATCCCAGAGTGGTCTCCATGGCATCCCTGGGGCAGGATTGGGAGCTGTTTATGTCTGTTGGCCGGATCACGCCCCACTTGATGCCAAATCTTTGCCACTGACTGACTCAGGCACTAAAATTCTTCTATTATTATTATTATTTTTCCTGCCAGATGTTTTTTTATTTGGCACAGAGCCTTCCAGGGTGTCTTTCAATCATTCCCGCTCTCCATGTTCAGTTCCTAAAGAAAATTCCTTCCGCTGAGTTTTCTCCCTCTAAACCACCCCCAAATATCCCGATGGGGTGTGAGGATATTCTGAAATCTTGGGGGTGGTTCTTTTTCTTGCACTAAGCCCTTCAAAATGTAGGAAAAGGAGCCTAAAATCCAAGGAGGGAAGGGTGGAGGAGCAGGAAGGGCTCTGGTATCCATGTGGAGACACAGGATCACTCTCCCTCCCCAGAGACTCATAAATTAACTGGATAAAAATAAGGATTTACAAGGATCAGACACCACTTTTTATTTATTTTTTTTTCCGTGCCACACCAATGGAATCAACAGAGCCAGGACTGAATAATGATGGGACAAATTATTCCAGGGAATGGGCACAGAAGACACAAATAAAAAAAAAAAAAAAAACAAGGGATGAGGGTATTTTTCCATATGGGTTGAAAATGTTTCCCTCTTCCTAGAAGGGAGAAACATCGATAATTATTTTCAGGACAAATCTGTCAGCAAAAGGGTGGAATTGTTCTTTGAAATCCATGATTAATGACCCGATAAATCTCTATCCTAAGGATTGGGAAAGGTGAGGAAAGATTTGCTGTCTAGAGACAGCTCAGACTCATCCATGAGTTACGAACTTTTCTGTGATGATCATGTTTGGGAATATTTTAAATCCACTAAAATTCCTGGCTGGCAGTGCCACACCTCCTGTGGGGGATTGATGGATTCTCCTTTCCCATTTTGTGATTTTCCCAGGGCTGGTCACTGGGTTCAGTGAACTTCAAGCCTTCTCCCCTTCCAGGGCTCCGGAATTTCTTCCTGGCATGGAGACAGGATTGCTCCTTGCCAATGACTCAGAGCTGGCAGGAGGGAAGGGACTTCCTGAAAAACACATTGCACGTGGCCACTTGGGCAAGTTTTCCACGAAAAAACCTTTGCTGCCTGGCATCAGAGACAGGGATGGGAATCTAGAAAGGGAAGAGGGAGGTAAATTCCGGATATTACCAGATATCTGTTCCTGGAGCTGGCCTTGGTAGAGGGGAAAAAAAAAAAAAAAAAAAAGGGAAAAACTCTGAATTCTGTTCTCCCACTGACAAAAGATGGGATAAACAAATGGTGGCATGATAAGGAGTGGAAGGAAAAGATTTGGAGTGGGATTGTGCCAGAAAAAACCAGAAGGATGGCTGCCATCACACCTGGATATGGCTCTGGAAGTGGCAAGGATATCCATATATTTTAAAGGGGATTGGGGTAGGGGGGTAGGAAATATAAATTGAGGTCAGTCCCCACCATCCCAGGATAAAACACTGGGAATATTCCCTTAAATATCCCCTTGACAAAGCCAGGCATTCCTTAACCAGACATGGAGCTCCTCTTCATCGTCTCCAATTTATCTGGAAATCTTTTACTTTCCACGTGTGGATACCATCACCATAAGATTGAAACTTCCTGCAAAATTCCTGTCAAATTTAAATTTCCCCACACCCCATTCCTCTGCCTGGTGGATTCCCAATAGAGAAGTGAATGATGGGATATATGGGATTTATCTTTTAGGATATTTCTGGAATGCTGATGACAGGAGATAGCACAGCCCTCAGGGCTGCTCTGCAATAGACTTCATGGAGTTTGTCCCTTTCCAAGGGGTTTTCCTTCCTCCACGCCTGCTTGGAAGGCAGCTGCCTCCAGAGCATTCCCAGGAAAGAAAATATAGATTTTCCATGAAGGTATCCCAGAGCAGGTCCGTTGGTGTCAAAGCCACCATTCCCAACCCAAGTGACCTCTGGAATTGGGCTCCCACATTGATAAATACCCAGGAGTTGTCTTGAAATGGAAAAATGGAATGGAAAATGGAATGGAAAATGGAAAAAAATGGAAATTGAAATGGAAAAAAAAATGGGGAAAAAAAAAGGAAAAAATGGAAATGGAAAAATATAAGGGGAAAAAAAAAAAAAAGGGAAAAACAGGCCCTTCGGATTCTGGCACTTGGATTGTCTGGATCCAACTCCCTGTTTTGGCAGCAGTTCCTGGGCGAGGTTGCCTTGAGGGAATCACTCCACCCCCCTCCCTTGGATTCTCCGGCAGGGAAAATCCCAGCTCTCACCCAGAGCAATGTGAACCTTAATTAATTAACGATCCCAAAGCATCTTGGCATCCTCACACTCCACGGGCATGGAATGCCACGCAGTGCTGGGATGAAGCTGCTCCCTCACCTCCAGTGTGTCCCACAGAGCTGATTGGTGGGGAAATCTGGGAAAATCGAGGGAAAAAGGAAAGCAAGTGGGAACAATCCTACTCAGGATGAGGAGACACTTAATAAAACCATTTATAACTCTTTAAAAGTAAGTTCCTTTTTTTTTTTTTTAATTTAATTTTTTTATTTTTATTTTTGGCTAGGATTTGGTCCTCCTGAAATGGAGGTTTTTAGGAAACAGTGGAACAGAATTCCTAGACTTAGGCTTGGAATTACCCAGCTGTTCACAAGTCAACGTAAGAGTGCTGAGAAATACAACACTGACAAGTTGATATGTGTCAGGTTGCCCAAAAAAATCCCATATTCCCCAAAATAAGGGCACTCCAGGGAGGAAGTGGACCTCAGGAAGATGCTCTGGAATTGCAGCATCTCCCGGGATTCCTCATGGAATGTTGCTTCCTGTGCTCCTCCTTTCTCCCTCAGGGATAATCCAACCTGAGGGGGGAAGATCATGGAGGAAGAAGGGAACGGAAAAAAACAGTTTTTCCATTTAATTTTCCCAATTAATATTTTTCCCAATTTAACTTGCTTCTCTGCTGGGAGAAAGGAAAAAAAAAAAAAGTGCTGCAGCTGTGAGAGACTGGAATCAATCAGGAGACTGGGCTTGGATTTCCTTGGAAAAAAATTTACAGCTGCTCTTGTGTTTCAAGCATTTCAATGAAGATGAGGAGACCAAATTGAATTAGAAATTAAGATCCTATCAAGGTGATAAGGGAGCAAAAATCCATGTCCTAAACCCTGGGTTTTACATGGAAAAATGGCACAGGAATGACCCTGCCACAGGTGAATCCAACATGGAATTCTCTTAGCCAGGAGCTTCCCTCCCTGCACTCCCTGCCTGAGGCTCAGACTCCAAGTTTACATAGATAAATGAGAAGTTAAACAGGGAAGATCAAATTTTCCGACCCCAAAAATAAGTGGGACAATAAATCCATAAAATCCATAATTCTAAACTCTCTTCCATCCCAACCCAGCAAATTCCCAGTGGGAAACTGCCTGGTCCTGCTCTGTATCCCACAAAAAAGCAACAAGAGAAATTCCAAGTTCCTGCTCCTACCCCAACGTCAGGAGCTGGGATCTGAATCCCACTGTTCTTCTTATTTAAAGCCATTGATTTAAATCTATTTATTTAAAGCTGCTGTGTGATTCCAACACATCCAAATCCAGAGCCTGATCCAAATCCACACTCTGGGAATTCATGGGAGGCTCCCGAGTTTTCACAGCTTGAACAATAGTTTGGAGTGGAAATGATTCCAACTCCCCTTCAAAGGCTGCAAATTTGGGATTCTCTCCTTCATGGGCTTTAAAAATGTCAAATATTTTTAAAAATAGAGGGGAAATGTCACCTTTTTCCCCTAAAATTTGTTTATAATTTGTTTTTATTGTGTCCATTTGGACAGTAATTACCTACAATTACAATATTTCGATATATTATTGTATTTTAAATTAATTTTAATTTAAATCTCTAAATTACAATCAATAGCACAGGAAGTGTTTCAAATATAATGATTTTTTTTCTAATGAGATTAAAAGAGGCCAAATAATTTTTTCTTTAAATAAGCAAATCTTAAATTTAAATAAGTAAATAATGAAAAGTAAACATATAGGTTTTTTTATTTTTCCTTTTCCTTTTCCTTTTCCTTTTCCTTTTCCTTTTCCTTTCCTTTCCTTTCCTTTCCTTTTTCCTTTTCCTTTTCCTTTTCCTTTTCCTTTTCCTTTTCCTTTTCCTTTTCCTTTTCCTTTTCCTTTTCCTTTTCTTCCTTTATCCTTTCCTTTTTCTTTCTCTTATCTCAATTAAAGACACCTAAATTTAGTGTTCTGTTCCCAAACCCCACCATGAGGGATCTTTTTTCCTTCATTTTATCTGCTCTCCTGGAAGACATCGACATTCCTCACCTTCACCTGCCCAAAATTACACCGAGCAGCCAGAGAGGTGCAGCTCCTGGGTGCACAATTAAATCCAGGGGTTGCTGCCAGATTTTCCCTGTCCTCGTCGATCCAGCAGGAAACTCTTGCAGTGGGAATCAAATTTGTGAGTGTGTGAACCCTCCTGAAAGCCTCACCCCCTTTCCTGGGCCTTACAAGTGCAGAAAAATCCTGTGAAATCCTGTGAAAAGGAAAATCCTACGAAAAGCCAGTGTCCATAAAGGGGACAGAGGACTCCTCCAACTTCATTTGGACAAAGAGAGAGAAGAAGAAACCCTCAAAACAATATGAGGATTGATAACATAAAAAGCAACCTTTTAATGAAAGCTTTCAGGTGCACAAAATGTCCCTATGAGCAGGCACGGCATCGGATTACCACGATTTTTATAAATTTAATTAATCAGGATATCTAAAAATGACATCCCAGAGGAAACTGGCTGTCCTGGTAACCCTCCGTGCCCCACTGGAGTCCCTCCAAGGGGTTTTCAACCCTTTATCTTGTTATGCCCCCCAAATACTGATGCAAAACAGGGGTTTTCTTCCCATTCTGAGTGAGAGGACCATCAGCAATCTCAGAAGAGCTGTTTGTCACTGCTCTCCTGCCAGCATGGCTTTGCTTTGGGGATTTTTTTCTTTCCCTCTTGTTGCTCCTGCAGAAATTTCAGGCAAGTGACAGCCTTTCAGTTGCCAGAGGGAGAGAGAGGGAAGCCACTGGGGGTTTTCTCTCTGAGGTTTTGGAGGGTGCAGCCTCATTTCGATGGGGAAAATGTCTTTACAAACAATTCCATGGGCGAGGGGATGGATGTTAATGGCTTTGAAACGGGGATTTGTTAATGTCGTTGTTTATTTCGAGCCTTGGGTTTGTTACAGAGCCCAGTTTGACTCCTGAAACAGCCAAATGGGGCTGCACAAACCTGAACTCATGAATTTTGCGGTGAAATGACAGGTTTGGGGTGGCTGGGGAAGGCTGCACCTTCCTGGTACCTCGGCCAGTGAGGGAGGGAAAAAGGCAACAGAGTTTGGGATAAAAGGAGGCTGAGCCCTCCCAAACCTCCAGAGAGAAAACCCCATGGGGATGTACCTCTGTCCCTTTCTTTTTCTATTTTAATTTTTTTCATTTAATTGTCAGTTTTATTTTTCCCCAACCTGTGCTATGCACTTAAAGAATCCCAGGTCAGTCTGGACTCAGGTCTCTGTTTTCTGGCAAGTCTAAGATTAATCCCAGAGATTGCTTGGATCCATTCCTGACATCCCTTGGCCCTTTCCTTCTGTAACTTAGAATAAATTTGCAAAACTCCTCTGTCTCCTTTATGGACATTGGTTTTTCCCAGCGGGATTTCCCACACACTTTTATCCCAAAATCCCGACTGCTCATTTCCCTCTTTCTTTCCCCATTACTGAGGAACAGGGATCACACCTCACAGAAAAGTCTCTCTCAGCCCTCCCAGCACATGGATTTTCTGTACATCCAAATTATCCCATTTCATGGGATTTCTGCTCCCCGGAATAACCAGATTCCATCCACAGTGACCCAAAATCAGGATAAATCCATGAAAACTCTGTGTGGCTTCAGCTGTAGGAATAAAAGAGAATCACAAAACCAGCCCAGCCACCAGCAAAGTTGGCGGAATTGCTGCTGTTTAATTCATACTTTTTAAACTGCTTCCTAAATTAAGATTGGGAAGGGAGATTAAAAATCAGGACAATTTCCAACGTGAAAGTGAGGGGGGAAAAAATCAAAATTATGATCTCTTATTTTTTTCCTAAAATAAAGCTTCCAGGAGTAAGAAGAAAATTGGTTAAAAACCAGGTTCCAAAACCACAGGAGAACCCAGTAACTGTGAGAAACTAATAAAACCCCTGTGAGGTGGGTTTTTTTTTTTTTTGTTTGATTTTATTCTTTTTTTTTCCAATCAGATAAAAGTGGGAATGCACAGAGGGAAAAACTAAGCCCTTGTGTAAAACTTTGTTACCCCTACAGAGCATCACCCCAGAGATGTGACAAAATCAACACTCACTGAAGTGAGGACGAATCTTGGAGTCAGGACATGGATCAAATCCCCATTCCTGGAGTCTGGAAAAGAAGAGAAAAAATGAATCAGAATCAGCCTCTTCCTTTCCAAAACGGGATTCACTGTGACTTCAGCCCTTAAAAAATGGAATATAGACCTGGATGGATCCACCTGTTTCCTGGAGAGGCCGTTTATCCCAGTGGAATGGTTTAGTTTGTCATTGTGAGGTCTGGGAAAACTCAGGGAATTTTGTTTCAGCCTCTTTGGAGCCGAAGGAACAAGACGAGATCCGTGGATGAGTTGAATCCTCATCCAGGGTTGGGATTTTTGGCCACTTCCATGGAGCCCCACATAGCCTTAATTCTAAGGAAATGTCATTTTCCACATTCCTAAAACTCTGCCTGCACCACGTGGCACTTCTGGAAGACAAATGGGATGGTTGGACCAAATCCCAGCATAAATCCAGGTTTTTATTTGGGATCTGTTCCTGCCCAAATTAATTTGGTTGAAACCTTTAGAAATCATTGGATTTCCTGGTTTTTTTTCTGTCTGACAGCAGCATCCAGAATCATGGATGTAGAATTGTGAAGGTTTTGGGATCACAGAGCTCAGCCATGAACCCGAATAAACCAGGATAAAACAGAACCATCCCCATACCCCTGAGAAACCCAACCTTTGCTTTGTGACTTCATCTGGTATTTCAGAACCCTTGATTTATTCCCCCCAAAATTCCCATTGTTTCAGACCAATTTCATTGCAAAAAGAGGATGATGCCCTACAGGGGGGGATGGGATTTTCCATTTTCCTGGAAATATCACCCAGATTTGTACAGGAATGTCCAAACCATCCTGTCAGAGAACACTCACAGCTCTTCCCACACCCATTCCCATATCATTTTCCATCTTTCCCTGGAGATGTTTTTGGGACGGAGCCTCTGAGGAGCCCAACCTGTGCTGACCTCCGGTGATTACTCATGGAGCTGTCCCAATTCCAGGGAAACAAACACAGCTCAAAACCAGCTCAGGGTCCAGATCAGCCCATGATCTTAACAATCACAGCTGTAAATCTCAGCCTGTTGCTGACATCTGGAACTTCTGGTTGCATCCCTGCCTTTTTTTTTTTTTTTTTTTTTTTTTTGTGTGATTTTTTGTGGGTTTTTTGGTGTATTTTGTTTGGTTGGTTTTTTTTAATTTTATTTTCCCTCATCTCTTGGCTCCCGTGGAACAACCCCTGGGAATGAACCTCCGCCTCTCCCAGGGATCCCAACGCTGTTCCCGGAATTGTTTCCCATTCATTTGACACCGATGGTAATTACCGCGCTGTCATTAACAGCAACCGAGGGCAGGAGGGAGCGGTGCAATCCCAACTCCTGAAAATTAAATTAAAAACCCCCAGACAATCCACAATCACTACTTTCCCAGAGTTATTAGTAGGTATTATTACCTTTTATTAATGAAGAAATTAATAATGAAATTAATAATGGCATCGTAGCACAGGCGGAGGAAAAGTTGCATTCTCATCCTCATGAAAAAAAAGCAGGAAAATGTTATTTAATGGCAAAAAGGGGAGATGTCGCTTGAGATCACACAGGATATTTGTAACAAGATAAGAGAACTGATAATGGGGGCTTGATCCCTGCCTGGGCCATTCATTAAATTTGGACTCGATGATCTCTCTGGATTCCTTCCAGCTCAGAATATTCTGATATGATTCATCCCAGCCTATTTAGATATTCCAGATAACCTGGTGCCATTTCTGCAATGGAATTTGCCATGGGAGACAGACAACTTGGGTTAATTTTTAGTACTTAAAACCCTCATTCGGGTTCTGATCTTTGTGGGTTTTTTTGGTTTTTTTTTTTTTCCTTTTTCTTTTTTTTGGTTGTTGTTTTGGGGGTTTTTTTTTTAGTGGGTTTTTTGGGCTTGGGGTTTTTTTCTGTTTTTGGGTTTTTTTGTGGGGTTTTTTTGTTTGTTTTCTTTTTAATTTGATTTTAAACTCTGAAGATTTTCAGACACTTGACTTATATATGGCTGTAAAAAACGACCAAGAAGGGAACAGATTCATAATTAGGCTTTTCTTAGAGTCAAATTAAAGGGAATTTTGGGGATTCAGGTGCAGCTTTCCGTGGTGTTGCTGTGGCAAAACTGGGAATGTTGTGAAGGAATGACAGCAAAACTTTTAGAGGGGAAAAAAAAAAATTATTAAAACATCAGACTTTATTCTGACAGTGATGGTGGGAGAAAATTACATTTATCTCATTAAAAGGATCATTCCACCCTTGTTTTAGCAGGACACCGATTTTTGACCAATCCCGTGTTTTCATTTGGATTGAAACACCACAAAAAAAGGGATTTGATTGCTGATATTTGTGTGCTAACACCTGAACCAACTTCCTGATGTTCATCCTGATGTTCTACTGCACATTTGTTGTTATATCCCCTTCCAGGTAATCCGTGGGGCACCAGGAATCTCCAAAAGCCAGGCTGAAAAATCAGGATTTCCCACTTCTCACCTGCTGATCCTGAGGGAATTCTTTCAGCTTTCATTCCATTTCAGACCATTTCAGACCAGAAAATAGACCTTGTGAGAAGACCTTGTGGAGGTATTTGTGGAGGCCGGGTCGAGGTGACAGAGGCAGGAAGCCTTGGCTGAGCCAGCCACAAAATTCCCACCTGTTCCCTGCAGCCCTATCACGGCTGCTGACAACAAAGGGTTTGCATTTCTCCATCCCTCGTGATCCCAAATGACACCTCCAAAGGTCACATCCACGGGGACCAGAACCCTCAACAACGGGGAGGGAGGGTGAATTTGTGTGAGGTGAGATTTTCAGGGGATTTTCAAGTGTTACAGGGTGCTGATAATCCTTAGGTTTAACCCTTGGAAGAAGGGAGAGAGATGAGGAAAAATAAAAAGGTATAAAAAACAGGGCTAATGACAGAATTTCAGTTCGGTTCTTCATTTTCAGAACTGCAGAACTTCAGAACTTCAGAACTTCAGTTTAGGTTCTGGACAGGCTGCACAGTTTTAGCCTGGTGAATTCCTATTTGAGTGGGGTGAGCTTTTCAAAACTCTCCCAGAGCTGGGATTTTAAAGTGTTATAGGGTGCTGATAATCCTCGAGTTTAACCCTTGGAATAAGGAAAAGAGATGGGGAAAAAAAAAGTTAAAAAAAGTTAAAAAGAGGGGCTAATGACAGAATTTCAGTTCAGTGGTTCCAGAGAGGCTGCACAGTTTCAGCCTGTTAATCTATCCCCTCTAGTGCCCTTTCCCTGGATTAGTCGTGCTGTTTATCCATTGTTTCAAGGCTGTGAAATGACTCACACCCAGCCTGTTCCCAGGAAATCTTGCCAGGTGAGGGAGGGTGACATTTTCCTGGGGGGGGACCTGTTAATTGGAACCCACCCCAAGAACACAAACAGAACAGAAAACTCCCGGGTTGTGCGTGGCCAGGACTTTATCATCCCATCTCTGTTCCACTGGGCAGCCCCGAACAATCCCCTCTCACAGCTCCTGCACCACAACCAGGAAAGGCCAAAAGGCTTCCTGAAATGGAATATTCAACGGCTCTGGGAGGGCTCAGGGACAGGGAAACTCCTTTTCCCAGGAGACAAAGCCAAAAAGGTTTGTCCCTCATGGAGCCTCTGCCCCTTTGCAGGTTGGGAAGGACTCCATGGGAAGCCAGGGGAGGGATGAATAAATCCTGCTGCTCATTCTCCTAGGTCTCCAGTCCCAGGATCAACCCACAGGGTGACATCAGGTGGTGGCAGCTGGAGATCCAGCAAATATGATCCCAAGTTTCAGAGGTTCTCTCAGATCTGCTGCCTCTCCTCCCTGTTCACACTCCAGGAGAATTCATTCCTCAAGATTTATATTTGATCCATCAAATATAACCCCAAGGTGCAGAAGTTCTCTCAGAGCTGCTGCCTCTCCTCCTTGTTCTTGCTTCAGCAGAATTAACTCCCTGGGATTTATATTTGATCCAGCAAATACAATCCCAAGTTTCAGAGGTTCTCCCAGATCTGCTGCTTCTCCTCCCTGTTCTCACTCCAGGAGAATTAACTCCCCAGGATTTACAGGTGAAAACAGTGGGGAATTGAGGCAGTTGCTGTTCTGTGCCTGAATTAGAGCAGATCCAGGGAATATTCTTCTGGAGGTGATTCCTGTGCTAAAAAATTAATGTTCAGTGCTGCTCATCCATCACTGAGTGTTGGGGAGTCTTTGTTCTCTCCTGTTCATCCTTTCAGATCCTCCCCCATGAGGAAAGGCTGAGAAAAATGGGATTGTTCAGCCTGGAGAAGTCTCCAGGGAGATCCCATTGCTGCCTTTCAGTGTTTGAAGGGAGCTCAAAGGAAAATGGGATATTTTTTAACCCAGATCTCTTGCAATGGGACAAGGAGTGATGGTTTAAAACAAAAAAAAAAAACAAAAAAAAACAAAAAAAAAAAAAAAAAAACAAAAAAAAAAAAACAAACAAAAAAAAAAAAAAAAGTTGGATTTAAATTAGCCAAGATCTCTTGCAATGGAGCAAGGAGTGATGGTTTAAAACTAAAATAAGGTGGATTTAAATTATTTTTTCAGTGGGATTTTTTTTTTTTTTTTTTTTTAATGATGAGGGTGAAACGCTGGCACAGGTGGCCCAGAGAGGTGGTGGGTGTCCCATTCCTGGGAATATTCAAGTTCCCTTCCAAGCCAAAGCATTCTGTGATCCATCATTCCACCTCTTCAGTGTCGTCCTTGTGGGACTTGGGAATTTACAGTTTTCATTATTTTTCCTGCCTTATTTTCCTGTGCTCATATTGAAGAGGTTCTGTGCAGATTTAAGGTTTTCCTAAATCTGCACAGAATTTTCCTAAATTTAAGGCAGATGCAACTTCTTTATTATGTGTTAAATTTTTAATAATTGCAATTATTAATAATTATTCATTAAGATAATTGATTAAAAAGTTACTAATGTTAATAATTACAGGCTAAAAGAACTCAGAGCATTGAAGGGTGGGCTGGAAGCATCCATTAATCCCATCACCAATATAGGATATAACACCTCTCCTTAGGGTTTTCCAATCAGGATTTTGAGCCTTAGTTTGGGTATATTCAGTGTGAAGATTTTCAGGCCACAAATTTTGTTTTAATGTGCGTAATTTTCTGCCTTGTACAGTGGAACCTTCAGGATTTCACTTGTTTGGGATTTTTTTTAAGCCAAGCAACTTATTTGAGTCGTGGATTCTCAACAAGGAATCGAGCCTTGGTTCAGGAGTGCAGAGGGAAACCACAGAGCCTATTCCAGTGGATAAATCCTTTCCCTGTGCATCTGCGCCTAATTTTTATCTCCTCCCAAGAAGGAAATATAAATAATTTAAATATATTTATTCTATAGAAAGCTATAAATATATTTTATAGGTCTCTATAGAATATTTTATTCTCTCAATACATATTTATTCTACATAAATCATAGGATCAGAACGGTTTGATAATCACAGAAGCCCAGAATGGTTTGGGTTGGAAAAGCCCATCCTGTCCACCCCCTGCCAAGGGCATGTGTCCTGGGTTGTCGTTTAGGATGTGTTCTGTCACCATCTTCAGTCCATGGCCCATCAATGCCTTGTGCATGACTCACAGATAACTCCCTCCAGGGGTTATCTCTCTTTAATGGGCCATCAAGGACCTCCTGGATGACTCATCATCCCATTGGGAGATGCCCCGCCCACGGGGAGGAGCCAAGCATTCTCACTTGGATATAAGCTGGGATTTGGGACAGTACAGGCTGCCCTCATCCATTGGATTCCCAGAGGATTAGAGCTACCAGTCCTTTCTACGGGATCACTGCATCAGGAAGACCACCTCACCTGGACTGCTTCCATCACCCTGATCAGGCTGTATTCTGACTAGGTCAGTGTTTTTTTTTTTTTCTTTTTGTATTGTTGCTTTTATTTTATTTTATTTTATTTTATTTTTCCTTTTCTTCTCATTAAATTGTATTTCTGACTTAGAGCCTCTCACTTGGTTTGTTTTCAAACCACAACAGCATGGACACCTCCCTCTGCCCCAGGCTGCTCCACCAGGAATTACAAATATCACAATGTTCATCCTTTGACCAACTCCATTTAAATTTCCCCCTTGGCCAACACTGAAGATCAGCTGGGGATTAATCAAAATTAAAAAGTCAAGGCAGCACAAGGTCCAATCTTTTGGGTTTTTTCCTGTATCAATTGAAATATTTGGGTTGCCCCAGATGTCACCAAAACTCAGAGCTGGAATCAAAAGGGAATGTGGCTGACAAAGAATGGGGTTGTACAGAAATATAAAAATAAATATAGAAAATAATATCAATAATAAATAACAATAAATAAATAATAAAATATCTTGTACAGCAAGATAAAAGGGACAGCCAAAAATTAAAGCAAGAAAGGACTCCCAGAGTGTTGCAGAAAGCTCAAACAATCCTTTTGCTCCTGTAGGGGAAAAGAAACAGAAAATAAGGGAAAAATAATTTTTAAAAGTCCCCCTCTGCCATCTGGTAGTGAATTACAAAACATATCAATGCTAAAAGCCGACCTCCATCTCCAATTCCACTTCTCTTCACAGCCAAAACCACAGGGGAGCAAATAAAATCCAGATCCCAGAGCCAAAGGCTCCTTTTATGGATCCATCCTACCTCTGGGAGCTGTCTGTGTCCCACCTGCCGGAATGTGCTGGTGTCCCTGCTCCACCCCTGTGTCCTCACCTGATTCCTGAGCTCCAAATGTTCCTCAGGAGAGACAGACAAACGCAAAAAGGAGGGAATTCATCCCAGACACAAGTGGGCAGGGGATAACAATCTTTCTGGAATGAAAACGAGACATTTTCTGTGGTCTGCAAAACCTCTGTGATGGCGGGGAATGCTCTGAATCCATCAGCCCAGCAAGGGAGGAAAAAAAAAAAGCATAGATCTTTATGGATTTATCCTTCCTTTAAGCCAAAGTGCCAGAGGTGCTTCCCTAAACATCCCGAAGGAGCAGCCCAGAGATTGTGGAGTGTCTGGAGGTGTGGGGCTCATTGCAGGCTGGAGAAAAGATCCCCGAGATCCACTGGATTCCACAGGAGGGAAGGGGCAACTCCATTCCTGGGAGAACCTGGGTCCCTGGAGCTAATCCCCTGGGAATCCGTTTGCACACGGATATTTGGGAAGTCACATAAACCCCTTTGTGGAGTTTTGGGTCCAGCCCTGCCTCATCTCTGGGTGTCTGCTCCAGGATCTCCTCCGTGTCCTCCATCTGCCAGATGTCCTGGGGATCTCCAGGAATGCTGAGTCTCCTAAATTTAGGTTCTACATATAGGAATCTCTTCATGGCAGCCAGAGTCAATGCAGCTCTAATTGCCCAAAATTTGGGATCTGGTTCGGAGCAAAAGCAACTCCAAGGCACCCGAATGAGGCTGAACTTGTCACGGGAACTTTGGAAGATCTGGAGAAGGATCCAGGGAAACCTCAGAGACACTTCCAGAGCCTGAAGGGGCTCCAGGAGATCTGGAGAGGGGCTGGGGATAAGGGATGGAGGGACAGGACACAGGGAATGGCTTCCCACTGCCAGAGGGTAGAGATGGATGGGAGACTGGGAAGGAATTCCTGGCTGGGATGGAATTCCCAGAGAAGCTGTGGCTGCCCCTGGAAGTTTCCAAAATCCAGTTGGACAATGGGGCTTGGGCTGGGGGTGGTGGGAAGTGTTCCTGCCCATGGCAGGGGGTGGAAATAAATTACCTCAAAGTCCCCACCCAATCCAACCCAATCCAATCCAATCCATTCTATGAGTCCATGAAAGGTCTGGAGGCTCCTGGCACCAGACAGGATCTGTCAGAACGGATATAATTCCAAACATTCCATCATTCCGGGATGATTTGAGCAGCAATTACATGTGGCCAGAGTGTAATAATCCTCACTGACGCTGTTTCACACCACAACACCGACTCCGAGATTCAGAGGGCTGAAAATGACTCTTTTATTTTTGGGAAGCATTTCCCCTTTTATACTGTTTTACACAGACCAATTAATTGGTGGCTCAAAGACAAACCTCTTCACTCCCATTGGTCAGACCAGAGGGACATCAAGAAGTCCCTCCTAGGGAAAGGAATTAAAACAAAAGTACAGTTTACAAAAGCATTTATTTCTCTTGTTTACAGAAAATTCCCCGGGAAAAGAATTGCAGAAAACCAAAACACCTCAGGCACAAAACCAGGGCTACACCCCATGAAGATGCACCAAGTCTGAGGGCTGACCTGCAACTCCCCAGAGTGGCTCAATTACAGCCAGACACTCTTTGGGTGTGCTTTGTAAAGAAAAAGTTTTCACAGTAGCTGAAAATAACAAACAATATAGAACCAAAAAGCAAAAGCTGAGCACAGGTGTCAGAGAAAACCTCTGACACCTCGCCAAGACATCTCAAAAATGCCCTGAGCACCTCTGAGCTCGCTCTTAAGCACGGGGTGATCAAGGAGGGACAATTTGCCTTTCTGCCAATAGAAGCAGCCAGAGGTTTTGAGAAACATTTTTAAAACTCAACCAGTGCCCCTGTGCTGGCACTGGGCCAGTGCCCATGAGAAGGGCACAGAACTTTCTAACTTGGCTTCTTTATATTTTCAAAGGTAAACCGAAGCTTTTTCTCCTTAAATAGAATCATTTGCCTCAATGAGGAAATGCATTCCTACACTGGTCATTCCCTAAAAACCGTGGATGGTTTCCAGGGTTTGGCATTTGTGTAACAAAGGGAAGGAATCAGTCCCCTCCACACCTGAAATGTAAATGGAACAAATCCCTTGTGTGAGGAAATTCACGGGCAATTGGCCAAAACAAATAAATGCAAAGTTGTGGGGTGTTTTTTTTCTCTCTACCTCTTCATGCTGCAGGAAGCAAGACAGGAATATGTTCCCGTTGCCATTTAGGGGGGAAGTCTGTAGAATTTTATTTTTAATTTCAAAATGTGAGATGGTTCAAGTAAGGGAGCGCCAGTTTGAAATGTCCTAAACCACATCAGGCTTCCAAATAAAATTATTTCATTTTTGTCATTTTGCTTGGTCATAAGGAGGAATTTCTTTCTGTATGTTCTGTTCAGATCCTGAGATCTTTTGCTGCTCTTCCTCCCCAGCTCCCACACCAACAAATCATATTCTGATATAAATTCTGATGTCTGAGTGGGAATTCTGTTTCTACTACTCAATTGCTTAGAGATCAAGAGAAAAATCTCCAGTGAAGCTTCAGGATTTGACTCCATGCCTCAACAGAAGAGTTTTTCTGGGATTCTCCTTTCCTACAGACTCAGACAGAGAGCTCCAATCCCGGAGTTTCCAGTGCTGCATCCTGCAGGTTTTCCTTGGAGGCTTCCCAGTCTTGACCAGACAAGTTTCTCACTGTGTGAGAACTGACAAAACTCCGGCCAAACGTGGGAAGTTGCACCCCAATCCTTGGATTAAAAGGAGCTGGTTTTCAGGGATGCACTGATGAACAAATGTCTCTGAAGGCTGATGAGGTCAAACATCACTCACCCTCTTGGTTTTGGCCAAAAATTCCCCGCTTTTGGTGGAGAGGCACTGACAGCACTGTGGCATGGGCATGTTCTGCTGCCAATAACAGGAGCCAAGGAATTGCCATCCCATTCCCACATCCCAGGGATGCATCTGGCTGCTGCTGGGGGGAAAACAGCCTCACAGAGGTGAAAGGATGAATCAGGAGCTCTGTGCTGCGTGCTGAAGGAGGAAACTTGTGACAAGGGAAGAGGTTCTGCAGAGCTTTCCTCAAAGGAGAAAGCAGCTCTGGCTTTTTTCTCCCAAACTTTGACAGAAAGGGAAAGTCTGGGGAAAGGGAAAGTCTAGCAGCAGTGACAGAATCTGGGTGGAGTAAAAGATGCCCAAGCAACTCTTTTCTCCCCAGAATAAATAAGGGTTTTTAAAACCACAGAATCCCAGACTGGTTTGGCTGGGAAGGGACCTCAAAGCTCATCAACCCCTGCCACGGGCAGGGAACACCTTCCACTATCCCAGATTGCTCCAACCTGGCCTTGGGCACTTCCAGGGATGGGCAATCCAGAGCTTTTTATTTGCAGAGAAATTCCAGAATCCACGTGAGTGCCTGTGTTTGTGTGTCAGGAAGGAAAAAAAGTGATCAGGGCATGGGGAGAAGAAAGAAGGAGACGTGGGGAGACAGAATAATTTGGGAAAAATCTAAAGGCACCCTCGCCCACACTGCAGCATTCCTTCCCAAAACGTGGCCAGGCAGCCCAGGAGGGTGGGAAAATTGAAAAGCAAGAGCGGGATGGTCTTTAGATGGGGTTTTAATCTTCCCACAAAACCTCATAAAGCCTGAATGGCCCTCCTGAGGCCCCACTTTATTGCCACGAATTCCCGTCGCGTCCCGGGGAGAAGTAGCTCACACACTAAAGCTCCTTGTGAGTCCAAGTGAAACCAAATTCCTCCAGCCACCTCCTCACAGCTGCCAGAAACCCCTATTTCCCCAGAAATTCCCACTTTTTTCGTCTCCAGGCCAGGACATTTCGTTTGGCAGGAGAGCCAGTGGCCCCACCAAAACTGAGAGTGGGATTTGTGATCCCCTTCCTGCAGCCCTTATGGTTAATAATGATACATAACCTGTTATTCTTTAGGTAAAAATTCCCATTTTCTGAAGTTTTCCAGTTCTTTGGATGCATATCTCCACTATTTTTTATTTTTTTCCTACTAAAACAGAATTATAAGGTTGGAAATGTTCTCAAAGGTCTTCCATTCCAAGCTCCAACTAAATTCCACCGTGTCCAGTGAATCACATCCTAAAGTGAAAAGCTGATATTTCATCTCCCTGTCCTCTCCTCCTTCCTCCAGGATAAAGGAATTGTGAATATCTGAACCCTTGGGATTAAATTTTGTATTTACTCCTTTAATTCCTGTTTATTTTAATGACTGGAAAGGATGATTTGATTAAGGTGACCTCAAATTAAGTGAAGACCCAGATGGAGCCAGGACCTCTCCCACACAAAAAGGAACTAATAAAATTTGGATTAATTTTCCCTCAGTTCTTTTTATGTTAAACAATCCTGTCTTGTAGTAGTAGTAGTAGTAATAATAATAGCAATAATAATAATAATAATAATAATAATATCAATAATAATAATAATAGTAGTAATAAATAGCTGTAGAGGTGTGACTTGAATATGAAAAAATCACTCCAAATATACTTTAAAAGGGAGTTTTGGCAGCTTGGTGAGTCCTTGAGATCTCTTATCACTATAAAATCCATCTTTGCTGCTTGTCTTCAGATCCCAGGAAAATCTTCCTGCATGCTCATGGACCACTGGGAATATTTGGGATCCTCTTTGTTTTCATTCACTCCACTCTGGTGAGATTATCAGTGGATAAACAGAACAGAGGTGGCTTCCAGCAGAAGTTTTTGATACCTGGAAGTCAAGATGGAAATCCAAGTGGCTGTTCTCATCAATAGGTGAGATCTGCATTATCAGAGTGAGTGTTGGTGTCATTATCCATGGAATTGTGGAATTCCAGAGTGGTTTGGGTTGGAAGAGAGCTTCAATTATCCCATTCCATCCTTTGCCATGGGCAGGGACACCTCCCACTATTCCAGGGTGTCCAGCTTGGCCTTGGACACTTCCAGGGATCCAGGGGCAGCTTCTCTGGGAATTCCATCCCTGGGTCTCCCCACCCTCCCAGCCAGGAATTCCTTCCTAAAATCCCATCTAACCCTGCCCTCCTACAGCCTAAGGCCAATTCCCCTTGTCCTGTCACCCCAAGCCCTTGGGAAAAGTCCCTCTCCAGCTTCCCTGTAAAGTGACACCAGCTCCATTTGGGACACTGAGTCAAAGCCATGATTTCCTTGGAGCTCTAATCCAAGTCTGGATTCCCTTGGTAGCTGTAGACCCCAAATGCCTGAGGGAGAAGCCTGAGGGGTTCCCAGGATATCTGTGGGATTTAAAGAACTGAGGGTTTTGGGAGAAGGGGATTCCCAGGACATCCGTGGGATTTACACATTAAAGGATTTTTGGGAGTAGAGGATTCACAGCCATCCATGGATCTCACACAAGGGACCCTTGGGAGAACAGGGATTCCCAGACATCCATAGGATTTACCCCAGAAAGGACCCTTGGGAGAACAGGGACTCCCAAACCTCCATGGGTCTTACAGAACAAAGGCCCTTTGGGAGAAGGAGATTCCCAGGCATCCACAGGACAAAGGAATTTCGGGCAGACTGGAGCAGCAGCTGAAGGCCAGGTGAAATCCCCCAGGCCATCCACATGCAAATCCCAAAATTCCGCTTTCTTTACCTCAGAGCTGAATTCCTGCCTTCAGCTGGAGCTAATCCTACCCCATATGAAGCATTAAAAAAAAAAAAAAAATCCCCCAATCCTTCCAAGTATTCCTGATCCAATCAGGATCTATTCTTAGCCTGGCCTTTGAGCAAATTGCTCTGGTTTTATTCAGGTTTATTGACAACCTGAGCCCCCTGCGAGCAAAACAAAGGTCATCTTTAATCTGGACTTGATAAATCCACGTTTGAGAGCAGGCACATTCCTGATATTATGAGGGAAGGAAGGAGAAAATAGGATAAGAAGGAGGAATGACCCAGTGGAGCTCAGGGTGGAGGGAGGCCAAATCCATTTTCATGGGAATGTCAGGCAAAGAGCCAGGGAGAGAAGTGATGGAAGGGCAGCCTGAAAAAGAGAAGGGATGATCTGTGACAGCATTCCACAGGGATCTGAGGAAATCAGCCCAGGGAATGAGGGGAAAAGGCTTTCAGAGCTGGTGATTTGGAACAGGGAAGTGCAGGAGTCATATGAGGGTTAAATAATATTGGGAATTTCTGGGATCCAAAAATAACTTTCGGAGTCCTTGTGCTCAGGAAAAAAATAAGTGGGCAGGGATTGGTGAAATCGAGTTTGGTTACACAGCAATAAACTGCCCCCAAAAATCAATTAAAATGGTCAAATAATTCAAGGCAGATTCTGTTCCCTTTCATTTTCACGTCAAAATTGCCAATTCCGTGCGCAGTCCCTTCGGAATGGTTTTCATTATTCATTTGTCAATCCAAAGGAACTGAAGGCAAGAACGTGCCTGGGCTTGGGGAATCTGATTTGATGGCCACAACCTCAGACCAACAAAACTCAGTCTTGTTCATCGAGGAAATTTCAGATTTGACGAAAAAAAAAGCTCTTCTACTTTGGGCTTAATCATCTGTTTATTATTTGAGGGATGGGTTCCCAGTAGGAAGAAAAGTGCAAGTGTTTTCCCCCTGGGATTGATGCCTCTCCCTTTCCACTGACCAGACTTTTTTTTTTTAAAGTCCAGGGAAAAACAAACAGAAGGGAAACCTGATACCACTTCCCTAATCTGGAGACAGCAGCTCTGAAAGAAAACAAACTGAGCTCCCTGCCCAGTGAGGATGGGATAAGAGACCTTGGCCTTCAGCTTCGGGCAGGGAAAGTCCGTTTGGAAATCGGGAGTGGAGGATGGAATTTTCTGATGGGAATTTTTTAATGAGAAATTAATGAAAGAGTGGAGTGGACGGTCAGGAGCTGTCTGTGGGTGTTTATTGATTTACCAGCTTTAATGGAGCTGTTCTCCTCTCAGGAGACAAAGAAAACCTTGAGATTTCCCCGGAATCAAATTTTCTGGGATGTTTTAATTTGCGTTTTTACCCTTGGGAAGATCAGGGGAGCAAACTCTGCCTCCAGCTCGTCCCTTGCTGGAGGCCCCAGCAGCTGTCAAAGAGCCATCACCAAATAAAGATCTTTGCCACTGGAATTCCTGGGAGACTTTCGGAGCTCAGGAGCTTGGAGGGCTTTCCAAAGGGATTTGGAAGTGACCTGGAAAGAAATTGCCACTTAATTTAGGAAGATGACTTCATTAATGACAGAATGTGTGACAAGAGGCAGGAAGAGGCTGTTGTAAAATCTCCTGGCTTTAAACTGAGTAGATATATTGGAAGTGATATAATTTTCTAAATGTTGTTTTTTTCAAACTAATCATAACCAGGATGTTAATTAGAAGTAATGTGTTACTCTTAAATCACTTTTAGCCACAGAGCTGAGTATTTTTAGACTGATTTTATTAGGAAAAATACTGAAAATTTCAGTTTTTCTAAACAAACCCTGAGGTACTTCGATGAGCAAGGCCTGGGAGAGGGAAATGGATTGTTGGAATTGGACACAAGGAGTGCAGAATTTATGGAGTACAAGAGCATTTGGCAGGAAGCAGAAGATAAAGGAAAAGGTAAAAATCCTCAATATATTTGTGTCCCTGCCAGAGGAAAAAGATACTTCAAAGATTAAAATGAAAGACAGGATAGTAATTAATTAATTAAAGTGGATTATGTAATTAAGAACCAATGAACATTAATTCATTTATTTTTTGCTAAAAATGCAGAAATATTTCCTTTGTTTAAAATGCAGAAATTTATTTCTTTGCTAAAAAATACAAAACTTCTTTTTAAAAAAATAGTTTTGCACCAGTGTCCATGTGGAGGCTGGAATTTTGTTGGCCACACCAACGGGATTTCACAACTCATGGAAAAGCAACTTTGTCCTGCCCCTGTCCTGCTGTGACCACAAACAGCTTTAGCTCAGGACAAACAAAAACACCTCGGGTGACATCACATCCTCTGGAGCTGGAGAGGTCCGTGGAACAACAGGAGCTGAAGGGAAAAAAGAAAGAGGCTGCAAGAAAAAGGAAAAACTGGGAGGGACCATCTCCAAGAGGATGCTGGGGTGTAAAATGAAGCAGAACAAAACCAGAACTGCACCTGATGGAGAAAAAACACAGCCAAAAAAAGTGTGAGCAGGAGCAAGAGTGGCCTGGGGAGTATGGGAAGGGGCTTAGGGACAGGGAATTTGTGGTTGGGAAGGGACAGAGAGTGACATGAGCATGGGTCACACCTCCAGCAGGATTCTCTGAGCCATTCCAGCCTTGGAATAACGTGGAATCCTCCAAATGTGCCCAGAGGTGAGCCAGGCTGAGGGATTTTAACAGAAATCAATGTTCTCAATCCTCTAAATGATCATGGAATCAGAGAATGGCTTGGGAGGATGTAGCCTTGTTTTGTGCCTGAGGTGCTTTGGTTTCCTGAAATTCTTTTCCCAGGGAATTTTCTGTAAACAGGAGAAATGTTTTTGTAACTGTAACTTTGGTTTGATTCCTTTTCTTAGAAGAAACTTCTCCTTGATGTCCCTCTGCTCTGACCAATGGGAGTGAAGAGGTTTGGATTTGTGTCACCAATAGAATTGGTCTGTGTAGAGCAGTATAAAAGGGAGACACATCCCAAAAATACAGGAGTCATTTTCAGCCTTCTGAACCTCAGAGTCTGTGTCATTGTGGTGTAAAACAGCATCAGGAGGATCTTTAAAGGTTCCCTGTAGGGAGCAGGGACATCTTCGATGGCTCAGGTGGCTCAGCCCAGTTCATCTCTGGAATATTCCCAGGGAAGGGGGCATCCATCCCTGAAGGTCACTCTGTGGTCACTTCCAAGATGTGCTTCACCATCTCCTGGGATAAGGAGAGGAGTCAGATCCTGGTGATAGAGGTGACTGTGATCAGATTTGAGAGTCTTGAGGAATGAGCGAAGTGAGTCTGGGCTCAGGGGTTTTAGGACATTTTTCTGTATCTGTTTGCAGGATATGGAATTTCCTCTGGCCAGTTTGAGGCCTCTGTCCCAGATGTGTCATCCATTCCAGCTGTGCCATTTTCCAGCTATGCCATCTCCCAGGTCCTTGTGTTGTCCCTCCTTGCCAAGGCAGTGTGAGCAGCTCCAAAGTTCCTGCCTTGGTTCCAGCACTGCAGCCCCCAAACCACAGCTGTTATCCACTTCCTTCTCACCCTAAATCCAAAGTGAGGCGCCAGAACAATTTCTAGGAAGAAAATGAACTCTCCTAGTCAAAGCCAAGACACAAAGAGACAATTTATTTACCTTCAGATGGGACCTGCTTCATGCGTTGGATGCCTTGAGTTTTATTTCCATGTATTCCATGTTCTGTGGTGCCCAGGGGGGCAGCTCTGAGCTCACAGTCAGTGTCACTCAGCTCTCTGCACACAGCAGGGACACAAAACAAATCCTTGTCCTGCTGCACACCAAGGACACCTGGGACAAGTTTTCAGGCCCCAAAGCACCAACAACGGTGGCTGAAGGGAGAGAACAAGAAGGATGGGACTGCATCAGCTGCAGCTGCAACTGGACAATTCAACCCCAAGGTGCCAATGGACCCAAACTGATCAAAGTGTGAGACCTGGTGACCATTTGTCCATGTTGTGACCATTTTGTGCCCATTTCATGTACATTTTGTGTCCATTTTGTGACCATTTTGGGTTGATTTTTTGTCCATTTTGTGACCATTTTAGGTCCACCTTGGGTGTAGCCCTGGCCAGGCTCTTGTCCTGCCCAAGGTGGATCCTTAAAGGCTTTTTAACAAATATCTGCATTATTCTCCAGCTCTGTCCAGTCTGTTCCAGCTCAGCCTTCCCAAGGCCTCACCTTGGCCGTGATTGGAGATGCTGTGGCTAAAAGAGGCAAACCGTGGCCTAAATAAAGCCTGGCTTGTCTCAGGCTCTGGCTGCCCAGCAGGGATTTTTGTGTTTTTCCAGAAAGCCTGGGTAGTCCTCCACCTTTTCTTTTTTTTTCCCCCCATTCCCACAAAACCACCCTTTGGAGATTCTGAGGGGAATTTGGTAACTCCAGACCCTGCTGTGTCTGATTGAAATGGAGCTGGCAAAGATAGAGGTGGAGAACTTCTTGAGGTCATCCAGACCTGGATGGCGACCTGGACCTTTCTCCTCCTGTTCCAAAGGGTCCAGCAGTGGGAAAGGATTTCATCTGGCCTTGAAAATCTTGTCTTTATTCAATTATAGAATTCTGGGATCCTGGAAAGTTGATTTTCTTCCATTTTATCTGAAATATCTCTGTCTGGGTCTGTAAAGGTATTTCTGTGGGTAAATGATTCCACTCCACACAGAAAAATTTTCATTTTTAACACATAAAGTCTTGAACTTCTGGAGGGGAGAGAGAAATCAAATAGGACTATCCAAAAAATGAAGGTTTAAATTAAATTGATGATGTAAAAGAAGGGACAAGGAAAGAGGAGAATCTCAAGTGATTCCAGCATGAAAGGATTTGGGTCATCAAGACCATCAACACTGGCAAAGTGAAGTGGAGAAAATTATGGGAATATTTTTCATTTATGAACTGATCTTCTCATTTATGACTGATAAAATAATAAGAAGAAAGGGTGAAAGGGATTCCTGGAAGTCATCTGATCCATCCCTTTTCACCTTTGGGCATGAAGAAGGAATTGTGCATTTGGCCCAATTGACCAGGGAGAACTGGCACAAGAAATAAAATTTTAATGCTTTGTGAAGTGTGAAAACTCAAAGTCACCACACCCAGGCCTCCACAAAAATTGATGCAGCCTCCCAGAAATGATGGCTTGGACTTCCACTATTTCAACCCTATTATTTGGATTATTTTATTTTCCTCCTGATTTGGAGCCTTTGACAAAAAAAAAAAAAAAAAAAAAAAAAAAAAAAAAAAAAAAAAAAAAAAAAAAACAAACAAACAAACAAAAAAAAAAACAAAACAAACAAACAAACAAAAAAACCAAAAAACCCAAAACAAAACAAAAAACAAAACGACTTTCATGCCTTTATGCAACACATGAATCTGATATAACATGTCTTTAAAAAACCCACAATGATTCCAGGAAGAGAATTGAATGAAAAAATGCTAATTATCCTACATGTTTCCTCAAGTTTAGGTGAGTTTAAAAGGATATCAAGGGAGGAAAATGCAATGTAAACCCCTCCTAGATAGGCAGAGAAAAAAGAAACGGCGCAGGGAGATGAAAAACGATGGGAGGAAAACGAGGGCTGACGATTAGGAGATGATTTCCTGAAAACCACAACCACCACCAGACGACTGCTGCTTTCCCAGGGGAAAGGGTGGGAAATCCCTTCCTTTTGGATTTTTAAGTGTTGGAAAAATCCCTGAGGGACGATCCCACAGAGCCCAGCTCAGGTTATCTCCTCTGCCCTGGGAATTATTGCCCCAGGACACGTTTTTGGGTCAAATTTTTGGTGTTTTCAGCAATGGCTTTCCCAGCTTGCATAAGAGCATTTCAGCAGCTCCAGCCACCTAATCCTCCCAAGACTTTTATTTTTTTTTATTCCCAAATGTTTGGCTTTTAAAAATCCACGCAGTAAAATTTCTGGCTGGAAGAAATCAAGATTCCAGCCCGGCAGATCCTTTGCGAGGGCAGAGTTCTGACACTTCAATCTGCTTTAATGGCAATGATAACGACAGTAATAGTCACTTTGATATTTAATTTTTCAATCTCTTTATCTCCCTGAGAGAAACTGAAGGTTATTAAGCCACCAAACCTCGCATAAAGGCCTCAGCCAGCCTGCATTTTTGCATTTTATTCATATTTTCTCTTTCCAAACCTCTGCTTCCCTTTCCCTGGGAAATGCCACGCTTTTCTAAAGGTCAGCTGGAGAAAATAAAAGGCTTTGGATTAAATGCAAACCGTGTGGATTTCCACTTGTGCTGCATAAGAATTCGCCCGTCGTTATGAAGTGGAATTAAATATTTCATGAGGCAAAAGAAGTTAATATATTTCGGATGGTGAACAACAAATGTGTCCTGCACTAGATTCGTGTGGGCTGGGAGTGCTCTTAAAAAACTCTCTACTGATTTTCAGTTCAATTCCTGGCCTTAATTCCTTTTCTGACTTGCTTTTCTTCATTATTTTCCAAATCCAGTGGGGAATCCCATCCAGGAGGTGACCATGCTGTCCTTGGAGTTACAAATTTCTCTTATTAGGAACATACCCTGTGTCCAACACTTTACTGAGGGAATTATAACTTCTTTGAGATAAATTATTTCTCTAATCTTATCTTATTAGATAAGTTACATCTTCTTTATAAATTCAGAGCCCTTCTTTTTTAAAAATATTTCGTATTTCCTACAGTATTTAATGAAGAAATATGCAGCTTTAAGAGAGTTTCATTTATGTTGAAGCCCGTGATTCTCTACATGTATCTTTGAGGCCGTTTGGCCAAATTTTGGCCAAAAAAATTCTTCACAAAACCAGGAGCAAGCAGCCTATGGAATAAAGGCCAGAACTAAATCTTCCCTTTTTTGAGGGGAACCTGGAAAAAAATCAGTGCTCAGGATTTATTCTTCTCCTTCATCCTGACCCAGCCTCAAAGGTCAGTTTGCCCTGACTTGACCTCCCGGTTTTTACCCTGCCCTGGTTTCAGTCTCTATTTTGGTGGATTTTGGTGGGTAAAATGCTCCAGGCTGGGGGAACTAAGAGCATCCAGACCCTAATTCCCAATGGGAATGTGAATCTCCAGAGAGGAGAGACTTCAGCTGCCAAAATTGAGATTATTTTCTTGCCTCTGTTTAGGAGAGGAGCTGGTTCTGCTGTCCCCAGTTCCATGGGGATGCTTTTCCTCCTCAGGAAAGGGAAAATCATATTTATGTTTCTCCTGAAGTGAAATCCTCAATTTGAATATCTTCCTCTGGATGAGGCACTAAAAAAAGTTCGTTTCTGGCTGCCAGTGACAGCAAAGAGAATCATAAAATCAGAGAAAAATTTGAATTATAAGGGACCTTAATAATCACAGAAAATAATTGAATTATTAGGGACCTTAACGATCACCTAAATATTGTTAAACCTTGTAACAATGCATTGGAGCTGGGGAAAAAAAAAGAAAAAAAAAAGAAAAAAAAAAAAAGTGATTTGTTATCTACTCATCTCATCCTCTGAAGAAATGTTCTCTCTCCTTCAGCAGCCCTATCCATGCAGTTAATTAGCCCCGCCTCCTAATTAACCCTCTAATCTCAGCCTTTAGAAAGTTCCAGTTGAAATTTATCAGCCAGACGTTGGGTAATGGAGGTGAAATCCTAATTTTCAGTTTCCTGCAGCCAGAGAAAGTGTCTGGATGTCCAGAGGGGCCTTGCTGAGGGTTGAACTGGGCACCTCTTGTTCAAATGGAGCAGAATTCTGTCGGTCACCGAATTCCCTCCAGGATTTCTCCCAGTTTTTCCAGCTCCTGTGAGATTTTATCCTGTCCTGGAGTGTGCTCCCAGCTCTTGCCAACCTGGGGCTGATTTCAGTGCTGAATTTCTTTCTTTAGAATTATCAGCACACCAAACCTGCTGGAGGGACGGGTTAATTCCCAAAATTTCCAAGTTCTCTGGACATACAAAAGGCAAAAACTGCTGTTCCCAGAAAGTTTGGCTTCGTTTCTAACTCTATAAGGACTCTGTTATTAGATTTTAAACATCTTGAGTAATTAACGGCCCTGACTTGGTCTGTCCTGCACATTTTTGTTGATGGTTCTGCTTTCCAGAGGATCCACAAAACTCTGCTGAGTGTAAACAGGATTTATCCCACCAGCAATGGGAGGGTTTTGCCATAATCCACATTTCTCACCCCATTTTGTCTGCAGCTCTGGCCAACCTTGGAATTTTCATGAATTCCCATCGATAGCACCAGTTTCATCCATCCACTGGTTCATCTCCATTCCTCCTAAACCTGAAGAGATGTTTGGTTTATAAACTTTAGAAGGACAGTTTTAGGATATTCCACTATGTCAGGGAATTAAAATCACAGTGTCTTTAGGATGTATCAAGGATGAGGCAAAACGGGATCCAGATATTTTGCTGATAAAAGAGAATCGAGTTCCCTCAAAATGGAGGGCAGGGAAGTACAAAGGTGGCAACTGTTTAGGAATATTTATTTCAGGAATTAAGTTTAATAACCCAGAACCTCCCCACTGCAGCTAAAGGAAAGTTCATGTTCACAGGTATGGAAAATAGAGATTTTTCCCTGCCATAATGCCAGAAAAAAGGAGATTTTTACTCCTCAAATGCCTTTTTATCCCTAAGGATTTGTGGTTTGGGGAATTTTTTTTTTAACACTTCAGAACAAGGGTAAAAAGTTGCTCTTACTTCACACTAAAAACTTGGTCCGTGCCGGTTCTGCTGTCCTTTGAATTATCTCCTCGCCATGAAAGGCATCCAAATCCAACCTTAACCAGCCAGAAAAACCTGAGGCTGGGAATTAATAGGGCCGGGAGCCCCTGTGGGACCTCCTCCTCTTACCCAAATATCATTATCTTTTATTTATGGCCCCTCAGAACCTGCAAGGCCTCGGGGATATTTTGGCCGTGTTTATCCTACACGCTCCGCGTGTTGTTTTTCAAATCCTGTCATGTCCCATATAACTGTAAGTTGTCTCATGAGAACCTAGGCTCTGTTTTCATACAATTTCCCATTATTTTTGCTCGGTGTAAGCATTGATACCTTTTTATTTTTCCTTTCCAAACTAACAGCATAAACAAAATAAACCCTGCCCCTGCGCAGTGCTTTGTTGGCATCTTCTCCCAAAGTCACACTAGGAATAAATTTATTTTTCAGGCCAGGATAAAGCAAAAAGCTGTTTGTAGAGAAAGGAGTCAGCACTTTATATTTTATGGCTCATGAATATTTTTCTGCTGGAATTTGGGACAGCTCTGATGAGAGAATTGCTTCTTCTAAATGTTGGGATCCAGTTTTTCACCTCAGGCAGGAGGGTCTGGCTCGGACACTTTTCTTGTGTCACCACCAAGGTCTCCTCTTGGATTCAAGTTGGAGATTAGGTAAAAAAAATTCTTCTCTGAAAAAAGAGATGCCAGGGAAGTGGTGGAATCACCATCCCTGGAAGTGTCCAAAAACCAAGTGGATGTGACCCTTCACACCACAGGTCCTTGGGCATTTGCTCAAAGGTTGGGCTTGGTGCATCTTTCCAACTATAACTATCCAACAATTCTCTGACTCCACTTCCCAAGTCATAATTCCATCCTCCAAAATATCCTCCAGACACCTTCCCTCAAACTACATTAAATTTTCAGGGACATCTCCCAAATCACAGGCAGGGTTTGATCCCACCCTGCTGCAGCCACCCACTCTCCTTCAGCTGGAGGATTTTCCAACTCCACTCATTAAACCTCATCCAGGCCACCGATTATCAATAATAACAAAAATATCAGTAGTATTATTAATAATAATAATTATCAATAATAACTTTTCAATAATTATTGCCACTAATTCCTGCTCATCAGATTCCTGGGCACGGTTGGACTTGGTGACTTGATGCATTTTCCCAAATTTAATTATGCTACAATTCTCTAATTCCACTTCCCAAGTCATAATTCCATCCTTCAAAATATCCTCCAGACTCCTTCCCTCAAATTACATTAAATTTTCAGAAAAATCTCCCAAATCCCACCCTGCTGCAGCCACCCACACTCCTTCAGCTGAAGGATTTTCCAATTCCACTCATCAAACCTCATCCAGGCAACTGATTATCAAGAATAACTTGGAATTAATTGCTGCTAAGTCCTGCTCATCAAGGAGCCCTGACATGCACAGAGATAATTCTTGCCATCCTAATCTGACAAGCAAATCCCAAATCCCACCCATGTGTTGGAGCTGCCCTGCTCCGATCCCATGCAGGAATTTACAAGCAGGAGTAGAGTGAGATGAATTTCACACCAACTGAATAAGCTGTGGTCAGATTTAATAAAAAACCCACTTAATTACGTGTTTTATTTTGGCTTCCAGTGGCTCCCTGGAGACATCGGGGCCAGCTCCTCATCTGGTGTAAATGAATAATCCTGCACTGGTTGTAATTAGAGGCTGAATTGTTTAGGACAGCTGAAATTCAGGCTCTAAATAAAAATATTTCTGCTTCAGCTGAGGTGAAAGAAGGAGAAAACTCCGTGCTTGGTTCTCTTTCTAAAATTAACTAGGGTTTTACATTTCTGTTGTTTTGCACAGAAATCAGTCCCTGAGCTTGGTATCAATCAAACATTGTCGGAGAGGTTTAAAGATGGTAGATGGATTAGGAAAGTCTCCTTTCTAAATTAAGAAAATCTCTTTTCTAAAGTTCTGCTCTTCTCTCTTCATGACTGGATTATACACTTGGTAGAACTTCTAAAGCTTGAAAATTGATAAGGAAAGACAGGAAAGGAAATTGACAAGGAAAGAAGTGAAAAAACGCCCCAAACCCTAATTTGTAAGGAAAAAATGCTCTGCTCCTGAAAGAAACACAATTAAAAAAATATCCTTTTACAATGATATTGATGTGGAAACACTGTTCCATCTGTCTTAGTGAGTCTCCTCGCATTCATTCAGGGCTGCATTCCTCAGGATTTTGGAGAAGACTGGGAATATTCTTCTGCTCCCAGGCACAAGTGAGATGCCAGTTCAAAATTTTCCAGGAAACCTGGAGCTGGAATTTGAACTGATCCTGATGCCTTGGGAAGACTGAGCTGGAACAGAGATTGGACAGAGGTGGAGAATAAAGTTGATATTTATTAAAAGACCTTTAAGGACACACCTTGGGCAGGACAAGAGCCTGGCCAGGGCTACACCCAAAGTGGACACAAAATGGTCACAAAATGGACACAAAATGGACACAAAATGGACAAACGGCCACCAGGTCTCACACTTTGATCAGTTTGGGTCCATTTGCACCTTGGGGTTGAATTGTCCAGTTGCAGCTGCAGCTGATGCAGTCCCATCCTTCTTGTTCTCTCCCTTCAGCCACCGTTGTTGGTGCTTTGGGGCCTGAAAACTTGTCCCAGGTGTCCTTGGTGTGCAGCAGGACAAGGATTTGTTTTGTGTCCCTGCTGTGTGCAGAGAGCTGAGTGACACTGACTGTGAGCTCAGAGCTGCCCCCCTGGGCACCACAGAACATGAAATATGTGGAAATAAAACTCAAGGCATCAGTCCAGCCACTCCTGCTCCAACCCATAAAGCACCCACAGCAGTTGCTGGACTTGGCTCTGGAGCTGTGGGAATTAATCTGGACAAAAAGGAAGGGAGAAGGAAGCAGTGAGGAGGAGGGAAATGAAAGAAAATACAAATCCATGATGCTATTTTATTTTTTTGCTGAGGGACAGGTCAATAGCTCACAGAACAATCATTAAGAGGCAGCCAAGGTTGGGGCTGTCAGGAGCTGTGGTCATTCCTGGAATCAGAGCCAGGACACAATTCTGGCACGGGGATTTATTGTTTCCTGAGCTTGCTGGACTCCATGTCATTAAAGTGTCACCAGAATCAGAGTGGCAGCTCCGTGTCATTAAGCGGCAGCTCCGTGTTTATGAGCACGGCATAGAGAAAATTTAGGATTTTGAAGTGTTCAGACGTTCAGGGTGGTTTGACAGCTCCCCTCTCCTCAGCCTCACACTGCTGAGCCTAATCTCCCCTGAAGGATTGGCGTGAGATCCCTGTTTCCTGATGGGAGATAATCCACTGGCGTCACCGGGATGGGAGACGGCGTTCCCGGAATGAGCAGGCACAGGAGGTGTGGGACCCAAAAGGAGCCCATCCCTTCCAGCACCTTATCTCCCATTGGAACAGATGTGCTGCCCCTCAGGGCACTCACAGCACCACTCTGGAGACAGGATGGGGTTTTCCCTGCAGTTCAGAGGCCAAGACAAAATAATATTTAATGAGGGTCAATAATTCATTGGGAAAGTGGATCCCAGAGGATAACGAGGGATTGGTGTGTGGGAAGCCAAGTGGAGGTCACAGGGAGAACCAATCTCACCTGATTTTTTAGTTAGATCTTAAAACATCAGAGCACCTTAGACTCTCCTTTGCAATCACTTCAAAACTCAATGATTAATTTTATTCCAAATGAAGCTGGGATTATTTGGTGTTTGTCTTTTTCGTTGTGCTTGAAAACGCTGATCACCAGGAAATTCATGACCTCCCTTCCATACAACTAAAGATAGGTGAGCTCCATCCCACCTCTTCTTGCCCTGAAATCCAGCAAAATTTGGATTCAAACATACTTTTATGGGGCTGAGCCTTGGGTGTTCAGGTGGATAAGGATTCTCTGGACCCCAGGGAAAGGAGCAGTGCCCACGGGATGACAAACCCCCTCCTTTGCCTGTGCTGAAGGGGCAGAGAAGGTGAATTACAGCTGACCCCACTTCCACCTCTTCCTGGCACAGCTGGAATCCCTCTGGGAAGAGGAATTGTATCCTGATGCCTTGGAAGGCTGACTTGAAACACAGACTGGATAGAGCTAGAAAATAATGTAGGTATTTATTAAAAGGCCTTTAAGGGTCCACCTTGGGCAGGACAAGAGCCTGGCCAGGGCTACACCCCAGATTCATTACAAATAGTCACAAAAATCCTTCTTGTTCTCTCCCTTCAGCCACCGTTGTTGGTGCTTTGGGGCCTGAAAACTTGTCCCAGGTGTCCTTGGTGTGCAGCAGGACAAGGATTTGTTTTGTGTCCGTGCTGTGTGCAGAGAGCTGAGTGACACTGACTGTGAGCTCAGAGCTGCCCCCCTGGGCACCACAGAACATGGAATACATGGAAATAAAACTTCAGGCATCACTTCTTTTCCAAAATCCCATCTGAATCTGCTCTCTTCCACCTTAAAGCCATTCCCCTGTGTCCTGCCCCTCCAGGTCTCTGTAAATTCTCTTCATCTTTCCTGTAGGTTCCCTTCAGCTACTGGAAGGCAAAAATTAGGGGTCAAAGTCTCAGCTCCCTTAAATTATCATGAAATACATGGAATTATTTTTTGAAGGTTTCTGTCTTCACCCAGATCTCCTCCACTTGCAGTAATTATGAATTAAAGATGTTCTTTAAGCTTTTGAGGCATGAATTATGTGAGACAAATCCAGAGTGTGTTTATGGTTTATCTTTTGGTGTTTTTTTGTGCAATAAAGTGTCGGGTGAATTCCAGAGCCTTAAAAATTAAAATCCTGACCTAATTTAAAGAACATCATGGGGACCATGTGTGATTTTTTTCCCCCACACTTACTCTGAATTAAAACTCAGTTTCAACCGGCCACAGTTGAAACCTGAGTTTGGAGAGCCCTGAGGGGGCTCTGCCTCCACAGACAGTGACAATATCATCAATTTTGGGGCCTGTGAGGGAGCAGGGGCTGTCTGTGCTTGGGGACTGTCCCAGCTGCCCTCAGAGTGCAATGACTTTTTGGCCGGGGACATTCTAGGTGCGTTCCAAAGGCCACTGATGTCAGCAGGAAAAGACCTTTTGATTTCCATGTGCTTTGGATGAGACCCAGAGGGAGCAGGGAGTGAACTCAGGGTCGCTCTTTCTCACAGGGCTGAAGCTGGAGCCTCGAAATCTCTGGTATTTGCTGAGTGTGGGTCAGGAAGGCAGCCGAGCTTTCCTTTCCTCTCAAACTGTTTGTCTTGCCTTGCAGCCTAAAGCAATAGAGTAATTCCATGACAAAATTCAGGACTGGAGAAGCTGACAGAGCAAAAAATCGGGACCAATAGACAACTTTCAAAGGCTCCTCCAAGCTTGAGAATTTCATTTATTCTGGCTTAATTCAGGCCCAGCTGCTCATTTGTTGGAAATGCTCTTGTCAGTCTGGGCTGGGAGGGTTTGGGATTGTTTTTCTTATCAGCACCTCGAAGGCTGTATTTATCCTGAGAAAAGCAGCAGTGACCATAGAGCTCAGAACCCTCAGGGCAGGATCCGGGCATCCTTATTCTGGATTCCTGAGGGTGGGATAACCAGGAAGGATGGTCCCAGGGATCCCTTTGGTGTGGGGATGTTGTGTTTAGAGCTGGTTGTTCTTTGTCCTTAAATAAGGTGAGTTTGATGCCTTGAGTTTTATTTCCATGTGTTCCATGTTCTGTGGTGCCCAGGGGGGCAGCTCTGAGCTCACAGTCAGTGTCACTCAGCTCTCTGCACACAGCAGGGACACAAAACAAATCCTTGTCCTGCTGCACACCAAGGACACCTGGGACAAGTTTTCAGGCCCCAAAGCACCAACAACGGTGGCTGAAGGGAGAGAACAAGAAGGATGGGACTGCATCAGCTGCAGCTGGAACTGGACAATTCAACCCCAAGGTGCAAATGGACCCAAACTGATCAAAGTGTGAGACCTGGTGACTATTTGTCCATTTTGTGACCATTTTGTGACCATTTTGGGCCCACCTTGGGTGTAGCCCTGGCCAGGCTCTTGTCCTGTCCAAGGTGGATCCTTAAAGGCCTTTTAATAAATCTCTCCTTTATTCTCCAGCTCTGTCCAGTCTGTTCCAGCTCAGCCTTCCCAAGGGATCAAGTTAATATCCTGCCATCTCATATTCCCAGCAAACCTTTGGAGCACTAAAATGGGATATGGCCTCCCAATTTCCGGATCTGACCTTCTCAACACACCCATCAATCCCACTGGAGAGATGCTGGATTGGAAGAAACATCCCTATTCCTTCATTAACCACCCAAATTTGCGAATCCTGTGTGAAGAACCACTTTGGTTGAACTGAGGACACAGGAGCCACCAGTGCTTCCTAAAGGAGTTTTCCTTTCTTTTGGGACTGGGTGGAGTGATTCCTGAAGGATGTTGTGGCCTTCTCCACTGTTACCTCTGGAATATGGACATGGCAGCCCCCATGGAACCAGAAGGAACAGAGAGGAGACAACTGGGACAGCACAGAACTGGTCCCACTGGTGAGTGACACACATCCACTAGTGTTTGCAGCTCACTAGTGTTTGCAGCCCCAGCAAGCTGAATCTGGAAATAAAGATCCCTGGATGGTCACTGTGGATCCCAGTTGAAGCCATGGTCCTGTTTTGAGTTGTGGCAAGCTCAGGGAATGTTCAGCACAACAGGAAAGAAGAGCTCAGGGAGGAGAAGAGTCAATAAAAGGGTTTGAACATTGTCCTGGACTCTGCCCTCTCTGTGTATCCTCAAGGGGACGTGAAAAACAGAGTTCTTGTCACACTGAGAGCAGGAATAGTGAAATCAGAGAATTCCAAAAAGCTTTGGGTTGGAGGGATGTCACACTGAGAGCAGGGAAGGTGAAATCAGAGAATTCCAAATAGATTTGGGTTGGAGGGACCTTAAAGATCATCTTATTCCAACCCCACCAGGGACACCTTCCACTGTCCCTCCAAGCCCCATCCAACCTGGCCTTGGACACTTCCATGGATCCAGGGGCAGCCACAGCTTCTCTGGGAAAACTTTTGCAAGGTGACCACGGCTCTGCTGACACAAGAAGATCCGCCAAAATGTGCCCACAAAGGGGCAAGTTGAGCACCCCAGGAGGCAAAGGGTGGTCACCTCTCATTTTGTGACCTAGGGAAGGTGTGATGAAAGCTCCGTAGAACAGATAAAACTTTACAAATCACACTTATCACTCATATGAGAAATTAAATTGATTAATTGACCACTCTCCACATTGAGTGACTTTCCCTCATCCAGGCTGCCAGATTTGCCACCCCATATCAGGAAAATCCCAAACAAAACAAACCACGAGACCCCGTCTCTTACAGAGCAATGACAGCTCTGCCTGATGCCACAAGAAATATCCAAAGATTTTCCATTTGGAATTAGGACCTGCAAGAATCCCAGGAACTTTGACCTTCTGAGGTTTTCACTCCTGTTTCCTCCAGACCAAAGAGACACAACTGTGCTGGGAAACCTTCTGGGATGAGGAATTGGGCACGTGGAATGTTCCAAGCCACCCCAAAAACTTCATGAGCAGCAGCAACACCAGTCAGATCAGGAGCCATCACAACTTCCTGCTTATTTTTTTCTGCAGCTTGCCAGGACTTCTAAAGACCCAATTTTAACACAATCCTCCTGAGCGAGGCTTGCTTGGCAAGGAATAGGAGATTAATCTAATTTAATTATTATTTTAATCTAATTTTTTTCGAAGATGGATGTGCAGGCTTGTAACCAGGAAACCAAATTCCTAAAGAATCAGTATATTTCTATTTTTAAAAAATGCACATAAGTACATGGATGGTTTTAATAGATGCATTTAAAAAATGAAGCCGCTCTGACCACACCTTTTATTGGGAATATTTTCTGTTTTGCTGGCAGGGTTGAGCTGCTGCCCTGGGATGGCTTGCACATAACTCCTGTCTCATGCTTTGCCTGCCTGATGTTGGCCTATTTGGCATTTTGCTTTCCCAAGCAAATATTTTCAATTGCTGATGATTTCCAACTGCTGGAAACAAGAGGGGAGGGAATAAATATCTTTATCAGACCCCTGAAAAAGGAAGAAACCTACCTGGGGTGTTCCAGCCCAGGTTAAACAGGTTAAACAGGTGTTTAAGGTCTTTTCCAACCCAAACCATTGAGATTCTCAGATTCTAAGATGCCTCCTGAGCTAAAAACCAGCTGATAGAGAAAATCCCACCCCAGAGCTCTAAAGTTAATGTTTTGTTTTTTTTTTTTTTGCAACTGCCCGTTTCTTTATCCTGAACACAGACATTTTTTTGGCACTGATTTCAGCTTGGTGCTGATTTACACCAGCAGACGGTTTGCTCTAGAGTCATGTGGGGTTTCCTAATTTTATTAGGATTCTGTTGTTGTTTTTCAGTGATACAGCAAGAAAATTCAGCTCCGAGCCAGCAACAAGAACTTGCCACAGTGAACACGAAAAAAAAAAAAAAAAAAAAAAAAAAGGATGGAACAGAGGAGCAGGGGGGAATCAAGCACTTTTTAAACTTTTAAATTAAAATAAAACCTGAACAGAACAACGCAGCTGGATGACAGAGTGGGGGGAAAAACGGAGTGGGGGAAAAAGAACACAAGCTCAGCAAAGTTCCAGTGTCCTCTGCAGATTGCTGATGCTCAGAGGTTTGAGAGAGCCCAGATTTCATTCCTTGGCAGCTCAGCCCAGCGGGACCATCCCCAGGGAGCAGAGGTGAGCAGCCAGAGGTTTTATCCCCAAGGCTACCGGGGTGTTGGCATCCTTTCAGCAGGGAAAAGAGGGTAAAATATGAACACTTTTAAAAAGCTCCACCGAGCCATAAATCCAAGCTCTGTCGCTGATAGAGACAGATGTGTGAGCAGCTCTTTTGTGCACACACCAGCAAACAGGGAAGGGGCCAAAAAGGAAGGAATCTTTCCAGGCTCCCATAAATCTTACAAGCATAGGGTTCAGGCCAGATCTTCACTGCTGAGTTGTGTTTTTTTATTTTTTATTTACATTTTTTATTATTATTTTGCCTCTTGCCTTGTATTAAAGGAATTAATAATATCTGGCCTAAATAGATTTGAGAAAATGAGTAAAAAATAGGTGTGGGTGGGGGAAAAAGGGAAATTCTGCATGTTGTTTTAATGCCAGTGAACAGGAATCAACATCCAGGTGGGAGGTGGGTCTCTGCTTCCTTTCCATGCCCCTCCAGATTTTATGGAAAAGGAAAGGTTTTCCTTGTCAGGAAAGGTTTCTGCTCTACTTTCCTGAGGAAATTAAACTTAGACAGGACTGAGGCTTCTTTAGGCTTTATTTTTAATCCCTTATCCAATTTGAATCAAATTTGACATCTGGAAAATTAAGGGTGAAAAGACCTGTTTGGAGACCTTTTCTTGCTCTTAGAAAAAGAAATTGCACCTTTTTAGAGGTACAGATAAAAAAAGCTTTTCTTTAGAGAAGAGCTGCTAAAATCCCGTGGGTTTTTTGATGGCCAAAGAGTTGGGATGTGGCTCTGGAGGAAGCTTGGTCATGTTCCTGTGGATCTGCCCCTCGGGATCAGCTGGTCTTTGCCTGATCAGCATCTTCTCATGCTTTTAAATCTCCAACAAACCCTCCTGGCTGCTTTGGAATTGTAGGGACACCTTCCACTATCCCAGGTGGATCCAAGCCCTGTCCAACATGGCCTTGGACAATTCCAGGGATGAAACAGCCACAACTTCTCTGGGAAATCCCTCTCTACCCTCACAGCCAAGGATTTTGTCCCAATATCAAATCCAAACCTACCCTGTTCCATCTTCAATCCACCCTGACTATCCCAAGAGAATCCTTTTGTGCTTTGGAAGAGCTGCTTAGGATTTTACATGAGGAGAGCAACTAAAAACAAATTAAAAATTCAATTTATTGACCTCGTGATTTATTGACAAGAACCTGGTTTTCCAGCTCTGTCTGTGCTGCTCACAGGCATTGAACAGAGGGGTTTTCCATGGATTTCAGCTAAAATAAACCCCAGGAAATCAAAGAACTCAACTCTCACTGCCAGGAGCTGTTCACGAGGGGCAGAAGTCTTTGTGGAGCAGTCACTAGGGAGCACCAAACATCCACATTCCCTCCAGGTGGTTGGTGTGCCATGGGAATTCCTGAGGTGGGAAAAGGTTTGGGACTTCCCACTGATCTCCATTTACCTCCACACACGTCCCCAGATCTGGGGTCCAGAGTTGCCAGGGTTTTTTTCCCGGCTGTTTTTTTGGTGGGAGTTGTTTGGGGGTGATGGAGAAAAAAGAACAAAAAAATAACACGGTTGAAGGAAATATTTTTAGGGTGACTCAGGTTCTTGTGGCACAGAATTGCTGGGAATTAAGAGAAACAAAAGAAATAAAAGATTAAAAGATTTCTTTTCTTTTTTTTTTTTTTTTTTTTCCAGAGTCCATTTGGGTTTTGTCCCTGGTGAAGATTTCTCTGGGACCTTTTCCACCTCAGCTCCACAGAAATCAGCTCATTCATCCCCACCCAGAAAGTTCTCCTGCAGCTTAACCAATCCATGGGTTTAAGGAATTTTCTTAAATTTTGATAATCAAGTAGATATTTATTAAAAGACCTTTAAGGACACACCTTGGGCAGGACAAGAGCCTGGCCAGGGCTACACCCGAGGTGGACCCAAAATGGTCACAAAATGGACACAAAATGGACACAAAATGGTCACAAAATGGACACAAAATGGACACAAAATGGACACAAAATGGACACACGGTCACCAGGTCTCACACTTTGATCAGTTTGGGTCCATTTGCACCTTGGGGTTGAATTGTCCAGTTGCAGCTGCAGCTGATGCAGTCCCATCCTTCTTGTTCTCTCCCTTCAGCCACCGTTGTTGGTGCTTTGGGGCCTGAAAACTTGTCCCAGGTGTCCTTGGTGTGCAGCAGGACAAGGATTTGTTTTGTGTCCCTGCTGTGTGCAGAGAGCTGAGTGACACTGTGAGCTCAGAGCTGCCCCCCTGGGCACCAGGGCATTTTTGGGCCTTTTCTCAGTTTTTTCCCATCATTGCCACCTGCATGGGAAGAGGGGAATGGTTGTGTTTAAAGCACCTGTGAAGCCATAAAGCAGCTTTTAAATGAAATATTTGGAAACCAACAAGCCTCAACTCTGCCCTTCCTGTGGTCTTGCTTTCAGGACTTTTTTGTCGTGTTTTATCATTCATTCTGTTTCATCTCCACCTTTCAGTGTAAATTCTGCCTCATCTCCACTTTCAATTCTAATTCTGCCTCATCTCCACCTTTCAGTGTAAATTCTTTCTCATCTCCACCTTTCAATGTAAATTTCACATTTAAAGAATGTTTTTTGAGGAATCTCACCATTCATCCTCACAATTCATCAATGCTCATCTTCAAAAGAGGAAAACTGAGTTCACGGAGAAAACTGAACTAAGAAAACTTAATTCAGCATCACAGAATTTAATTACATCTGTTTTGTTCAGTAGAGGAAAGGAGTTTGGCTTCAAGATTATTTAGGAACTAAGACTCCTGTTGGATTCCTGGTCTCATTTTGAAATGTATGGGTTTGGGGTGTTGCAGAAGGGTCTGTGAGGGTCCCTCATCCCAGTTCCTCCTGTCCCTGTGCATGAACACATCTTCCTCTTTCCCTCTTTCCCAGTCTTTTTTTCCCTACAGAAATTGTTACTTGTGGACATGATACACAATTCCACTGGTGATCTCCAGAATTATAGTGATTTGGGTTGGAAAGGAGCTTAAAGATCAACTCATTCCACTACAGGGACAGATTCCACCATCCTAGGGTGATCCAAGACCTGTCCAGCCTGGCCTTGGGCACTCCCAGAGATCCAAGGGCAGCCACAGCTTCTCTGGGAAAGGCCTTGAGCCCAACCACCCCAAGATGAGCTCTGTAGGACACCAGGGAAATGAATAAAAATTAGTGCTCAGCAGTCAAATCTGTGCCGGAGGTGATGATACAGAAGGATCTTCCCAGAATCACAATAAAAACCAAAAACAAACAAACAAAACAACCCTATAAAAACAAAAACAAAAATAAAACAAAAACAAAACAAAACAAAACAAAACAAACCAACCAAAAAAAAAAAAAACCAAACAAAAAAACCCAAAACCAAAAAACAAACAAAAAACCCCCACCAAATCCCCAAAAAACCAAAACCACCACCACCAACAACAAAAAAACAACAACAAAAAAACCCCACAAAAAACCCCAACAAAACCCAACCAAAGAAAACAAAACAAAACCCCCCACAGGATTGTGACACTGGTGACAGAAAAATAAAGGTCACAGAGTCAAGACATGGGTCACAAAATGGGTCACAAAATGTCTCTTCATCTCCTCAGTTTCCCCCCTTTTGAGGCCGTCCTTCAAACCTCTCCCAAAAGAGAACAGGATGGATTTAGGGTTCGAATCTTCTGGGCACGGAAAGGAGAAAGAACTTTTATCTATCAGCAGTGGGCAGATCTCAGAACCAACCTCATATTCCCAGCTGGCTCCTCCTCCTGGCCTAGGAAAAAGCAAATTTCCTGCAAGATTCCCATCTGGAGAGATGGATCTTGGATTCACTTTTGCCTTTTGGACAAGACATTAAATGGAATGATTGAGGTTGGGCAGAACCTTTGGGATCATCAAATCCAACCATAAACCCAGCACTGCCAACTCCAACTCTTTGGTTAATCAATAGGAAAAATAAAAAAAAAAAAAAAAAAAAAAAAAGAGAGACTTAACTTAAAAATATCACCTCTAGGATCATTACATCCAACCATAAAACCCAGTACTGCCAACTCTGCCAGACTCTTTGGTTAATCAATTAAAAAAAAAAAAAAAAAAAGACCTAATTTAAAAATATCAAACCTAACCCAAGTCTAATTTATTTTTACGTCACAAGTCCTTGCAAAGGCGGGAAAAAGAAATCAGAACTGAAGCTGAATAGGTTACCCTAAAAAGTTGATTTTTTTTTTTTTTTGTGGGATAAAGGCACAATTATTAGAGGTTTTCAAGCAGGAGAATTGAAAACCGAGCACTTGGATTTGTCTGGAACTTTTGGATTAATTATCTTTTCTCATCTAAAATTAAAGAAATTTTATGTCCCAGGTACCAGGCACTACGAAAAATCTCAAAGTTTTCCTCACAAAATATGAAAATGAGAAGTTTTGAAACCTCTCTCCATGTTTTCTTGGCTGAAAAATTTTGCCAAACTGGAAATTAAATCCACAAATATATTTTGTTCCCTCCTCACATCTTAGACTTGGAATTTTTTTTGCAAATTCCTTTAGATCAAAAAAATTGGGAATGTGTTCCTTCATTTTTTCTTTCCACATCTGTCTATTCCAAAGATTTGAGTATGGAATAAATTCCCATGGGTTTAAGTATGGCTGGAATTCTCATAGGTTTGGGTAGAAATAAAATTCCCATTGTTTTGTGGAGGTGTGTTTTTTACGTGTGCACTGCCTAAATATTTTTATTTACTGAAGGTTTGCTGTAAACCAAGGAAATCTGAAATTTTCTAAGGACAACTTATTTTTTTTTCTGTAATTTCCCAGTGATTTGCACGAGCTTTGAGATATCCCATGGGGCAGAGTAGGACTTTAAAGTCTGATTTAACACTCTGCACTTGAAATCTTTATAACCTTGTGCAAACCTTTACTGCAGACCCACAAGAAAAGATCCATTTTTCCGTGGAAAAAAATGATTCAGTTTCTCCCTAAAAAAAAGGCCTCAATTTCTCCCCTAGAAGAGAGAAAGGAGTAGAAGAAAGGAATTCTGTTTTATCCCTAGAAGAAGATGATTCCGTGACTCACTCGCTAATTAAATGTATGTGTTTAGAAATAAAAATAAATAAAGAAATGAATAAATCAATTAATAAATCAGCCTCTCCCCTTGTCCCAAACCTTAATCAGAACAGAATTTTCCTTGCCTTCCCTGTGGTTACTGGGGTTTGTCCCAGGATCAAAGAGCAGTGACCATTATTAAGGTAAAAAAAAAAAAAAAAAAAAAACAAAAAGCCAAAACAAACCCCAAACATCTGCCTGCCTGGTATTTACAGAACAATCCAAACTGGACAAAAAAAATCCCCAAAAACAATCCAAAGGCTGAACAATTCCAGGTTATCACGGAATCACGGAGTGAGTGAGGCTGGAAGGGACCTCTGGAGATCAGCTGGTCCAAATCCCTGCCTCGAGCAGTTATTTGGGAAGAGCTCCTTAAATCCCCCCTACTGAGATCCTAAGGAAAAGCCATAGATTTGCCAATTTTTACCAAAATCAATTTTTTTCAACTGCCAAAATCCAATTTTTTCATAGATTTTCATTAACTTTGAAGCTAAAGAAGCCACATCTTTAAGGACAAGTCAAGAATCAGCTGGTTAAAGCTTTAAAGTAATTTAATCAGATTGGTTTGGTTTTTTTTTTTTTTGTGTGTGTGTGTGTTTTGTTTTGTTTGTTTGCTTTATTTTATTTTGGTTTTGGGTTTTTTTGTTTTGTTTTGGGGTTTTTTTTTTTTAATCTTTAACAAACCCTTTTGGAATAATATCTCTAATATTCCTCAGGAAAATGATTTGTTTCCTCTGCTGCACGTCCAGACAAAAGTGACTAAGTTGATCCTAGGTTTTCCAAAAAAAAAAAAAAACCCTTAGGATTTTCCTAAAAAAAAGAAAAAGCCTGGGGGAGTTGAGATTGTCCAACCTGGAGAGGAGAAGGCTCCAGGAGAGCTGGAGAGGGACTGAGGACAAAGGATGGAGGGACAGGACACAGGGAATAGACTTGAGCTGGAGGAGGATGGCTTTAGATGGAATATTGGGAAGGAATTCCTCATTCTAGGGGTGAACAAGGTGTTTTCCATGACCTGATGATGCTTTCAGGGACATCCATTCTCTCTGTCCAATGGAATTGAACAGGAAAATCCTTCAAGGAATTCCTGACTTGACCCTCATCCACTGTTGGAATTCTCCCTGTGAAATTCATGGAATTTTCCCTGTGAAATTCGTGGAATTCTCCCCCATCCCTTGTCACAGAGGCCTGGGAGTCCTGCTGGAAGGTTAAAGCAAGGAACAGGTTGGGTGTTCTCAGCTCTTTCTAAATCACCCATTCCCACCCAGAAACAGGCACAGAATTTTCCTTGGCCGTCCTTTTATTAATAATTTATTAATGATTATTAAAAGCTCTGGATGCCCTTGGAAGTGTCAACTCTGCTTCAGCCAGTTTTTCCTCACGCCATCCATCCCCGTCCAGCTCTCTCTGCTCTGCAGAAACCAGATAAAAATCTTGTTTTCCTTCATCCCAGCTCTCAAAAGTGACTCATTAAACGTTCTCCTGTGGCTTCAGGTCTTGACAAAAATAAATCAAACCAACAAAGAGCAATTTTCCATCCTCTGCCTTTCCTTCCCCTGCCTGCTTTTGTTTGCTTTTTCCCCCCTTGGATAAACTGTTTGGAAAAAAAAACATTGCGAGAACACTTAATTTGGATGACATGAAAGCAAAATTTGCCTGGCTGATTAAGGGATGTTTTCCCCTTCAAGGAACACACGGAGAAATTTGGGGATAATTTTGCTATCAAAAAAAGACAGAACGTTTGAAGTAAAGGGAGGATTTGGCCCAGCTTGGATTCCAAGGACAATGTTGTTCCCAGATGTTGATGGGAATGAAGCTGTGCAGGACAGGGAAAGAGGAAAACCTCACCAGAGCTGCCCTTCAGGCTTTCAAACCTTTCATCTCCACTGTTCACTCACAGAAGGATTTATATTTGGCGACACCTTCCAGAGAAAACCTGAAATCCATTTTCTGGGAAATAAACTGGTCTGTGCCTTTTGTTTTTCAGCTCTTTGTGGCTGCAGGGTGGGAGCAGGGAGCTGAAAATCCTTGGGATCACCATAAACCAAAGGAATTGTTCTCCAAGGCCACTCATTTGAAGGGAATGTCGCAGTTTTTGGGTGACTTGATGCTTTGCACGTTTCATCTCCTCACCGTCATATGGCTGAAAGTGTTTACAGATGAAAGGGAATATTCCAGGGAGAGCCAGACTGGTGTTTATCCTGAGAAAAAGGAGCCTCAGACCAAAGGAGATTCTCCAGGAAGGAATTTTGTGTATTTTCCTTTATTTTTCTTTTCTTTTCTTTTTTTTTTTCTTTTTTTTTTTTTTTTTATTTTTATTTTTTATTTCTTTGGGGTTTTTTTTTTGGTTTTTTTTGGTTTTTTTTGTTTTGTTTTTTTTTTTGTTGGTTGGTTGGTTTTGTTTTGGGTTTGCTTTTGGTTTTATTGTTGTTTTTTGTTGGATTTTTTGGGGAGGTTTTTTGTTTGTTTGTTTTTTGGGGTTTTTTTGGGGGATTTTGGGGATTTTTTTTTGATCGACAGGAATTTACAGGTGTATGTTAATGTGAAAAAAAAAAAAAATAAAAAAAAGGAGGCTGTGAGAGAAGTAGATGTTGGATCAGGCATTGGGGTGGATTTTCCCTTATGGGATCCTGTGGGATTCCTCATCCTGTAGAAAATCTGACCCTTCCCAGCATCCCAGAGCTGCTCCACAACCCAGCACATTCCCAAACCCTGCAGACAAATTACTTGATTACTTTATATCCCCCTCAAGAACTGCGTGGACCTGAAAAACGGGAATTAAATGTTTTTAAAATGAAAATTAACAGCATGGAGCTGTGCCAAGGAAGGATTAGGTAGGATATCAGGAAAAGGTTCTTCCCCCAAAGGTGCCAATGGGAACATTCCCATTCCCAAGGCCAGAGCTCCAGGAGGGTTTGGACAGGGTGAGGTTTTTGGGATTGTCCTGTGCAGGGCCAGGAGTTGGAATCCTTGTGGATTTCTTCCAGCTCAGGATATTCTCAGGGCTCACCAGAAAGATCTGATGGACAGATCTTAGGAAATCATTTTGATGGATAAAACCAGGAAAAAAAAAATTTAAATAAAACCAGTTCTCTGCTCCCATCTCTTATTACCTTATCACAGCTCTTTTCATTCCTGCACCAACTCCAGAGATCCTCTGGGATGGGGAATCAGGAATGGGAATGGGTATTAAATCTTCTGTCAGTAGCCAGTCAGTCCTGGACATTCCTCACTTCTCTGAATTTCAGTGTCACAACCACCTCTCACTCACCTTCCCACATAATCCAACAGGTCCCATGCATCCTAATATTTTGGATATTCTTCCCAAAAATATTCCTGCTTGATGATGGTAAATCTGGGGCTGAGACTCCCTTTTCCCTAATTTCACAGGAATGTCCCTTTCAGCCACTCAGAGAATCACAGAACCATTAAATTGGAAAAGATCTCTCAAGTCATCAGGTCCAAGCTTTGATTCTGTGATTCCACGGCAATTTCCAGACATCCTGGATGTTTGCAGACCACCTGAGGAAGTCTGACATCATGATTATGATGCTGAGCAGCACCTCTAAAATCCTGGAAAGAGATCTTGGCTCTTTTGCAGGGACCATTTGACATCAGAAATATCACTAAATATGTTTTTTACCTGATTTTAACTTTTTAAATCTCGATCATCAGGCTTGGCTTTGGAGTTGAAGAGAGAGACAAGTTATTTCCCATCCTTAGAGGGAGAATAAATCCCTTTTGGCATATATTTATCTCCTCACAATGATTTTAGGGGCTGACAACACAGATAAAGGGAACTGAAATCAGTCCAAACTCATTGAAGCTCTTCACTTTGAAGCCGAGCTTAATCCTTGTCCTCCAACATTTCCACATGCAGGAACCCTTTTAATGAATATTTATTTCAAGGTTTTACTCTTTCCAAGCCTGGAGTTAGCAGAGATGTCAGTGTAATGACCAACAACTCCATGAAATGGGGGCAGAACTTCTGATAAGATTTTATCTAGTACAGGTTTTTTTTATTATTATTATTTCTTTATGGTGTTAGAGTGTTAGAGCCCTGATTCATCCAATGGCTTTTTTATTTTTTTTTTTTTTTTGTATTTTTCCCTGAATTCTCGTTCTTTCAACACCAAATTTCCTCTGCTGTTTTAACAACACAGCAGGGATTGATTCCATACAGGAATCTGGTGGCACGTTCGTGTTTCTTGTGTCTTTTTTTATTAGGGCTGACTGGGGATATGGTACAAGTTAAGGGCAACGCTGTAATGGCTTGCACATGATGGCTGTAGGAAAGGATGCCGTGCTCTTACCTTCATCCAGCTCCAAAAAAGGAGGAAAAAAAAGGGAGAAGGGAAAAAAAAATGTTAATCATTTATTTCTGCTTCAAACATGTGCAAATTCCGTATTGGGGCAGCGCCTGGAAAAAAAAAATGCCGTGGAAGGGGTAAAAAAACAACTGTCCCTCTCCCACAGGGATAACAAAGAACACAGTCCCTGGAAAAGGTTTGTCTAAACAAAATAACAATAAAAAAAGGAGCAGCAAAACCCAAACCAAAACAGAGGGAAGAAGTCAGAAGAAAGCCTGGAGGATTTCAAAGCCATCTGTGTGTGGGGGGGGTTGGAGGACGTTGTGTTCTTGTGGTCACTCCAGGCTTGGGTCAGTGTCAGATGTGGGGACAGGAGGACAAATGGTCACTCGAGTGACCAGCAGCCAGCAGGGGTGGAAAGAGGACAAGGCTTTGTCTCCACTGACTTCATCCTGGGAGAGCAGGAAAGGTCACAAAATCATGGAATCATGAAATTCCTGAGCTGGAGGTGACCCACAAGGATGATGGAGAAAACTCCTGGACACAGGAGTGCCCAGCTGGGTGCTTGGTGTGGTCCTTTGGGAAGGCTGAGCTGGAACAGACTGGGAAGGGCTGGAGAATAAAGGAGAGATTTATTGAAAGGCCTTTAAGGATCCACCTTGGGCAGGACAAGAGCCTGGCCAGGGCTACACCCAAGGTGGGCCCAAAATGGACACAAAATGGACACAAAATGGACACAAAATGGACACAAAATGGACACAAAATGGGCAAACGGTCACCAGGTCTCACACTTTGATCAGTTTGGGTCCATTGGCACCTTGGGGTTGAATTGTCCAGTTCCAGCTGCAGCTGATGCAGTCCCATCCTTCTTGTTCTCTCCCTTCAGCCACCGTTGTTGGTGCTTTGGGGCCTGAAAACTTGTCCCAGGTGTCCTTGGTGTGCAGCAGGACAAGGATTTGTTTTGTGTCCCTGCTGTGTGCAGAGAGCTGAGTGACACTGACTGTGAGCTCAGAGCTGCCCCCCTGGGCACCACAGAACAGGAAATACATGGAAATAAAACTTCAGGCATCAGGTGATGGGACACACAGAGGATGGACCCAGATGAGAGAAATGTAGGGGAAAGTTTTTGGGATCCCTCCCAAAAATGCATCACTAGAAGGAGCTACCAGAGGGGAGACTCCCAGAGCTGACCAATGCAGTGTGATGGGAGCTCCCAGAGCAGCAGCAGCCGGTGTTCTCCAAGCTCTGGATTCAATGGATTCACTCCCAGGGACAGCACAGAGGTGGTGGGAATCTCTCCTCACATTTGGATTGATGATGCAGCTGGGAAGCCTTGGATTTATGGAATAAAAATTTAATTTTTTCAATTGAAGCTTCTGTTCTCATTCCCCTGATTGCAGCAGGACAGCTCAGCCACCTCCAAATTCCCCAGAATTTGAGGTGACAGGACTTTGGGCTTAAAAACTCAACTGCGTCCATGGCAGTGGGACCAGATCTGAGCTCTCTGTAACCAAAACACCAACCTTGTGTGACAGCCAAATTTAGATCACCCAGAGAAGAATCTGAGTTTTAGCAGCGTCTCCAGATCTTTGGATCTGTCCAGTGGGAAGCAATTTTTCCTGGGATTACACACAAATGAGCCCACAAATGTGTGTGACAGGCTCACTCCTCTGTGAGAGGATTTTGGTGGATCCTTGCTGTCTGTTCTCAGAAAAGGGCAGGTGAAAGTTCCTTGTGTCAAACAGGGATCAAATTTTTATTTCTGCTTTATCTTCCCTAGATTAAAAACAAAAACCACCCCAAAGAACAAAAAACTAAAAACCCACCCTAAAAACCCAAAACAAACCACAAAAAACTGAAAAACAAACCAAAAAAAAACCAAACATAAAAACAAACAAAAAAATCATAAAACCAAAAACCCACCCCCAAAACCCCCCAAAACCCCCCCCAAAGCCCCCAAACAAAACAACAAAACAACAAAAAACCACCACCAACAAACCCCCTCTGTATCTAGAATGGAAGATAGACTTTTTATGGATTTAAAGGATGTTTTCCATAATTTCCATAATTTTCCATAACCCGAAAAACCCCACAAAACTAAACAAACAATAAAAAAATATCAAGAAGCCAAAAAAAGCCACCCCCCAAATCCCCCAAAGCCCTCAAAACAAAACAACAAAACAACAACAACAAAACCCTTCTGTATCTAGAATGCAAGATAGAATTTTTATGGATTTAAAGGATGTCTTCCATAATTTCCGTAATTTTCCATAACCCAAAACAAAGCACAAGACCAACCAACCAAACAAACAAAAAACCAAACCAAAACAAAACAAAAATCCCAAAAAAACAATTAGAAAACAAAACAACAAAAAGCCTTCTGTATCCAGAATGCAAGATAGAAATTTTATGGATTTAAAGGATGTTTTCCATAATTTCCGTAATTTTCCATAACCCAAAACAAAGCACAAAACCAACCAACCAACCAACCAAAAATCCAAACCAAACCAAAACAAAAATCCCAAAAAACAATCAGAAAACAAAACAACAAAAAGCCCTCTGTATCCAGAATGGAAGATAGACTTTTTATGGATTTAAAGGATGTTTTCCATAATTTCAGCTTGCCTCATCAATGCATCCACACCACAGAATCAGCTGTGAATTGATTTCAGTCTGTTCTCACCTCACGGTTTCCAAAGCCTCACAAGAACAGCCTCACACATAAAATCTGCCATTATTTGGGGTTGTTTACATTTATCACCATGATTCCACAGCTGATTTAAATAAAAGTCACTTCTCTGACTTCCAGTGAGCGGTGATCTATCAAATTTGAAGTTTTCTCCCAGTGAATCACACACAGTCTGCTGTTTTCTGGTGGTAACTCAAACCAGGAGGCAAAATGTCAAAAAAAAAAAAAAAAAAAAAAAAGAGAGTGGCAACAATTTTTGAAGAAAATAAAAATTAAATTCTGTGCAGTTTGGTGAGTGTCAGGTCGCAGATCATAGTCTGAGCTATGGTTGCTGCTTCTTAAGAATTTAGGCCCAGTTTAAATCATGAAAGTGTTGAGAGAAAGGAGTAGAATTTTCTTTTAGTGATGCTGTGCCTGAGTTGCCTATAAAAATATTTATGGTCACCACGGCCTGAGATCATCCCATCAACCAAAATGGGGTTACTGGATGTTCTGAAAGAGAGCAGGCAGCTCAAGAGAGAATCCTGGAATCATTTGGGGTGGGAATGACCCCTGAGGTCATCCAGTCTGCACTGCCAAGGTCACCACTGCCCCGTGTCCCCAAGTGCCACATCCACATGGCCTTAAAATCCCTCCAGGGATGGAGAATCCAATGCTGCCTTGGGCTGGATAATCCTTTCCATGAGGAAATTCCTGCTGGTGTCCAACCTGAGCCTCTCCAGGTCATTCCCTCTCCTCCTGTCCCTGCTCCCCGGCTGTCCCCTCCTGGCAGGGACTTGTGCAGAGCCACAAGGTCCCCCCTGAGCTCCTTTTCTCCAGGCCCAGCCCCTTCCCAGCTCCCTCAGGAATTCTCCAGCCCCTTCCCCAGCTCAGTTCCCACATGGTCACCACTGTGTCTCCCACAGATGAGCCAGAAAAAAAGAGAAATATTTCCTTCCAGCTCTGGAGTTCCCTCCGTGTTTCCCAAGAACAGGAATTGAAGATTTTGTAGGGACTTCACGACAACACCACGGCTGGGGTTGGTCTAACTTCATCTCGATTCTCAGAGTACTTCGCAGACAAAATTTTTGAAGCGTCACTAAACTCTAAAAGTTCTGTTTTATAAAAAGTTCCTATCAAATTGGATTGAAAAGAGCCTCGTTCCTGCTCTAAATGAAAACAGCCCATGTAGGCTTTGGATGACATGCAACGAAAGGGTCTTGCCTGTCAGCTGCTCATAATTAAACAAATCTCCTTTTTTTTTTTTTTTTTTTTTTTTGCAAAATAATCCTCTTTTTTTTTTTTTCTTTTCCCCTCCTCACATTCAGAATCCTGCCCAACTCCTCTTTCCCATTGGTATAGCCCATATTGCCTTTACTGTCAGGAATTTTACAAGCTTCCAAGGAAAAGCCCTGCTGAAGGAATTTCTTTCCAGCCCTCTCTAGGATCTGTTTTCTGCCCGAAACTCCAGCCCCCTTGGTGATTCACATTCCCGACCTGAAAGCATGAGCTGGGTGCCTCAAACAATAATTGAAATATTAGTTAAAATGCAGACGTAATTCCAATTACAAGTTTCATTTCTAGACAGTTGTTTCCAGCCGTTTTTTTTTTTTTTTTTTTTTTTTTTTTTTTTTTTTTTTTTTTTTTTTTTTTTTTTTTTTGGTACTGAGTTTTGGATGGATTTGGGGCTTTCATTGTTGTTTCTGGAGGATTGTTTGTTCTTTTCCACTTCCATTTGATCCGGAATCTTTGTCTTTCATTACTGCAGAGCCGTTTCCTCCCCGCTGCTGGAGCCCTTGAGTTGATTAAGTGGTACAAAGCATTCCTGGGCCACTCAGTAAATAACAACGCAAACATGTTTATGTAACACTTTCATGTGCTAATGAGGTTTTTATGTTGGAGCTGAACGCTGGCTGTCTGGGACTCCTCAACTCTTGGCTCTTTGATGTGAAGGGAGCACATTTGGTTTTCATTTTGGGGAGATGAAGCTGCTGTTCACCCTCGGTGCCGCTTCTCCACGAGGGAATGCTCCAGATCCTTGGGACCAGCCGTGGCCACACCACAAACTGGGGCTGGAGGGAAGGAGAGAGGTTTTTATGGATTCTCCATGTTAGGGATTGCAATAGGATCTCCTGGAGAAAACTCCTGATCCAAGCTGGGTAAAGCCATTTCAGAACGTGAACTGGAGCTTCCTTCTGGGGTCATTATGATAAAATTTTAATGGATGGAGATTTAGGAAATTTCTCCTGATTTTATGGGTTCTCCATGTTTGGCACTGCAATAGGATCTCCAGGAGAAAGCTCCTGATCCAAGCTTTGTGAAGCCAATTCAGAACAGAAATTGGAGCTGCCTTCCTTGGGTCATTATGATAAGGTTTCCATGGATAGAGATTTAGGAAACTTTTTCTGCCATTTCAGAACGTAAATTGGAGCTTCGATCCATGGGTTATTATGATAAAATTTTCATGGATGGAGATATGGGAAACTTTTCCTGCCGTTTCAGAATGTAAATTGGAACTGCCTTCCTTGGGTCATTGTGATAAAATTGTCATGAATAGAGATTTAGGAAATTTCTCCTGATTTTATGGGTTTCCCATATTTGGGACTGCAGTAAGCTCTCCAGGAAAAAGCTCCTGATTCAACCTTGGTGAAGCCAGTTCAGAATGTAAATTGGAACTGCTTTCTGTGGGTCATTATTTTAAAATTTTCATGGATAGAGATTTAGGAAATTTTTCCATTTTTTATGGGTTTCCCCTGTTTGGCACTGCAATAGGATCTCCAGGAGAAAGCTCCTGATCCAAGCTGGGCAAAGCCATTTCAGAACGTGAACTGGAGCTTCCTTCTGGGGTCATTATGATAAAATTTTAATCGATGTAGATTTAGGAAATTTCTCCTGTTTTTAGGGGTTCCCCATGTTTGGGACTGCAATAGGATTTCTGGGAATGGGAATATTCCATGAACATCAGCTCAGGGCAATCCACTCATTAAATGAGAATTATCCCAGAGAAATTATCCCAACCTGGCGCTCAGCTGCCACAGGCTGGAACCTGTGCTCACCTTACCTCAGGCCATGAAGCCAAGGAGCCTCTCCTAGAGACAGACTCTCCTTCTCCACATGGAATTTATTTCTTCCAGCTAAAATTTCACAACAGGCAGGTGTTTATGGAAAAGATGTCTCCTAGCTCTGCTATCTCTACTCTGGACGTATTTTTTTCCCCTGTCTCTCATCTCCAGGCTCTGGAGGGTTGAGGGTGGTCCGTGGAGTGCTGCTCCTGTCATGGGTGGCAGAAGAGGAGGCCAAACTTGGTGTCATTTAATGTAATTGTCTTATGAAGAGTTTTACACCTCCACAGCAACGTTTTGGAATGTCTGCAAGGTCACAAAGCCTCTAAATAAATTGCTGGCCTCAGGACCTGGGAAAGCAAGGAGAGGGAAAAGGTGATTCCAACCCACCACTGACAAGCAGGGAATGAAGAAATGTCTTTTGTGCTTGGTGAGCTTCTCCTTATCACTTATCTCACCTTGATTTTAGGAAACTTCTCCACTCAACACTCCCCCAGCACTTCCCAGAGCACACACTTGGTTTCCAAATCTCATTCCTGGGCTTTATTCCTGCATGAATAGGCTGGTAACACTTTCCAGATGTTCTATTGCCCTTCAGATGATGGGGGAGAAGGTTTTGTCCAAAATTTCTTTCCCTTGTGGTGGATTCTTTGTGTTCCCAGCCTGAAAAAATGGACAGCCACACCAATGACTCTTCTCTCTGCAAACCCAGAGGTTTTTCTTAATTTTGGGGCTGGAAAACTTGTCTTGTGATGAGCAGCTGAAGGAGCTGGAGATGTTTATTTGGAGAAAAGGAGGTTCAGGAGGACCTTATTGCTCCCTCCTGACAGGAGGCTGTGGTGAGGTGGGGCTTGGTCTCTTCTCCCAAGTAACAAGACAGGACAAGAAGCCTCAAGTTGCACCAGGAGAGGTTTAAATTGGATATTATGGATAAAAAAATCATAAAAAGGGTTGTAAAGCATTGGGACAGACTGCCTGGGGCCGTGGTGGGATCACCATCCCTGGAAGAGTTAAAAAATGAATGGATGTGGCACTTGAAGACATGTGTGCTGGGTTGACAGCTGGATCTGCTGGTCTTAAGGGTTTCTTTTCCAAACTTGACAATTCCACCGTTCCCTGATCCAAGTCTGTGCCCAGATCTTCCTGTTTGGAAAGTCACTGCCTTGCTTCCCTGCTCGTCCTTCCTAAAAGAATTCCATCTTCCTTCCTGCTCCTGGTCATTGCTGCTTCTTTTCCTTCCACCTGGACCCTCTGAGCTCAAATTTTAACCCAAAATTTAGATTTTATTGACTCCACAGACAGCTCCCTGGAAGGGAGATGCTCTCATCAGGTGAGACCAGTCCCACCTAAATAAAACTCACTTCGGAATGAGTTTTGTCCACCAGTAGAAGACACCGGAAAGGTCAGGACAGGTGGCACCAGAAAAACCCTGGAAATTATCCAGGCAATGGAGATCCTCCATGGCAGCAATTTTAACATCAGGAACCTTTCCAGCAATGGGATCTACCTTTACTGCTTTGGCTCTGGGATCTTGGAAGCCTTTTCCAGTATTAATTGGATTTTTTGTGTTTGGGATTGGCTGAACTTTAGAGGTTTCTCCTCCACCTCCAGGACACTGTGTCTGTTTAAGCATTTTAATTTCTGTCATTTCCTACCTGTGCATCCTTCTTATTTAGGGAAAAAGCTGGGATTGGGAGGTAAAATACATAAAGCAGGAGGGATTACATAGCTTTAATAGGTTAAATCATAAGCAAGACAAGATTTATGGTGATAAATGTATTTTTTTATATGATCTGAAGATTGTCTCCTCCTGTGTGTCAGGCAGTACCTTCTCCCCAGAAATGTGGTCTCAGGGAAATTTCTCTTTCCCATCAAATCCCAAAGTCACAAATTGTCTTCGGTCACATCAGTATTCCAAAATCACTTTTGTTCATCTAAAGAGAGATTTTTTTAAGAGATAAAATCCATTGTCAGGTGAATTAGTTCTTCCAAATCCTTCCTTGAGGTTTTGGTTTAGTCAGGTTTATATAAACACACCAATGAGGCTGCTGGGGTTATTCCTGATGTTAATTTTCCCCCCAAAATATGACAACTATGACACCAAAACTTATCCCATTTAATTTCATCTGCTGGCATATGGTTGAGATTTTGTGCACAAACCACTCTCCTTTCAACAGGCAGGAATCTTGCCCAAGAGACTGCTGGGAAAATCTCATCCTTATTTCTCAAATATTTGGTTTAGAACTCATAAAAATAAATAAATGCACCATGATTCAGGTCGTCCTGTTAAGAACTGGGCTTTCATTCCAGGCTTAGCAACTCCAGGCAGGTTCCCTGTATTTGAATATTTTGTTTTCTGAAATAAATGGTGCGCCCAGACCTAATCTTGTAATGATAAAAAATAAGAGGAAGAAAATGTTGTCAGAGATCCAAACATAAAAGTTTTGTGTCATGAACAGATTTTATTCTGGTTCCTATTCTCGCTCGTGTGCAGGTTTATTGGAAAAAAAAAAAAAAAAGGAAAAAAAGAAAAAAAAAAAAAAAAAAAAAAAAAAAGAGCCCAAATATTTATTCATTTTCCAGTTAGATTATTGTGGTTAAATCAAAAAGAAGTGTCAGGGCTTAGGGAGCTGAAAGCAGCTCTGCTTTTTCTGTTGTGACTTGGTCACATGGTTCCCATTTGTTCCATGAAAAACCTCCTGGTTTGGGTTATTTCCCCTGTCTGGAGCGAGATAGAATTCCAGTCCTGCTGCCAAATCTCCTGTATCATGGAGGAAACTCCGGAATTTTGGGCTGTCTCACTGGGATCAGAATGTTCCACATGCATTGTTATTGTTATTATTATTATTATTATTATTATTATTATTATTATTATTGCTGTTGTTGATGCTGTCATCATTTTTTGGGGGGGAGTTCCGGTTTCTGGGAGGTTTTTTGGGTTTTTTGGGGTTTTTTTTTTTTGTTTTGGGGGTTTGTTTTGGTTTTTTATTTTGATTTCGTTTATTTTTATTTTTATTTTTACTTTTACTTTTACTTTTACTTTTACTTTTACTTTTGTTTTTTATTCTTATTTTTTATCCTTATTTTTACCCTTATTTTTACCCTTATTTTTATCCTTATTTTTACTCTTATTTTTACCCTTATTTTTATCCTTATTTTTATTTCTTTTTAATTTTTTTTAATTACTAATATTATTACTTCCAATGGGCTCAGGAGATTCTTGAAATCATTGTTTGAAACCTTCCTTCTTACAACAGAGGAGGGAAGGAAGTCTTGGGGATGGTCCCAAAATGCGACAGAGGCGACGTGGGGTCAGCTCATGCTCCCATCACATTTGGGAGCTATTCCAGGTTGGAATATCCCAAAACTGGGCTGGAATCCATGGAAGGATGTCAGGGCACATGGATCAGCCCTGTCGTGTCCATTTTCTGCTGTTTGCAGCTGGGTTTCAAGGAAGAAAATTGGATTTCCCAACTTTTCCAGAGGAAAGTTGGACGCCGAGTCCAACGCAGGTAAATTCTGGCAGCTCCCAAATTTTACAGGTGGTTGGTCTTTAATTGTTTAATCCTACAGGATTTTAGACCTCTGCAATTTCATGGAAAAACGAGTTGGTTTAACTTCTGTAGAGGGAAAACAAGATTGGCTCTGTCCCAGGCAAAAAATATCTTTATGATTATGGTTTATGGCCAGTGAGATCCTTGGAATTGGAATTCTGTTGGAAATACACTCGGTGCACCAAGAGTGACCACTGAGTTTTAAGTCACAAACTCTCCAGTAAAGATTTCCAGGAAAAGTCATCATTAAAGACACAATGAAAATGGAAGGAAAATAAAAACAAAATTGAATATAGGCCTAAAGATTGCACAAGGTGCACTTGATTTCAATACAGATCTACTCATCAATGCCAAAAATTACTGATGTATTAAAAAAAGATATTTTTATATTGGATTTAGCTGACAGGTTGGAATTATTTCCTTTACAATTAGCAGGATTTAATTTGGATTTTATTGAGTCCACAGACAGGTCCCTGGAGGGGAGATGCCCTCATCAGGTGAGACCAGTCCCACCTCAATTCCAAATTCGTTCTTAAACCAGCCATGAACACAAGAATTCCAAGATGTCATATGAAAACAACGCTAATTTAAGGAAAATACCATTCAGAACCAGAGAAATATTTCATTTTATTAGCCTGGAATTGTCACATTTTGACACTGCCAGTAGAAAAATATTTATGAAAAGGGAAACATCTTGTTCCAATCAAGGGAAATGTTTTATTTCTGCTTTCTCTGTTTGACACATTAGAGCATGAAGTTACTGTTCCACACTTGTGACACCTCATGTAAAATTAGCAACAATGAAATTGCAAAGTCAGGGAGGGATTTTAAAAAAAGCTTTATTTGGGGGAGATTTTTTTTTCAACTTAAAAGAAAAAAATGCTTGGATTTTATATCTGAAATCTCTCCTGGCTTTAATTCAAAATAGAATTTGTGTTCCTCAAAGTTCCAAAACCTGCAGTAAATTCATTTCTCTCCTACACACTTTTCCCCACTTTTATTTTTGGGTTTTGATAACAAAATCACTGAAAAATGGCAACGGTTGTTGTTTTAAATGAAATTTAAATTTAATGAAATTTAAATGAATGTTATGAAAAATAAAGAAAAACAAGCTCTTCTAAAACAATAACTCATGGAAAAATACTGTAAAAATTCATCTTAACCTTACAAATATTCAATGGGTTGGGTTGGAAGGGAGTTTGAAGATCATCCATTTCCATGGGCAGGGACATCTCCCACTGTCCCAGGATGATCCAAGCCTTGTCCAGCCTGGCCTTGGACAATTCCAGGGATCCAGGGGCAGCCACAATTTGTCTGGGAATTCCAGCCAGGAATTCCTTCCCAATTCCCATCTAAATCTCCCCTCTTTCATTCCTCCTCGTCCCAATGTTCCATGTCCCACCAGCATGGATATCACTCGTCTGGAAAAGGCTATGGCTTGGATCTGCTGCAGTCAAAAGGCAGGATCTTGACAAATAAACTCTGATTATTTTGTGTAGCTCTGGTTCCACGCTTGAGGTGTTTGGGTTTTTTGAATTTTCTTTTTTCAGGGAATTTTCTGTAAACAGGAGAAATGTTTTTGTAGCTGTAACTTTGGTTTCATTCCTTTCCCCAGGAGGGACTTCTCCTTGATGTCCCTCTGCTCTGACCAATGGGAGTGAAGAGGTTTGTCTTCGTGCCACCAATCGAATTGGTCTGTGTAGAATAGTATAAAAAGGAGACACATCTCAGAAATAAAGGAATCATTTTCAGCCTTCTGAACCTCGGAGTCTGTGTTGTTGTGGTGTAAAACAGCATCAGGAGGATCTTTATTATATTATTAACATTAATTTTTAATACATATTATTAATTTAATAAAACAAAATAATCAGAGGTGGTTAATACACATTTATATAGATATATAAATATAACTTTTTCTGTGTTCTCTGAACACAGAAAATACTGGTTTGGAGATCAACCCTGGGAAGTGCCGACCTCAGAAAAGTATTTAGGGTTTTCCAAAGCCACTTTTCCTTCTGACACAGGAGGAGACACCACTTAGCAAACATTTTCCATTAGAAACCAGCAAAGGTGGGGTGGGTTAATCCAGAGACTGCCACCAAAAATGTGCGAAACCCACGGGCCCACACAGTGTATTTGAAAGGATTTATTGCTTCTCTCCATTATTTCTGTCTAACTCTCGCCACCACCTCAACTGTCGTGAAAAATCGAGGAATAAATAATTTTCCCCGAGGCGTTTCTGTATTTTGCCACAATAATTTTTCCCCCGATTTCTCAACCAGCCCCTGCACCAGATAAACTCTTCTCCCGTGTGTAATCCAAGCTTAGGAACGAGTTTTTCCTCAAGTTTCAGACTTGTTTACACACGTTCCAACGTTCGCTTGTTGCCACGTTCTCGCCTCGCTCCAAATCAGAGAGGGAAATTTCGTAACACCAGAAGCTCCAACGAGTGCTGGAAGTCAGATTTACATTCTATCTCCATTCTTCCTAATGAAGATTGACTGGGAACTTGGAAAGAGAGAATTTTTTGGATTTGGTTTTGTTTGGGTATTTTTTTTTTTTCCCTTCAGTCTGGAGCTCAAGAATATTCGAACAACAGGAAAAACCACTCAGGAAATACTTGGAGATTTCCAGCAAAAAGCAGAGGAAACAAATACATTTTTTAAAATTATTTCTGGGGCTTAAGTATTGATAAAAATAATCTTGATATTTTAGACTGGAAAAAAGAAATAGAAGTCTTCTTCCTTCAACATTCTCATCTGCATTTGTAGGAGCTTTTCCAGCAGAAAATTTAAGGATTGTACCTTTGATTCTTATGAAATTAGAAGTTATCTTTATCTCATCTTTATTCCAGATTTTAAATCTAAATTTTAAATCCTATTATAAATCAGGAGTAATCTTTATTTCATCTTTATGTTGATGAACTCCCCACCATCAAATTCACTTTAGGAATTTTGAATGTTTTCGGCATCACAGTCTTTACCTGAAACGTTCTTCATTCATCCCACTGTATCCTAAAACTCCAGTCTGGAGTGATGGGTGTCCACAAATTAAAGTTAAGATCTTTTATTATTAACATTATTTGCTCTGCTGACAGTGAGAAACAGTGAGCATCCCTCGAGGAATCCTTCCTACATTTTTATTCCAGTTTCTCTCCATGCCATCGATGATAAAAACCATCCCCAGAGCCTTTTTCCACACAAGAGGGATGAGATTTGCTCCTGGAACCAGCAGCTCCTGGATTTTTCCCCAAATCACAAGGAGCTGGAAGAGCAGACATGGATGAGCTGGCGATGAGTGTTGCTTGGCAGTGATCCCTGTGAGATTCCAGGGATTGTGGATATCGTGAATCCACACAGATTTGTGCTGCCTCCCACACGTGTGCAGCTCAGCAGAACCATGTTCCCGCCTGATCCAGATCCATCTGAGCTCCAAAACAACTTCCAAGCCTATGGATAACCCTTGACACACTCTGACAGGGACATCCCTGTCTTCCTCATTGATGTTCAAGTTTTATTTCCATGTGTTCCAT